>NC_042616.1:300614235-300918406 GCF_901001135.1 Rhinatrema bivittatum
GAAGAGGAGGAGGAAGAGCAGCAAGCTGAGCAATCACAGCCGATGTTCTTACTCCATCACCTAGCACCCCTTTTCATCCTGTGCTCTGCACCTGTGCAGATTCTGTGCAACACAGTACTCACTCACTCGTCCTCCCTACTTATCACCCAGCAGCCGACACTGTGTTGCAAGAGTCACTAAGTACAGCACAGTGGAACTGAATGTTTGGTTACTGTACAAGTGAAGCTTCTACAGTGTTTAGGAAACGGTGGCCCCTCCCTTTGTAAGCAGATATGGGTGCACCATGTCAGCAGCCTGGAGGACGCGCTCGTAACACTGTAGCCAAAAGGAGCTGATCTGTTCATCACTACAGCAACTGATGTGCCTATTGGAAGTATTGCCTGACAGGCCCTTGCAATCCAGCAAAGGCTACTGGTGTGTAGCTGTCTGCCAACCTTCAAGACATACGTAAGCGGTGAGACACCTATGGTAGCAGCAAATGCAGTACCTCATGCTGTGCAGACAAATGTCCATGGCAGCTGTGTTGTCTGTCCTGCATAGAAACCCATTGGTGAGACCACACGCAGGGAATATGGCAGGCCTGCAACATGCACTGCAGACTGCTCGTGATACAGGTGTATGAGGCTGTAAGCTGTAAATGACTGTAGGTGCATATCTTCCTGACACCTCAGTAACAGCCCACACGTGAAGCTGCTGTGCCAGCAGTGTGCACAATGAGTGGTTCAGATTCACTTAAGACATTGTAAGAGCTCCCAATGGGAGGATAGGAATGGGGCCTTTTAGGTTATAAATATGTGCTTCATATATAGTGGATCCTCACTTTAGTTCCTGTGCCTTGCTTGCCCACAGTACTTTTAGCAGGCCTCTAAAACATGGGTGGAAAAAGGCATGCCCTTGGGCAGTGACCTGCATACACAACCGTACAAGCCAGTTGTAATGCTACCGATTATGTCCTCTCCCTCAGCCCTTCCTCCCGCCATTTGGGTGCCATTGGCAACATACCCATAGCCAAAGATGGAATTGAGAAAGAAAAGTGTGTCTTACCTACGAGCCAAGCATCACTGTACAGGCCAGACTCAAAACTGTCAAAGAAGCCCGATTTCCTAAGTATAAAGGAAATGTGTGCTGCTCCCAGGTACCTGGCTACCACATTCAGGATGTGCATTCAAGCATCACAGTACACTTGCACATGGAGGGAGTGGAAGACCTTTCTGTTGCGGTACGTCTCCTCCTTCTGACGGGGTGGAATGATGTCCATGAGAGTGCAGTCGATAGCTCCGACGATATTGGGAACATGTGCAAAGGCATAGAAACCTCTCTTCAAGTCCATCAAGTCCTGCCTATGATGAGGAAATTTTATATATTGATGAATGCAGTCAGTGACAGCTTCAATTACCTGGTCCAGGCAACGTGAGAATGTGGTTTCGGACATTCCCCCCATGACCCCTACTGTGGTTTGGCAGGAGCCGCTTGCCATGAAATGGAGGGTGGCCAAGAGTTTGGTGAGGCCAGAGACGGCGCAGGACTTTTTAGTGATGGGATCCAGATTCCCTTGGATGTCTTCATATAATTCCATGATTGCCTGAAAGTTGAGATGATACCTACTAACCACAAAGTCCTCAGGCATGCTCAGCAAGGATGGTCCTGGACGAAAGGTGCACTCCCTGTATCTCCTGGCCCGTGGCCCTGGCCCGGGTTCTGAGCCTATGGCAGCGGAACCTCTGCCTGCGCTGCTGGTACTTCCCTTGGATGTCTTGGAAGTGGCCTTGACTTTTGTTCTGGTTGTCCTTCTTCCAAATGTTATCATCTGCGACGAGCTTGGCAGGACATGAAGTGTGCTTGTACAAGTACACTTGACACTGACACAATGGTGATAGGAAGGTTGACCTGGTAAAAACTGGCATTTTTTATTGGTCCAAGAATGCTTGGTAGGTGTTTGGGGATTGTTTTCAGTGTTTATCGCACGCGATATGCACTGTGATAATACTGCGGCCCCGATACCACCCGCGATTGGACCGAACCGCCAAGGATAAAGGTGTAGCTATTACCCACATTACTGACCCACAATAACGTGTGATACCTATCACACTCTGCACTACTACCCCCTACTTTACATTTATCCTACCCCAACTCCTCTGACTTGAATATCAATTTTTCCATTTGCATATGCAATTTGCAATAGGGCATTTTAGCGCGGTTTGCAGTAGTATTGCACATGATGCCTATCGCAATTTGATGAATGACTCTATATGTTGGCAGAACATGTTACATCTTACAAGATCCAGCAGGAAGCTATCTTTGCCACAATACAAGAACATAACCAGCAGTACTTTTGAAAAACTGAGATCATATACACTATACCCTGATTTAGGGCTGATGTTCATTCCTGGAAGATTATACACAGAAAAAACCCATTTACAAACACTAATTGAAAACAGTATACTAGATAATCACATGTGCTCACAGACATCTAAGGAAAGGATATTATTCATTCTGGAGACAGTAATGATAACCTCTAGGCGTCAAACAATATTTCTAACAAATAACAGGAATTTATTTGCACAAATGGAGAATTTAGAGTAGGAATCACAAAAAGGAATTAGCACCGATTTTAGAATATTAAATACCAAAAGCCTATCCTACTCGACACTATTTGCCACCAGGGGGACAGGGATGCCTAATGAATTGATACTGCTAATCTCAAAGAAGCAACAAGATTAGACTTCACGTGAAAGTTTAATATGTTTAGGGTGTTTCAAGGGTTTCTGGCTCAGTCCAGAATGATGATTGTCTCCTCAATGTTTAATAAATTGTTTATGTACAAATTGAGTGCTAAACCTTTTGGTACATTGGTAGTAAAGTTGAATGCACAAAATTATGTGCTCAGTTTAGCGCACCTTGTACATCAGATGCATAGAGTGCTACAAAGCCTGGAGAGACCTGGATAGGGCAGCAGCTGGTGAAAACAAATTCTGGGGTGGGTGTGTGTTGGGGGGGGGGGGAGATTCTTTTTAGATTAGACATCATGGGACTCCTTATATATGAAGTAGTAGATGCCAGCCCCAGTGAGTGCATGCATTGGCACACTGGGTCTGTGAACACTGGATTGATTTGCCAGAGGATGGTGACTCTAATGTTATGTCTGTGACTGATAAACGTGTTTCTAGGAAAAACAATAGGTAGGTGGATCTACAGAAGAGGAAAGCACTTCTATGAACCCAAAACTGAAAATTTAAGTGAGTTTTGTTCCTTTTTGAAGTGATTTTACCGCTATTATATATTCCTAGTCCAGAGGCTCTCAAATTCAGTCCTCAAGAGCCACAAACAATATTGAATCAATAAAAGAACAAAAGCACTGGAAACTAATTGTATTTGAGATACTACACACACCCCGCCACAATCGTGCATTTGTTGTATTATATAAGGACCTTCAGAACACCCGAGCACAGGTTATTTAGTATTTTGTTCTCCTTTTAGCATATATGGGTCATCTTTAATAATTGGTCCACAATGTCCACTTTTATATTCTTTTTTTTTTTTTTCTTCAAATTAGTTGCATATAAAAAGGTGGACAAAATTATTTCTCTGCATGATTGTGGAAAATCACAATTCCACAACTAATTTAAAAAATAAAAAATATATATAAAAGTGAACATTGCGGACCGATGATTAAAGATGACCCATATGTGCTAGAAGGTGAACAAAATACTAAGTAACCTGTGCATGGGTGTTCTGAAGATCGTTATATAATACAAAAAAATGCAAGTTGTGGCAGTGTGTGGTACCTAAAATACAATTAGTTTCTAGTGCTTTTAATGTTTGTTATGTTTACCTTTTGCATTTGATGAAAGTAACCCCTTCATGTTGTGGGACTCAACAAAAGAAACATTATCCTTCTAGATACAGCAATTCTTCATTATGTAAAAAGCAACATATTTTTCTCTGCAGACATGCTAGAAAACAGATGCAGAATTTGTAAACTTTGCAGGATTCCATATACCTTACCTTGAAACTTGCCATCAGAATGCCTCAGAAAACTAAGGGCCTTCTCCTTAAAATGGAGGAAATAGAGAATAAGTGTCTGGTTACATATTTCTCAGATTTTTTTGGGCTTGAACTTGGGAGGGCTCAGATTTTATTTAAGTTGCTCCCGGTCAGATATGGAAGCAACTTGGATCAAAATTAAACTCACTCGTCCCAATTTTGGTAGAAATTAGAATATAATCCGCAAAAGTAGCACCATCCCTAACTCATATATTTCATTTTGGGATGGAATTTATGAAAGGTGCAGACTTTATGCTGAGCTCTACTCCAAAACTCAATGGACCCCCTTCACAGAAATAGTTCCACTGGATCTTTCAATGTCAAATATTAGAGCAGTGGTTCTCAACCTGGGGTCTATCAGACCATCTCAAGGGGTCCACCAGAAGGGAGGCAACCACAGTGCAGCTACTGTTAAATAGAGCAGGCTGCTCTCACCTCTGAGGAGCAGTGCTCTAATGCATCTGCTGCCTAATCCCACTGCCTGATCCCATACCAAGGAGAGGAAAATTGCTGTCTCAAGAAGCCCAAACTGGCACAGAGAGGAGGAGGGGGAAAATGTGGCTGATTACCACCATGAGGAGTCTGCAACTGTACCAAGAGGTGGAAGGGAAGTGGGCTGCCAACAACATCTTCAATAGCTGCTGCTCCACACAGACAGAGGTGGCAGCAAACAGAGTAATGACCATGAGGAACATTTCTGGCCACTGCTACATGTGCTCTGGTTTCCTGCTGGCCTAACAGAGAGGGGAAAAAAGCTATAATGAGGGAGTAGTATGGCCATGGTGGGAATTAGAGGGAAGGAAGGCAGGAGGGAACTGGCCATATTGGGATCAGCACTTGGAAAGATCTGGAGAAGGGGGTCATAAGAGGCAGACTGCAAGAGGGACAACCCTGGCATGAAAACATGTAAAGGGCCTTAAAAGGGAGGAAGGCAGGAGAGACAGAACTAGAGATAGGACTTCAGGGAAGAAAGCAGAGGGGAGAGTACTCAAGAATGATCTGTAGGTGGCGGGAAGCAGGGGAAAAGGGAAAGAGTTGGGAAGGGGCCATGGTGGAAGAGGGTAGTAGTAAGAGGAGGGCAGGACGCAGAAACCATTCCTTATTTAATTTTAAGTTTTATGCATTACAAATTACTCTGGAGTGCATATCATTATTATATTAATCAGCTTTTAATACAGCATTTAACTGTATGCAAAAATAAGAGACAGATTTTTGGAGGTTGAAAAGGGATCCAGACTCTGCTAAAGGTTTGGGACGCCTGTGTTAGGGTAACTCATCTGCTTGTAAAAACAGTAAAAGAGAATTCTAATACAATTTTCTTTCTAAGCACCTCCTGCTTCTGGCAATTTTAAATTAAAACTAACATCAAAGCGGTAAGGTAGATTTAGAATAAGCCTAGGTGAGAACATCAAAGAGAATTCTCAAGACACAATAGTACCAAGTGAGACAGCGAAACTATAGAATGTAAGCCAAAATCTTAAAGTGCAGTGCTTTACACTATTGTCCTCTGAATAACATCTAAAAACATGCAAAGGAAGTATAATTATCAGTTATTATCTTAATTGTTATTACAGTATTTTGTCCACTCTTCTGAGTCTAAGGGGAAACATATATACACACATGAACATTGCAAATATGCAACCAAAACTCAGAAAGCATTAACATTTGAAGAGAACATACGAAAAGATCAAATGAATGGCTTTTTTTTTTTCCCCAAAACAGAGGATATTTCATCTTATATATAAAAATTAGGACTAGAACAGAGTGATTTTTTTGTTCTTCTCTATAGTTTGTGTATCTCTGAAGTATTTAAGCAAGAGCCTGTTGAGCTGAAGAGAAGGTGTAACAGAAATGAGGATTGTCAAGAATGGAGGAAATTAGCAGGAACAAGGGAAGCACTGAATGACTGAAGGTAGTGCCAGCCAACCCGAGCTGGGAAGAGAAGAATAGCAGAGAAACAAAATTTAGCAGAACAGGTGCACTGGGAATTCATCCTGTTCACTTTGCCCTATCTCTCAGCTTTGCCCCTAAATTAGTTCACTACATCAAAACCTTTGAAAATATATGAATGTAGCTTTATTATATTTTAGCATTCTGACAAACATGCATTGTCCTTAACATCCCATATACAGTAATTAGGAGGTCGCTATTCAAAAGTAACTTTTAAGTTGCCCAGACAAACCCCAAGGTTTTAAATCCCCACCTCTTAGCTACTGGAATACTGGAATAATGACATAACTGGGTAATATTTATCCAGCTAAAGATAGGGGTGATCTGGGGGCATTTCTGGGTAGTCCAAAGTTACCCCGATAATATAGCCCACATCTTTGAATATTCCAAGTTAACCCACTAGGCTATTTGTATAACTTTAATTGTGCTGAGAAGCAGCCCTAAAAGTTATCTTGATAAACGTACCCAGATAACTTTGGGCTTGTCTGAGTATACTCAGCGGCACAGCTACTCTTCTGAATTTATAGTATATACAACCTGGAGATGACATTTATCCAGCTGACTTACCCAGGCTGAATAGCGAGGTAATTTTCAAAAGGCTTCTGCGAACAAAAGCACCTTATACAAATGTGTTGCGGACTGAACGGTGGACCCTTGGGCCGGCCTGGCGGAGGGTGATGATTGGAAGAGAGAGCTCCGTGGAGAAGTGGCAGGCCGGGAGGTGGTTCCAAGACGGGCGCAGAGAAGAAGTCTTCACCCTGGAGACCCGAGATCACCCCAGGAGGAGCCCATGAGGACCCAGACCACTGGGACTTAGGCGATGGCAGCGGGACCTGAAGAGAAGAAGGAATCTTCACCCTGGAAGCCCGAGATCCCCCCGGGAGTAGACCGTGAGGACCTGGACCACTGGGACTTAGGTGACGGCAGCAAGGCTAGAAGAGAAGACTGACCAGAAGTCGAGGCAGGCGGCAGACACGGATAGTCAGAAGCGGAACCGGAGTCAGGAACCAGGAAGACAAGCCAAGGGGAATCTAGAACCAGATCAGGATCAGGAGCTGCAGGACCAATAGCAGGAACAGCAGGACCAGGGTCAGGAACAGCAGGATCAGGAACAGCCGGATCAGGATCAGCAGGATCAGGATCAGGAACAGGAACAGCAGGATCAAATCCTGGAATGCAGCAACTAGTGACTCCTGAGAGTAAACCTCGCTGCAAGGTGATTTCCTTAGTCAGACGCCGGGTTTAAGTACCCTGCCGGTGTCTGACGTCATCTAGGGGGCTGGCCGGTGCTTCCTGTAGCTGGGCCTTTAAAAGGCCCTTCCTCACGCGTGCGCGTACGCATAGGGGGGCAGAGTCAAGATCAGAGCTCAGAGGTGTCTCCCTCATGGAGACGCCGCCACGGAGAGGCCCGTGGAACGCCAGACCCCGTTGGAGGCTGCCGCGTAGAGAGGACGGTAAGGACCCGGTCGCAAGTCTAGCGACGAGGTCCGCAACAGTACTCCCCCTCTTACGCCCCCTCTTCAAGGGATCTGGTTTACCAGGGTGGTCCAAGTGGAACTGTTGCAGAAGAGACTTGTCCAAGATGTTGCAAGCAGGCTCCCTGGTGTCCTCCTCTGCACCGCAACCTTCCCAAGCCAGCAAGTACTCCCAGCGACAGTTGAAGAAGCATACATCAAGGATCTCCCGAACCTGGTAAGTAGGGTCATCAGCAGCAGGGGTATCCGCAGGATCAGGCGGTCTCCGATGAAACCTAGAAAGAACTATTGGTTTAAGAAGGGAGACATGAAATACATTGTGAATACGTAAGGTAGTGGGCAAACGTAAGCGATAGGAAACCATTCCAACCTTTTCAGCAACTCGGAATGGCCCGCAGAACTTAGGAGCCAATCTTTTAGAGGGCAACCTAAGATGAATGTTCTTGGTGCTTAGCCAGACTCTGTCTCCTGGGAGGAACACTGGTGCTGGCCGACGATGCCGATCGGCATGTCTCTTGGAGGAACTTGCTGTTGCAGTTAGCTTGGTTTGGATGAAATTCCACAGTCCATGCAATTGCTGAGCAGACAGCTGGGCTGCCGGTGATGGAACAGACACTGGCAGAGGTAGCGGTGGTTTAAGTTGCTTCCCATACACTACTTGAAAGGGAGATTTACCAGTGGCCACGTGAATTTGGTTATTGTAAGAGAATTTGGCCCATGGTAGTAACGCTACCCAATTGTTCTGTCTCTCATTGGTAAAGGCGTGAAGAAACGTCTTCAGGGAGCGATTCATGTGCTCGGTCTGGCAGTTACTCTGGGGATGGAAGGCCGTGGAGAAGCTAAGTTGAACCCCAAACATTTTGCACAGAGCCTTCCAATAACGGGCTGTAAACTGGGGGCCCCGGTCAGAAATGTTGTCCTGTGGAAATCCATGAGTTCGAAAGATGTGCTGTGAAAATAGCAGTGCTAACTCCAGTGCAGATGGCAACTTGGACAGCAGAACGAAATGGGCCATCTTGGAAAAACGATCCACTGTTACCCAAATAACTGACTTCCCCTCCGACAATGGTAAGTCCACCACAAAATCCGTGGCTATATGGGTCCATGGTTCCGTGGGTACAGGCAGTGGTTGCAGCAAACCCCAAGGTTTGCCAATACGAGGTTTTTGTCTGGTGCAGGTGGGACAGGAACTAATGTAGCTGCGAACGTCTATTCTCACATTTGGTCACCAATAATAGCATTTCAGCAAGTCTAGTGTCCTCTCCCGACCAGCATGTCCGCCCGAAAGGGAGTAGTGGGCCCACATTAAGACTCTCTTTCAGAGACGCTTTGGGACTACAGTTCTCCCTAGCGGACTCATCGATACAGCTGCTATGTTAATTCTTGCTGGGTCCAAGATGTATTGGGGGTGCTCCCCCTCCTCTTCTAGCTCCGAAGTACGTGACAAGGCATCCGCACGAGTATTATTTGCCGCTGGTTGATAGCGAAGTGTAAAGTCAAAGCGATTGAAGAAGAGGGACCACTGGGCTTGCCTAGGATTCAGCTGCTGGGCCTGGCACAAGAATTCCAAATTTTTATGATCTGTGTATACCGTGATAGGATGCGCTGCCCCCTCAAGCCATTGCCTCCACTCTTCGAATGCTAACTTGATAGCCAAGAGTTCCTTGTCTCCTATGCTGTAGTTGCACTCGGCTGCCGAGAACGTTTTGGAAAAGTAAGAACAAGGGAGCAGTTTACCAGAGCAAGAGTGTTGACTCAGTATGGCCCCTACCGCAATGCTGGAGGCAGCCACCTCTACAATGAAGGGGCGATGCAGATATGGATGGTATAGACAAGTGTCCAATAAGAAAGCTTGTTTAAGATCCTCAAAAGCTTGATAGGCTGCCTCGGGCCAAATCTTTGCATCAGCCCCTTTTCTGGTCAGCGCGGTAAGGGGTGCCACTCTGAGGGAAAAATGAGGAATGAACTGTCTATAGAAGTTTGTGAATCCGAGGAAACGCTGAAACACTTTCACCCCCACAGGGCGGGGCCAGTCCTTAATCACAGACACCTTCTCCGGGTCCATGTGAAACCTGGTAGTTGAAACGATATATCCCAGGAAGGGAAGCGAATCACGTTCAAACATACATTTCTCCAGCTTCGCATACAGCTGATTGTCCTTAAGGACTTGCAGTACTTGTTTTACGTGTTGACGATGGGACTTCAGGTCTCGTGAATAAATCAAAACATCATCTAAATATATTATTACGTAGGAGTGTAGCAGCTCACGTAACACATTCATAAGATTTTGGAAGACTGCCGGGGCGTTACATAGGCTAAATGGCATTACGAAATATTCATAATGCCCATCTCTTGTGTTGAAGGCAGCCTTCCATTCATCACCGGGGCGAATTCGGACTAGGTTGTAGGCGCCTCATAGATCAAGTTTGGTAAAAATCTTGGCCCCTTGAAATCTGTCCAGCAATTCAGGGATTAATGGCAATGGGTACCGGTCTCGCTTGGTTATGGCATTAAGACCTCTGTAATCAATGCACGGTCGGAGCGAGCCTTCTTTCTTTCCCATGAAGAAAAACCCTGCTCCAGCGGGAGATCGAGAGGGTCTGATGAATAGGGATGTGAATCGTTTTTTGACGATTTAAAATATCGTCCGATATATTTTAAATCGTCAAAAATCATTAGGGCCACGATACAATACCAATTCCCCCGATTTATCGTCAAAAAATCGTAAATCGGGGGAAGGGGGAGGGCAGGAAAACCGGCACACTAAAACCCCCTAAAACCCACCCCCGACCCTTTAAATTAAATCCCCCACCCTCCCAAACCCCCTCCAAATGCCTTAAATTACCTGGGGGTCCAGCGGCGGTCCGGATCGGCAGCGGTCCGGAACGGCCTCCTGCAATTGAATTGTGTTGTCTTCAGCCGGCGCCATTTTTCAAAATGGCGGCGCAAAATGGCGGCGGCCATAGACCAACACGATTCGACTGCAGGAGGTCGTTCCGGACCCCCGCTGGACTTTTGGCAAGTCTTGAGGGGGTCAGGAGGCCCCCCCAAGCTGGCCAAAAGTCCCTGGGGGTCCAGCGGGGGTCCAGAAAACGATCTCCTGCCGCTAATCGTTTTCCGTACGGAAAATGGCGCCGGCAGGAGATTGACTGCCGGTGCGTCGTTCAGCGGAGGTCCGGGGCCACATCACACATTATAAACTTGTTTATTTCACCTTTTCACACACAATACATTATTTTTTGATGTTTTTTTGGGTTCACTAAATTTATTCGTCAATGATTGACAGCTGTAATTTGGCGCCAAATTTGATTATAAACTTTTCCTGCACAGCACTGCCGTCCATGTTTGCCTTTGCTAGTGGAGTTCTGCTATCGCGAATGCTTCAAGGTAAATTCACTTCTTTGATGTCCTGTTTGCTCTGTTTAACCTTCTCAGTATGTTAAATAGCATTGTTTGTTTCCATTCCTTTATCAAACACTTTCCTGAGCACTTTTAACAATGTTTCTTTTGCACTCTGATCGCTACATCAGTAGCCCTCCTGCCGTTTGCAATCTGCACATGATTTAAACTATTTCAAGGTATCAGTCAGAACACTTCTTATTAGTTATGTCATTAGGTACACATAAGAACATAAGAACATAAGAAAATGCCATACTGGGTCAGACCAAGGGTCCATCAAGCCCAGCATCCTGTTTCCAACAGTGGCCAATCCAGGCCATAAGAACTTGGCAAGTACCCAAAAACTAAGTCTATTCCATGTAACCATTGCTAATGGCAGTGGCTATTCTCTAAGTGAACCTAATAGCAGGTAATGGACTTCTCCTCCAAGAACTTATCCAATCCTTTTTTAAACACAGCTATACTACCTGCACGAACCACATTCTCTGGCAACAAATTCCAGAGTTTAATTGTGCGTTGAGTAAAAAAGAACTTTCTCCGATTAGTTTTAAATGTGCCCCATGCTAACTTCATGGAGTGTCCCCTAGTCCTTCTACTATCTGAAAGAGTAAATAACCGATTCACATCTACCCGTTCTAGACCTCTCATGATTTTAAACACCTCTATCATATCCCCCCTCAGTCGTCTCTTCTCCAAGCTGAAAAGTCCTAATCTCTTTAGTCTTTCCTCATCGGAGAGCTATTTTGAAAGAAAGTAATATCAATATATATCTTTACTCATCACGGTGGTTCAGTTTGATATTTACATCTTGCTTCTATATGGCTTTTAATACACTCACAGCACCGCGTTTTTTTAAAAAGGTTTTATAATTTATTTTTCACAACATTTAATGAATTCATTTATGCTTGCATATGTGTGGTCTTTGATAAAAAAATTTTTTGGATACTATAGCGTTTGGAAGGCTACACAATGAAATATTCATGACGCATATTCATTTACATAAGCACTTAGTAGTTCTTTGCCACTTTCTAAAATAGTCTAAGGAATATTTGGCACACATATTAGAGCAAGGATTAATTTACAGATATTAATTTTGAGATGCATATTAAATTATTATAGTCAACACTGACTGTAATCTTAGCACCTTTATGCATCACCCCCCTTTCATGCACATTGGTCAGCAATTTAAATCGACATGCTCATCATTATTTATGTATTCACTTTTCCAATTTTTAAATTTCAAGTATTTCGGCATGAATTTTTAAGCCCTTATATTTAGCATGTTTGAACATTATTTACTAAGATCACAATTTTCCTTTATGGGTCTATAAAAAAGGAATGTAATGGCTTCATTATTCATTTTCATATTTTTTATGATCGGACTCCATCAGCAAAGCACTCATGTCTAAAAGTTTTTATACTATAGGGATGTAGCATTTTTGGTGCGCTTGTTATAGGTATAAATTGTACATAGAGTGCAATTTGTAGTGCAATTGTTGTATTCACACATGTATGAGAAGTTGTTCTCCCCAGTTTGTATTGCTCTTTTTTAAGTTTTTTCATTCATATTCATTTAAATTAATAATTTTATCATACACTATCTTATAATGTTCACATACACATACATCACAGATCTTCACATAGCACAGAGATTCTTAACAATTATTTTTATTCTCATAGGTTCTTAATTTGTTTCACTTTTACAGTTTTAAGCTCAATATTTTATATAAATACATCAGTAAGACACATTATAATAACAATGATTTTATCAGAGTACAGTTTAACCACACACAACAATAAGTGATATATCTATTTATATTAACAGAGATACATTGATATGTACAGTTAATGTTCATAATATCTTGATTAATGTTCAACTATAATGTATAATACATCATGTGATATTGTCATCTTTTTTCTGCACCATTACAGACGCAACATAAGAGATCATACAGCTCTTTATATGATCACATTATATTCTTAGTCGATATATAACTAATGAATTCAAGAAGATTATTGTAAGGTAATGATGATGTTTTTATTAATATTCTGGATTTTGTTTTTATGCAATTTATTCTACCGTGAGGCTATGTACAAATTCATTTGGTGTGTTACAAACCCATCTTTTTAGTGTATTTATCCTCTATATGTCACCTTGGCTTTTTTATTTAACTTTTAAATGACTGATTCACTCAAATGTGGTTGATTGATTCAAATAACTATACAATTATTGATGATGCCATTTCTTATTTTATTCTTATTCTTAAAGTTTTTTATTTATGTTTTTAGCCCCTGAGGCAGCCGTTTTGAAACGGCGAAACTCGGCCAGAGTCGGGCTAGCCTTGTGTCTCCACTGCAATAAAGGATTGTTTTAAGACTACAGGCATCTATTTCTTTTCTTTCATCCTGACGGCTATTATAGATCGCCTTCCTTCGTGCAGTATTAGAGGGGCCAATAGAAGGAAAGAGTGGAATACGAAGGGTGAACGTTTTCGGGTAACGGTACAGATAGCCGGGGAGAGGCAGGCAGCAAGTCTTGTTTTGCAGCGTGCAGGTACGCAAGGCAAAAAGGGAAGACAGGGGCCTAATAATTAAAGACATTTCATAGGGACGCGGCAAGCTGCGAGGGAACAGTTGGGAGACAGAGGGCTGTTGGCGACGGTGGGACGAGGCCGCGACTATTTGGTTAATTGGGCCCTATGCCACATGGCAAAGACAGGGGGAGTAGGCCCGAGCACAGTGTGATGGAACTGGGCAGAAGGGGCGAAAAGCCCAATGCGCGGTGCCCGGCACGCCGGGGTGTGTTGAGAGGGAGCACTTTGGCCCGGGGGCACCCCCTCCACCTCACAGCCTGGCTGCCGGCTCAGGGGAGAGCGGGCCTGAAGCGGCTTCGGAAGACGAAGCTCCAGTGGTGCAGGGAGCTGGGCAGGACGTGACCCCACAAGGGTTGGAGTTGTCTTTCAGCGCGTCGGGCAGCAATTTTCAGGCCTCGCCTACCAGCGTGCCCGGCTCACCCACCTCCCCCAGTGCACCTTCGGAATCGGGGCCAGACTCACGCGCTGAAGGTGGAATTGATGCGGAGGCAAGCGAGGCTGGAAGAGAGCTGAAGGACGGTCAGGCCGTGACCACGGCGGCAGCACGAGGGCTAGGTTGTGTGTGTGCGAGCAAGATGGCGCAGTGGAACGGAGAGCGGGAAGGTGCAGGACGTGCTGTTGCCAGTGTGAGTCGTCAAGGAAGAGGGCGTATCAAAGAGAGCACTGGAGCGGTACCAGTGGTGCAAGGGAGAAGTCGGGGCACGCAGAGGGTGACATTTGAGGAGCAGGGATGGTCGGGAAGAAGAACTGGGACTTCGCAACACGAATGCAGTGAGTGTGGTGCTGCGATAGAGGCCAGTAAACGGTCTATTGTAGCTAACAGAAGTTTGAGGTTGGGAAGGCGGCGGCTTCGGCAGCGCATGGATACACAACAGGTAATGATGCGGGGAATAATGGCAAAGGAACAGGCAAGAAGGGTAATAAAAGGAGGAGAGATCATACTGGGAGTTCTAGTGATAGTTCAGATTCTTCTGAGTCTTCCACTTCAGACAGTAGTGATTCGGGGCAGCAGCGGAGAGTCACAGGGTCCGGACTGTGTCAGGACATGGGGCATCCGGCGTTAGCGTCTTTAACGGAATTATGGGAAGGTGTGCCCAAGAAATTGCGTACGCGGATTAGGAAAAGGAGATACGTAAATATATTTAGACTGTTAGAAGGAAGGCAGGGTGACCAGAAGTCACGTAAGAAGGGCAAGAGGAAGAAAAGAGATACCAGTGCAGGCACACGAATACCCCCAAATATCATTAGTTGGGTAAGAGGCTTCCTTAGATTAGCCAGCGTGGTTGGGCATTATCAGCCAGGGCAATACGGAGCACTGTTATCTTATTGTGACAGTATTCTAGGAGCATTCAAGGATTATGAGAGGTGGGCATGGTTGAATTATGATGAGCGTTTCAGGGAAAAAATGGCAGGGAATAAATTTATGTCTTGGGGTACGCAGGACATCAATTTATGGTTGACACAAATGACTAATAAAGGTACCGGGGCAGGCAGGGGAGGGCAGGGAGGGAGTACAGTAGGTAACGAAGGGGCCAGTGCAGGTGAAGGTCATTCAATTATTGGCAAAGCTTCAGGGGCAGTAGCGAAAACGATTGAGAGGAAGACGGTGCCCAATACAGATGTATGCTGGAGATTTAATCGGACTACATGCTTATTTCCAGAGTGTAGGTTCTGGCACGCGTGCTCCACATGCAATGGGGCACACCCAGTTGTCAAATGCTTGGCAGCCTAGATGGTACAGAGCGATAAATTGTTGAAGCCCAGCAAGCGCAGTTAAAAAAAACAAACAAACAAAAAGGAGGAGAAGAGAGTAAAGGGGGGGGGATGGCTAGGTAGTTATTGAGCGTTGGATAAAAAAAATACATGGAGGGAGGGACGATAGTGGTGATCGTAAGTGATGGCAACTTGGGCGTACTTCATATACTTGCAGGTGGTTACGGGTATGCGCGGATCCAGGAGGAGCATGTAGCAAACAGTTTCGGGCAGGGACTTGAAGAGGAATGGGAGCTGATACGCTGTTCAGTCGCCCCAGCGACCTGGAAGGCCTACATGCAAGGAGCCAAGACAGTGCTAGGTTTCCTACAAATGCAAGGGTGGAGGGCAGGTCCTGTGTCAGAGCGTCTGGTTGGGGAATTTATCATATGGGGAATTTATCATATGGGGAATTTATCATATGGGGAATTTATCATAATCAAACCATATCTTGATTAACCATATCTTCTATCGTTTACCTGTGTGAATTAATCCTGTCCTTTCTCTTCCTTCTCAGCCAAGTTCTTATCACCCTGTTATATGTAACTGCCTTTTCAGCACCATTGTTATAGTTATGTTTACTATGCACCCCTGTTTTATGTGAACCAGCATGATGTGACTGCTGTCTCGAATGCCGGTATATAAAAATTTGAAATAAATAAATAAATATATGGGCTAGGAGGGGAGGGTATTCGGTAGCGTCAGTCCGGTCGCACCTAGCGGGTTTTGGGTTCTTTCAGAAGGTCAGTGGATGAGGTAGTCCAATTAGCAGTTTTCGGGTTAAGAAATTGCTACAGGGATGGGAGAGGGGGCGGGGTAAGATGCAGGATATCCGGCGTCCCATTAGATATGAGGATTTGGATCATTTAAATGCATGCTTGCCGCAGGTTTGTTGGTCACGCTTTGAGGTTCTGTTGTTTCAGGTTGCGTTCTCATGGGCATTTTTTGGAGCCTTGAGGGCTAGCGAGTTGGTAGCCTTATCTAGTCGCAGTGTTAAGGACATTGGGCTTCAGCGACTATGTGTTCAGTTATTGGAGTCTGAGGTACAACTTTTCATTGCAAAGTCCAAAATGGATCAGGGAGGGAAAGGAGCGGTTATTAGATTGGAATGGGATGCGAACGGGATGGTATGTCCAGTTAGGCTAGCGGAACGGTATTTGGAGGTTCGGCCTAATAGGGACGGAGCCTTTTTGCTGCTTGAGAATGGCAGCCTGCTGACGCGGTATCAGTTTGCCAGCGTGCTGAGGGCAGCAATAGGAAAAATGGGCAGAGATGTGCCGGTATACAGTGCACATTCCTTTCGGATTGGAGCTGCAACCTCGGCAGAGGAAGCGGGTTTCTCAGATAGTGGAATTAAAGGATTAGGTAGGAGGAGGTCCAACGCGTTTCGGTCTTATATTCGTTCGTAAGGAATTCAAGGTGAAGTAGGGTAATGTTAACGCTTTGTGTTTATTTTGCAGATTGAAGAGGGTCAAGGAACTTCGTGAGATGTGCCTGGATAGTGGGTCATTCGTACATTCACAGGGTGCAAAGAAATGCGCTGAAACGGCTGTACGGCGAAAGTTTAGTGTTAAACAAAAAGGGATGGCGCCTGGCTTGGTTCAGTAAAAGGGGCATGACGTGGGACAAACTCCTGCCTTTCCTGTATGAGAGGATAGACATGTGGGGCGCTCCAAATGTTCTCCTCATTCACTTGGGAGGGAACAATATTGGATATAAAACTTGTAGGGAACTTCTAGCATGTATGAAGAAGGTTTTTTCCAGTTGTGGATAAGATGGCCCAACATGAGAATCGGTTGGTCCGATATAATTATCCGTTTGCAAAACAGAGAAGAGTTAATTTGGAGAATAGGAGTTAAGAAACTGAATAGACAGATGGGCAAATGGATGGGGTAGCTGGGGGGATTTTGGGTTAGGCATCAATGGTCGTGGATGGAGGAAGCGGGATTGTTCGCGGGGGACGGGGTGCATTTATCAGAAATAGGTATGGATATGTTTAACAACTCCATTCAGGAAGGGTTGGAAAAGGAGGTAGCAGGTTGGTAAGGGCCGCAGTTGGGGGGAACAAGTTGAGGTCCAACTTGTTTGTGGCGGAAAAACCCGAGCCCAAAAGGAATTTGTAAAGGGGGTTGGCAAAAGGGAGGGGGGAAAGGGGGGCAAGCCCCGTGTATCCAGGGGGGGCCGCTGCACGGTGGACCGAAGAACTAAGGGGCTTGGTTCTTGGTAGCCAGCTTACTCTCGCTGGTATGAGGCGGAGTGAGCGGGAGGGGGGGGAGGGTATTGTTACTTCACCTTTAGGGAAAAGGTGGTGAAGAAAGGGGAGGAAAGGGGAGGGGGGTAGTTTGGGGTGATATATATACTATTTGTAAGGGCTCGGGTTTAGTTATAGCAATAAACTGTAGGGATGTGAATCGTTTTTTGACGATTTAAAATATCGTCCGATATATTTTAAATCGTCAAAAATCGTTAGGGCCACGATACAATACCAATTCCCCCGATTTATCGTTAAAAAATCGTAAATCGGGGAAAGGGGGAGGGCAGGAAAACCGGCACACTAAAACCCCCTAAAACCCACCCCCGACCCTTTAAATTAAATCCCCCCCCCCCCCGAACCCCCCCCCCCCAAATGCTTTAAATTACCTGGGGATCCAGCGGTGGTCCAGAACGGCAGCGGTCCGGAACGGCCCCCTCAATTGAATCCTGTTGTCTTCAGCCGGCGCCATTTTGCAAAATGGCCGCCGCAAAATGGCGGCGGCCATAGACAAAAACGATTCGACGCAGGTCGTTCCGGACCCCCGCTGGACTTTTGGCAAGTCTTGTGGGGGTCAGGAGGCCCCCCCAAGCTGGCCAAAAGTTTCTGGGAGTCCAGCGGGGTTCAGGAAGCGATTTCTTGCCGCGAATCGTTTTCCGTACGGAAAATGGCGCCGGCAGGAGATCAACTGCAGGAGGTCATTCAGCGGGGGTTCCGGACCGCCGCTGAACGACCTCCTGCAGTCGATCTCCTGCCGGCGCCATTTTCCGTACGGAAAACGATTTGCGGCAAGAAATCGCTTCCTGAACCCCGCTGGACTCCCAGAAACTTTTGGCCAGCTTGGGGGGGCCTCCTGACCCCCACAAGACTTGCCAAAAGTCCAGCGGGGGTCCGGAACGACCTCCTGCGTCGAATCATTTTTGTCTATGGCCGTCGCCATTTTGCGGCAGCCATTTTGCAAAATGGCGCCGGCTGAAGACAACAGGATTCAATTGAGGGGGCCGTTCCGGACCGCCGCCATTCTGGACGACCGCTGGATCCCCAGGTAATTTAAAGCATTTGGGGGGGTTCGGGAGGGTGGGGGATTTAATTTAAAGGGTCGGGGTGGGTTTTAGGGGGTTTTAGTGTGTCGGCTCACGATTTTAACGATTTTCACGATAGTTTACACACCCAAACGGCAACAATACAATTCCCTCCCCCTCCCAGCCGAAATCGATCGTTAAGACGATCGAGGACACGATTCACATCTCTAATAAACTGCGGCCTATTTAATATCATCTATATTGTTTAGTGTATTGTTTTCAGTGGGGGGAAAAGAGGATCGAGCGGGTCTTCTATCCACAAGTTATTAAATAAATTCTGAAAATGGATCCTAAATCTGAGTGTTTAACTACTTCTCAGCATAAGCCCATTGAGCTACCTCTCAACATGGGTCCTCTCAACATAAGTCCAACAAAAGATATCTTCGTTTCACCTTGTAATAAGGCTTCCTCAGGAACTAGTTATTATCAAGGTAGTTGAACTTTCATGTCCATATTCACCTTACAAAGAGGTTTCCTCAAGAATTGAATGTATGAGGGCTGTTTAACGTCCATGTTCATTCACTCATATGGATACAAAATATCTCACATCAATCCGTTACTTTTGTAACAAAAACAGAAGCCTGCTTTTAAATACACACCGGTCAAAAGAACACACAATTGTTTTTGATGGCCCGCGTTTAATTTATACGTGAACCGGCGAAGTAAACTTCTTTCCCCAGTATGCCAAAAGGCTGAAAAGCTGAAAAGTTACAAAGCTAAAAAAGGGGCTTGCCTGCTGCGCTGCGCCTCGGGGTCAGAAAACTCGCCTCACTTGTTCTACTTCAAAGAATTACGTTATTAAATGTGACGCATTACTTCGGGCACCAAACGTCTGCTTTTTGGAGGGAATGCAGAGTGGGTTATAAATGGAGAAGGGGAAAGGGGTAGGAAGCAAGTTAATAGGCTGGCTGCTTAGATTGAGGCTAATACAACATTACAAAATATTAGGGATGTGAATCGTTTTAGGACGATTAAAATTATCGTCCGATAATTTTAATATCGTCTTAAACCGTTATGGAACACAATACAATACAGATTCTAACGATTTATCGTTATAAATCGTTAGAATCGTGAGCCGGCACACTAAAACCCGCTAAAACCCACCCCCGACCCTTTAAATTAAATCCCCCACCCTCCCGAACCCCCCCCCAAATAACTTAAATAACCTGCGGGTCCAGCGGCGGTCCGGAACGGCAGCGGTCCGGAACGGGCTCCTGCTCCTGCATCTTGTCGTCTTCGGCCGGCGCCATTTTCCAAAATGGCGCCGAAAAATGGCGGCGGCCATAGACGAAAAAGATTGGACGGCAGGAGGTCCTTCCGGACCCCCGCTGGACTTTTGGCAAGTCTCGTGGGGGTCAGGAGGCCCCCCACAAGCTGGCCAAAAGTTCCTGGAGGTCCAGCGGGGGTCAGGGAGCGATTTCCCGCCGCGAATCGTTTTCGTACGGAAAATGGCGCCGGCAGGAGATCGACTGCAGGAGGTCGTTCAGCGAGGGTTCCGGCGCCTCGCTGAACGACCTCCTGCAGTCGATCTCCTGCCGGCGCCATTTTCCGTACGAAAACGATTCGCGGCGGGAAATCGCTCCCTGACCCCCGCTGGACATCCAGGAACTTTTGGCCAGCTTGTGGGGGGCCTCCTGACCCCCACGAGACTTGCCAAAAGTCCAGCAGGGGTCCGGAAGGACCTCCTGCCGTCCAATCTTTTTCGTCTATGGCCGCCGCCATTTTTCGGCGCCATTTTGGAAAATGGCGCCGGCCGAAGACGACAAGATGCAGGAGCAGGAGCCCGTTCCGGACCACTGCCGTTCCGGACCGCCGCTGGACCCGCAGGTTATTTAAGTTATTTGGGGGGGGGTTCGGGAGGGTGGGGGATTTAATTTAAAGGGTCGGGGGTGGGTTTTAGGGGGTTTTAATGTGCCGGTTTTTCGATTTTTTCGATTTTTTCGATTTTTTAACGATTTTTAACGATTTTTCACGATATTTTACCCCCCCAAACGGCAACAATACGATTCCCTCCCCCTCCCAGCCGAAATCGATCGTTAAGACGATCGAGGACACGATTCACATCCCTACAAAATATACTATAATGAAGACATGTAGTGCTATAGTATGTAGCAGAGATATGATTTCATTGTAGCCTGACATTTTTAGTTGATAGCAACATAGTAACATAGGGCCCAATATTGAAAACTGGCCATTTAAATAACTTGACCAGATATAACTTATCCGTCTAAGTTACATAGCATAGTCAGTAGCACGGCTATGTTGCTGGATATACACGTATATATTCCCACTTAGCCATAAAAGTTGTAACCGGCTAATAAGGTCATTCATCAAAATGCATTATGGTGTAAATGCATGTAATAATTGTATTATCACACAGTGTGAATGAAAATTTTTAGAAGGGGCGGGATTGAGAAGGGGTTAATTAAAATGAGAGGCAATATTGCATGATTTTAATGAGAGAGAGAGAGAGAGAGAGAGAGAAAGAAAGAGAGACTATTTATAAGGCCCTCATTGTAGTCAACTATTTATATCTCTATAGGAGGGCCAGCTAATAGCTTGAGGTAAGTTTTGGTGGTGGTTTAGGGTTTAGGGGCCAGTTTTATATGCAGAGTGAGACATATGAACTACACAGTACACCTTGGTAAAGATTTGGCATCATTTGGAGTGAGAAAAGTCTTATAAAGATGAGATTTCTACTATGTTATCTCACCCTAGCTTGATTGTACCCTGTTATAGAGTACTGCATGCAAAATTATAGCATTTTGATGAATCTAGGGGTAAGTTAGAACTTCTCTATGGCAGGTCTAACGTAGCCAGTTAATTTATGGGACTAAGATTGAATATCGCTACTTAGCACTGCCTGCCTACAACTTATGCGTCTAACCTTTTAGCTGTATAAGGGATTTATGTCATGGAACATAAATGCATATGTGGCATAGGGATGTGCATTCATTTTCAATGAATTGGCAATCCGCAATACATAAGTCCCTATTCGTTGTATTCGTGGGTTCGCGAAATGCATCGCGATCCCCCACAAATACAACATATCATATTAGTTTCATTCTTTTGGATCGCAGTGATTTCTTAGCGGCCATTTGAAATAGGAGATAGCAAAGACCAGCCCTTTCCTGTGAGTCATAAGTGAACTCACAGCCCTGTCATAGAGTGGGTTAGACAGGTTGGCAAGGAGACCAGAATGCATCCTATCAGAGCTAAGCCAATCGCTGCTCTCACTCAGTGCTCTGTGACGCTATCCCTGATGATGCAGCAATATTTATACGTTAAGTACGTGGCGTGCCATGCACTTTCTTTGCGGGGATGGTCTGGGGAGGTGGTCTGGGTAGGTGGCTGCACTCAGAGCATATTTTGATATTTGAAATCTGTATTCAATTGCTTGCTACATTGATAGAAGTTTCCATTGAAAAAGATATTTCTTCGATTTGGCTGCAGTGTCACAGCTAGCCATGCTTTATTTGACCGTACTTTTTTAAATTGATCTCAGATGGTCTCTATGTCTGTGCCACTGAGACAAGCTGCTAGCAGTGGCATGTTGCTGGTTATTTTTATTTTTTACCCCCTGGGGTAGGTTGCAAGCAGGATTTGGGTGTCGTGGGTGGGAGATATATTCAATTGCTAGCTACTTTGATAGAATTTTCCATTGAAAAAGATATTTCTTTCTTTTTGCTGCTGTGCCAAGCAAGCCATCCTTTTTATTTAACTGCAGTTTCTTTTATTGAACTCAGGCTGTCTCTTTGTGCTCTTTTAAGCCAAGAAGACAGTGCACTCACTGAGCATCAGTGGGCACTGGGCAGTTTTGCAAACTCACATATGTATTATTGGGAGAGCAGTGCTCTCTGAAGCCAAATCCCCAGTGGGCCTCTTATGTAGTTACAAGCTTGGTGTGTGCATACAGCGGTCCCAGTTTTAGTGTACATCCAGGCACAGCCTCGTGGGCCTGGGGGCAGTTTTGCAGACTCATGTATATTGGGACAGCGGTGCTCTCTGAAGCCAAATTCCCAGTGGATCTCTTTTGTAGTTATAAGCTTGGTGTGTGCATACAGCGGTCCCAGGTTTAGTGTACATCCAGGCACAGCCTCATGGGCCAGTGGGCACTTTTGCATACTCATGTATATTGGGACTGTGGTGCTCTCTGAAGCCAAATCCCCAGTGGGACTCTTTTGGAAATAATTCTTTTAATTGAAATCCCTAGTAGTCAGTGACATTATATCCATAATGTCAGGGAAAGCTAGACGTGGTCAAGTGAAAGGAACTGGCAGAGGAGGCACTTCAAAAGGCAGTGCCAGTCCCTCATTAAAGTTAAAAAGGGACCTGTTCCAATCTAAAATCTCTGGAGGGGCAGGCAGTTCCATCCGGAAAAAAATGAAATTTAAAATGATGCACCGCCACCACCTGTTTCTGACCCTGTAGTCTTAGAGGTGAGGAAAGGGGAGGCTGAGTCATGCTAGACAAAATGGTGACACTCAAAAGCAGCAGTGTGACAGCAGACTCGACTTAGCATTGACAATGTAGCGCAGGCACTGTTTGCTTCTGATTCTGATGAAGAATCATCTTCTGAGGGATTCTCATCATCAGAAATGGAAGAAGTAATAGCTGAGGAAGGCTTAGGAGGATTAGTTATTCCTGACTTAGCCTCCACTTCAGTGCAGCAGGGGAGAGATGAAACGAATGATGAGGAGGAGGAAGAGCAGTCAGCACAGGCACATAGTGTGACTGATGCCCCTGGCATTGCTTCTCAGGGTACACCCACTACTTCAGCTCCAGTGCCAGCATCCACCCCGAAGGCTTTAGAGAAGGGATCACAAAATAAATCTGTGATCTGGAACTACTTTAAAGTGACAGAGGACCCGCGTTTTGCTCAGTGTAATTACTGTGCCAGGGCTATTAGCAGAGGCAAGCAAATGGGACATCTATCTAATTTTGGCATGACGCATCATATGAAGAGGCAACACCCAACAACAGTATTGATATCTGGGGATGGTGGCAGTACCAGTCAGGGAACCCCTTTTTCCAGGCAGCATAAAGTGGTTGAAAAAGAGCAGAGTCACCCCACACCCTTAGCCCCTTCTAGCAGACAGGTGACAGGCCAGCAGCCCCCTGCCATGTGGCAGAAGCGACAACCCACCATGGAGGAAATGGGGTGGTGTGTGGTAATGCTATCCCGGGGTAGGAGGAAGGCAGCCTCAAAATGTTGTAATCAGGAGCATTGGGGAAATGATTGCCCTTGATGACCAGCCCTTGCAGATAGTGGAGAATGTGGGTTTCAAGCATTTGCTGAAGTTCTTAGTTCCAAATTACAAAGTCCCCTCCAGAACCACATTAAGCAGGTAGGTCATCCCCAGCCTGTACAACCAGTGTCACATTTGCATCCAAGCACTGCTAGCTAAGGCACAAGGGAGTGTGTATTTCACATGCAATATCTGGACCACGATGAATGCTGCACACTCTTACCTCTCCCTGACAGCACACTGGTGGGACCTGGCTGAGGCAAGGACAGGCAGCAGCTCTATTAGTTGACAAGTATCAGGGTGGAGATGGGCTTTACTGCACACCCACTTGACGGATGAAGCCCATACCTCAGTCAATATTCTTGCATGCATCAGAAAGATGCTGGTGGACTGGCAACTACACCAGCAAGACAGGAATCCTCAGTCAGGGTTCTTTGTCACAGACAAAGGCAATATCCACCGGGCGCTTTCAGAACATCCGATGTTTTGCACACACTCTGCACCTGGTAGTGAAGTCAGCTCTGGGGTTGGAGTCCAATCACCAAGAGAATGAATACCTGCATACGTTAATACAGAAGTGCAGGAACATAGCAGCGCACTTTCACAGAAGTGTGAAGGTGGGACAGGTTCTCCAAAAAAAGCTGACTGATTTGGATATGCCTCACAAGCGTCTCATTCAAGACATAGCCACCCAGTGGAATTCCACTTTTATGATGCTGCAGAGGTTAGTAGAGCTGCAGACACTCCTTCATGAACTTTCTGGTTCAATGGACAGAGGTGTGCAGAATCCCCTAGGGCATCATGATCGGTTAGTCATGAGTCAGCTGATAAAAATCCTGCAGTCCTTCAAGGATGTCATGGAGGAGCTGAGTTCCAGAAGTGCCACTTTGGCTGATATCATCCTTATAGTTAATTTTCTGGAGGAAAATTTGGAGGGCTTTAAACAGGAAGAGGGAATGACAGCTGAGGTGCTGCATTGTCTGGACTTTTTGCAGCAACAGGTGCAAGAGAGATTAAGGCCTTTAACAGAAGACCACACATACATGCTTGCCACAGTCTGTGATCCCTGTGTGAAAGGGAAACTTGCCCTACTGTCCAATTATCTCTCATTTGTGAAGGACCTGCTGTTACTAAAAGTCCATGAACAGGAGCGCCATAGGCAGAGACAGAATAGGCATGAAGCAGAGGAGGAAACAGCGGGCACTTCAGAGAGTTGTGCTAGCCCAAGCAGGAGAAGCACTCTGTCAGCGACAGCTAGTACCTCCACCTCCTCCACTTCAGTACGCCAAAGGCATGTTGCCCATAAAGAATCATCTGTTCTGCTACGGGCTAGAGAGAAAGCAGCTGGCATGAGTGACTCTCAGCCCACACAAGCAAAGGAGACACCAGCACAACTGTCAGTGACACAGTATCTCTCAGAGCCCACAGCGGACCTGCATACAGATCCACTGGCATATTGGGCACACAAGTCCACTGTCTGGCCACACCTAGCTAAAGTGGTTCAGTGATATCTGTCATGTCCACCAACCAGTGTGCCCAGTGAATGTGTCTTTTCAATGACAGGGGATATCATGAGCCCTCACCGCTCAAGGCTGGCACCAGAGTTGATGGAAATGCTAGTGTTTTTGAAAATAAACCTGCCTTTGCTTGGGTTTCGAAATTTTTCCTGTGAATGGCAAGATGAATAAAAGCAATTGAAAACCTTGCAGCAGCTCCAACTAAATCCTATGCTCCAGATAATATCAGCACATGTACCTAATCTGAAACGCTGTGCCTGTCCGTCCATTGTCCAGGTTGTACGTCCCTACAAGGGCCTGACCTCAAACACTGTGCCTGTCTGAGTTTAGTTCTAGTATTTCTAATTTTAGTTTCATGTATTTGTGTATCACTTTTTTCCACAGTATTCTTTTCCTGTTTTGCAACATTTGGAATGTAAGAACATAAAAAGCTGAATTCAGATGTTTGGAGCTTGCATAGTTCATATGCTCAATAGTTTTCATGACCTTCATAATATGGGCCATGTTACGAAATCTTTCTTAGGTGCCAACAGTAATGTTTCTAGTACTATAGAAAACTAGTGTCCCTACGAGGGCATGACTTCTATCCTCTAATGCTGTGCCTGCCTGTCTGTCCAGGCTTTACGTCCCTATGAGGGCTTGACCTCTATCCTCAAATGCTCTGCCTGTCTGCCCAGGCCTTACATCCCTAAAAGGGCTTGACCTCTAATGCTGTGCCTGTCTGTCCAGGCCTTATGTCCCTACAAGGGCTTGACCTCTGACCTCTGATGCTGTGCCTGTCGGTCCAGGCCTTACGTCCCTACAAGGGCTTGACCTCTAATGCTGGCCTGTCGGTCCAGGCCTTATGTCCCTACAAGGGCTTGTCCTCTAATGCTGTGCCTGACTATCCAGGCCTTATGTCCCTAAAAGGGCTTTACCACTTATGCTGTGCCTGTCCATCCAGGCCTTATGTCCCTACAAGGGCTTGACCTCTAATGCTGTGCCTGTCTGTCTAGGCCTTATGTCCCTAAAAGGGCTTGACCTCTAATGCTGTGCCTGTCTGTCCAGGCATTATGTCCCTACAAGCGCTTGACCTCTAATGCTGTGCCTGTCTGTCCAGGCATTATGTCCCTACAAGGGCTTGACCTCTAATGCTGTGCCTGTCCGTCCAGGCCTTATGTCCCTAAAAGGGCTTGACCTCTAATGCTGTGCCTGTCCATCCACATTTGGAATGTAAGAACATAAAAAGCCGACTTCAGATTTTTGGAGCTTGCATATTTCATTTGCTCAATAGTTTTCATGACCTTCCTAATATGGACCATGTTCCTGAAATCTTTATTAGGTGCCAACAGTAATCTTTCTAGTACTATAGAAAACTGGTGGTAGTTGCAATCTAGTTCATCCTCTGTCTTCCCATAGTTTACAGAGGCAATGTGTAAACTACAAAGTCAACAAGGGTTGATATTGTTGGTTTGGGCGGGAGATGACGTCAGTGCTTCTTTTGGTCCTAACGGCTGAACCTTCGTTGCAAAGGAACCCTCAGTCTCTGGCAATTCAAAATACTAATCCATCACAGCTTGGATCCTTAATTAAAACAAACAATTTTCTTTTAGTTTCCAGGGCAGAGCAGAGAACTTCCTACATCATGCTCAGGAAGTCATGATCTGTTGCACATGCTTAAATACTAACAATTTGTACCATTATACACTCAAGGGGCCAACCCATTTTGGGGAGCCCTTTCCTGCTCAAAGGAAAGGGAACTCTCCCCGGGTATAACTGGCCTGTCTCTTAGTACCTGTTGACCCATGTTGAACTGCTGTTCACATGGCACCCTGCTCCACATCGCCATGCTTTGAAGACTCATGCTCCACGCTAGGGGCCAACACATTCCGGGGAGCCCTTTCCTGCTCAAAGGAAAGGGACCTCTCCCTGGGGTAGCCGGCCTATCTTTTAGTACCTGTTGACCCATGTTGAACCACTGTTCACATGGCACCCTGCTCCACATCGCCACGCTTTGAAGGCTCGTGCTCCATTCTAGGGGCCAACCCATGCCGGGGAGCCCTTTCCTGCTCAAAGGAAAGGGAACTCTCCCCGGGTGTAGCTGGCCTATCTCTTAGTACCTGTTGACCCATGTTGAACCGCTGTTCATATGGCACCCTCCTCCACCTCGGCCTTGAAAATTCTTGTTGTATATCTGCTAACTCCACCAAATTTTAAAAGACCAGCGAGAGCTCACTAGATGCCAATGGAAACACTCCACTCTAGGGGTGAACCCATTCTAGGGAGCCCTTTTCTGTGCAAAGGAAAGGGAACTCTCCCCGGGGCCAGCCTGTCTTGCCCCTATCAAAACCACAGGGACCAGACTACCTCCACTCTGCCAGCCTGTCTTTCCCCTATCAGCTTTCTGCCACTCTGCCTTGCTGCCATACACCAGATGACTCACTCAACTCCTTGTGATGTTCTTGCCACTATCATGGTTCCTCAGTGTTTTGGTGCTAGTCTTTCTGCTTGCTATGTTCCCCTTTATTGTACTGTAGGATGTTGATGCCACTTGTCGTGCCACTTTGCCTGTCGTGCTGCCTTCGAGGGTTCATGCATCTGTTATTGGTGTTCTCTTTTGAAGTTGTGGTGTGTTTTTGACACTCTCGCTGCTGATTTGCACCTCTGTTAAAACACTCTTGCCACTCCTGGTACCCCTTTGCCCCTTTAAAGTATCTTAGGCTATTCATGCCACTTTGGTGCCACTTTGCCACAGTCTAAGTACCTTGGAGCTCTTTTCTCATTCTGATGATTGCTCCCAGAAGTTTCATCAGAATTGATAAAAAAAAACCTCCAATTCTGCAGCCAGAAATAGGCTGCAAATACTTCCCCCATTGACTTTAATGGGAAATTGGAAAACGAATAAAACTAATCATCAAATTGGTTTTTCCCCCCTATGAAACGAATACAATGAATTTGGGTCCTGGCAAAATGAAAACCGAATCGAAACAATTTTTTTCCTTTTGCACATCCGGCAGCTGCTACTTGACATATAAATCCTAATTATCTGACAAAGTACTGCTGAACGTGCTTTGAATATCAGGCCCAGAGTAAATGTCAGCAAAAAAAGACCTAAGTGATCTATCCAGTCTGCTCAGCAATCTATTCTTTTTTTCCATTTTATTCTTAAGGCAATTGTTGCTCTATGCAAGTAACCCCAGTCAACATGGGTTTTCCTTTTCTTTGCATCATTTAGCAACGAGAAATACTCTGTGTGTCTCCCATGCCCTTCTGAATTCATTTACTGTCATTGTCCTTACTCCCTCCTCTGGGAGGGCATTCCACGCATCTACCAACTTTTCCATGAAGAAAATTCTTCCTGACATTAGTCCTGACTTGCACCCCACCCTCTCCCCTTGGAACATCATATTATCATCGCTTGTTCTACAGTTTTCTTTCCAGTGAAAGAATGTTCTGTTTATGAAAGCTGAGACCTCAGATGGAGGTGTTTATCATTGCTTTATCCTATTAGCACATTTACAGAATTAGATCAGCTATTATGGCATCACATTTATTAAACTCTTCTCTTCAAATACATGACATTTCAATTATTTGCTTAAATATGAATTTTCGGCAGCAAATGATGGTAGAATGAAATTCACAGGGCATTAATTATGCATTCTGATTGTCTAGATGATTACTGGCAAAGATGTCATCCTATTAAGAAGAATTTGAAAGCTATTCAGAGTGTTAAACAAATAGAACATTCATTATGGAAATTCCTGCATTCCTTTTTTATCTGGAACTTCGGGTAGGCTCCACTACTTCTTATTTATTTATACAATAATGAACATCAGAGACATTTGGGGGCTTGGGGGAGGGGGGGGGTGCATCCACAAATTACTAGATTGGTTATTCCTGTCCACACTGCCAAGGATTTAACGCAGTCAGCTGCTATAGAGCAAGACTGCCTGTAGGACATCATGCCTTATCCAAGACAATTTTTGTCATATTTTTTTTTCAGTTGTACTCCACTCTCTTGGCTCCATAAAGCATGCGAGATCACTTTTTTTTTTAGTTTATGACCAGCACCATTCGCCTTCCATGTCAAACCACAAGGGTTCCACTATAATCCAAATATCCATAAACTGTTACCTGAACATCCTGTTTTTTACAACCCAGTGGCTTTTCTCATTGGTGCCCCACCACCAACCTGTTGCTGTGATATGACCAACAGAAAGAGTGTAAAACCTTGCAAGCAGATGCAGCTAATGTGCATGCCTGTATTTCCATTAGAACTTCTAGTTATTACTAGAAGTATTAAAGTAGTTAATATGTAGTTATAGTCTGTCAGACAAACACAACTATAAATTAATTGTAACTTCACAGCTGCTAGACAGACCCAGCTACAGAATACCTGCATTTTCACTAGGACCGTTATTTACCAATAATAGTGACATAGAACATCTGTTTCTTTCCTCCCTTTTATAAAACCTATTTCATCTCATTCCACCAAAAAGGAAAATACCCGCTCCACCCTACTTGCCAGTATTTTAATGGATAATTTTATTATCTCAGTTTAAAAGGTTTATTGGAATACAGTAGAGATGTGCTATCGGTTCAGGCTTTGGTTTCAGCCCACCGTGGAAAATTTTGTTTTTCCCTCAGTTTGGGCTTTTTTTTTTCGGGGAACCCGAAATTTTGGGTTAGCAGGCACTAACTCCCCGTTAGTGGGAGTTAATGCGCACTAACCCAAAAAATGAATTTTTCTGAAATTTTGGAAAAATTACATTCATTTTTTGGGTTTCCCGAAACAGGATGAATTAGGCAATTTCATTGAAATTGCCTAATTCATACAAAATGTATGGACATCCCTAGTCTACAGCAGCATTTTGCAACTGGTGTGCCACGGCACATTAATGTGCCATGGCTGGATTGCAGATGTGCTCCAGCTGCAGTCTAATTTCTTCTTTCCCTCCTGGCCCATAGAATGTCCTCCTGCCAGCAGGGTGCATTAGAGAGTAGTGCTTATGGACAGCTGCTCCTGCATCCCCTCTGCTGGCTATCCTGTGCAACAGAAACTGCACGGGGCTCTGTAGGCTTGTAAGACTTGCTGGCCTCATGCAGTTCAGATTGGAGAGGGAGACTAGCAAAAGAGAAAGAAACAGCACTTTTGCTGTTCAGGTATTTGGGGTGGAATGGGGAAAGGAACACATTAATGTGCTACAGTGTGTGGGGGAAGAGGAAAGGGAACTTAAAGATGCCAGGCAATGGGGCCAGGGAACCTGATGATGCCAGGGATTGGGGGAGAAGGGTAGAGAGACAAGGAAGAAGATAATGATTCAAGAGAGTGGGAAGAAAAGATGGAAGGAGAGGGAAGGTGATAATTATGCCAGGGAGTGGAGAGAGAAGGAAGGTGATGATACAAGGGCGTGAGGGAGAGGGCAAGTGATGCCAAGGTTTAAGGGAAAGGAAACAGAAGGTGGTTGTCATGGGAAATGGGGGAGAGGGAAGAGAAAGCAATTATGCCAGGGAATGGAGAGAGAAGGACATTGATGATTCCGGGGAGTGAGGGAGAGGGGTGGAGGAAGAAGGAAGGAGATGACAGGGAAAAAGGAAGGTGATAATGATGGGAGGGGTTGGGGAATGTGTGGTGGAAGTTGGTGATGATGATGATGATGATGCCTGGGGATGGGGAGAAGGATGGAGAGAGAGGGATGATGATAATGCCAAGGGGTGAGTGAGAGGAATGGAAGCAGAGGGAAAGAGATGATGCCAAGGTTGAGGAGAAGAGGGAGAGGGAAGGTGAAAGGTGAAGGGTGAGGATAGTTGATGATGTGATGGGGTAGGGAAGAGCTAGTGATGATGGCTGGGAATTGGGGAAAGGGATGATAGGAGGGAGAAGGAGATTATGGTGCTAGGGGGTGGGGAAGAGGTATGGAGGGAGAGGGAAGATGATAATGATGATACTGGAGGTGAGATGGAGGGAGAGATAAGATGATGATGATGATTATGCCAAGGGGTTGGGGAGAGGGGTAGAAGGAAATAGAAGGTAGTAATGATGATGATGATGATGATGATGACGTCAGGGGTGAAGAGAAGGAGAGAGAAGGTAATAATGCCATGGGGTGCAGGAAAGTGGTAAAGGGATATGGAAGATGATGAGGATGAGGATGAGGATGAGGATGCAAGTGTAGAGTAAGAGATGGTAGGAGAGGGAAGGTGATGATAATGATGATGCCAGAGATGCGTGTGATAGAGAAGAGAAGAAGAAGATGATGATGCCAGGGGAAAGGCACGATTATGATGCTGGGGGAACAGGGAAGGGAGAAGGTGATGATGTCAAGGGGGTAGGGGGAAAGGGAAGAGAAGAGAAGAGACAGTGATGAAGGGGAAGTGTGATGTGCCACAACAAAGTGACCCATGTGCCAGGTGTGCCACAAAACAAAAAAGGTTGGGAACCACTGGAATACAGGAACTACAAAGATTCCCCAGGCAATATCTTGTTGTATAATGCTGCCAACCTAGGAGCAAAATAATCTGAAAATGTCTTACCGCAGGAGTTGAGGGAAGAAAATGATTTATTAAGGTATCAGAAGCAACTGAAAACATGGCTAATGTTATCATTTAAAATCAGTCTGATGGCAGATGACAAAGTAGCTTGGAATGAATGTATATAATAAGTCCTTTGTATTTTATTTTGTTTGTTTGTATTTTTTTAATGTTGTACATCGCTTAAGGAGATTTTATCACTGAAGCGATTAATAAATAAATACATTTTAAATAAAATAAAAGTGAAAAGCCATCTTAAGAACATAAGAACATAAGAAATTGCCATGCTGGGTCAGACCAAGGGTCCATCAAGCCCAGCATCCTGCCTCCAACAGAGGCCAAACCAGGCCACAAGAACCTGGCAACCACCCAAACACCCAGAAGATCCCATGCCACCGATGCAATCAATAGCAGTGACCATTCCCCAAGTAAACCTGACCAATAGCAGTCAATGGACTTCTCCTCCAAGAACCCATCCAAACCTTTTTTGAACCCAGCCACACCAACCGCACCAACCACATCCCCTGGCAACAAATTCCAGAGATCCACCGTGCGTTGAGTGAAAAAGAACCCTCTCCGACCAGTCTCAAATGTGCTACTTGCCAACCTCATGGAATGCCCCCCAGTCCCTCCACTATTCGAAAGTGTAAACAACCGAGTCACATCCACTCGTTCAAGACCTCTCACGATCTCAAAGACCTCCACGATATCCCCCCTCAGCCGCCTCCTCTCCAAGCTGAACAGCCCCAACCTCCTCAGCCCCTCCTCACAGGGGAGCTGCTCCATCCCCCCCATCACCCCGGCCGCCCTTCCCTGCACCCTCTCCATCGCAACCACATCCCCCCTGAGATACGGCGACCAGAACCGCACACAGCACTCAAGGTGCGGTCTCACCATGGAGCGATACAGAGGCACCACGACACCCTCCGTTCCATCAACCATTCCCTTCCCAATAATTCCCAACACCCTATTTGCCTTCCCGACTGCTGCAGCACACCGAGCCAACGACCCCAATGTACCATCCACTATGACGCCTAGATCTCTTTCTTGGGTGGTAGCTCCTAATATGGAACCTAACATCGTGTAACCACAGCTAGGGCCATCCTTCCCCACATGCAACACCCTGCACTCGTCCACATCAAACCCCATCCGCCATTTGGATGCCCAATCCTCCAGTCTCGCAAGGTCCTCCTGCAATGCATCACAGTCTGCTTGTGATTTAACTACTCTAAATAATTTTGTATCATCTGCAAATTTGATAACGTCACTCATCGTATTCCTTTCCAGATCATTGATATATATATTGAAAAGCACCGGTCCAAGTACAGATCCCTGAGGCACTCACTGTTTACCCTTTTCCACTGAGAAAATTGACCATTTAGTCCTACTCTCTGTTTCCTGTCTTTTAACCAGTTTGTAATCCACGAAAGGACATCGCCTCCTATTCCATGACTTTTTAGTTTTCGTAGAAGCCTCTCATGAGGGACTTTGTCAAACGCCTTCTGAAAATCCAAATACACTACATCTACCGGTTCACCTTTATCCACATGTTTATTAACCCCTTCAAAAAATGAAGCAGGTTTGTTAGGCAAGACTTCCCTTGGGTAAATCCATGTTGACTGTGTCCCATTAAATCATGTCTTTCTATATGCTCTACAATTTTGATCTTGAGGATAGTTTCCACTATTTTTCCCGGCACTGAAGTTAGGCTCACTGGCCTATAGTTACCCGGATCACCCCTGGAGCCTTTTTTAAATATTGGGGTTACATTGGCCACCCTCCAGTCTTCAGGTACAATGGATGATTTTAATGATAGGTTACAAATTTTAACTAATAGGTCAGAAATTTCATTTTTGAGTTCCTTTAGTACCCTGGGATGCATACCATCCGGTCCAGGTGACTTGCTACTCTTTAGTTTGTCAATCTGGCCTACTACATCTTCCAGGTTGACAGTGATTTCGTTCAGTTCGTCTGACTCATCACCCCTGAAAACCAACTCCGGAACTGGTATCTCCCCAACATCCTCACTAGTAAACACGGAAGCAAAAAATTCATTTAGTCTTTCTGCAATGGCCTTATCTTCCCTAAGAGCCCCTTTAACCCCTCGGTCATCTAATGGTCCAACCGACTCCCTCACAGGTTTCTTGCTTTGGATATATTTAAAAAAGTTTTTATTATGAGTTTTTGCCTCTATGGCCAACTTCATTTCAAATTCTCTCTTCGCTTGTTTTATCAATGTTTTACACTTAACTTGACAATGCTTATGTTTTATCCTATTTTCTTCAGATGGATCTTTCTTCCAATTTTTGAAGGATGATTTTTTGGCTAAAATAGCCTCTTTCACCTCACCTTTTAACCATGACGGTAATCGTTTTGCCTTCCTTCCACCTTTCTTAATGCGTGGAATACATATGGACTGCGCCTCTAGGATTGTATTTTTAAACAATGTCCAAGCCTGTTGAACACTTTTAACCTTTGCAGCTGCACCTTTCAGTTTTTTTCTGACTATTTTCCTCATTTTATCAAAGTTTCCCTTTTGAAAGTTTAGTGTTAGAGCTGCAGATTTACTTATTGTCCCCCTACCAGTTATTAGTTTAAATTTGATCATGTTATGATCACTGTTGCCAAGTGGCCCCACCACCGTTACCTCTCTCACCAAATCCTGTGTTCCACTAAGAATTAAATCTAAAATAGCTCCCTCTCTTGTTGGTTCCTGAACCAATTGCTCCATGAAACAATCATTTATTACATCCAGGAACTTTATATCTCTAGCAAGTCCTGATGTTACATTTACCCAGTCAATATTGGGGTAATTGAAATCTCCCATTATTATTGCACTGCCAAATTGGTTTGCTTCCCTGATTTCTCTTAGCATTTCATCATCTGTCTGACCATTTTGTCCAGGTGGACGGTAGTATACTCCTATCACTATACTCTTACCCAACACACATGGGATTTCTACCCATATAGATTCTACTGAGCATTTAGTCTCTTGTATGATCTTTAGCCTGTTGGACTCTATACCCTCCCGGACATAAAGTGCCACACCCCCACCAAGTTGATCCTCCCTATCATTGCGATATAATTTGTACCCTGATATAGCACTGTCCCATTGGTTATCCTCCTTCCACCAAGTTTCTGTGATGCCAATTATGTCAATCTCATCATTTGCTGCTATACACTCTAACTCTCCCATCTTACTTCTTAGACTTCTGGCATTGGCATATAGACATTTCAAAGTGTGTTTTTTGTTTGTTTTAACAACCTGCTTTTCAGTTGTTTGGGATAATTCGGAAATCATTAGTTTTGGTGATTTTTTACATATAGGCATATGGACTATATTTGCTTTTAATGGAACCTCTCTGTTGGGATGCCCTAACTCTCCTGTTTCATTAGTATCCTTCAAGGATACATTTCTCCGAACCATGCACTGCTGAGTGACTGTCGGCTTTCCCCTTTTACTGACTTTTACTGACTTTCATGACAACGATTGCATCCTAGACCTTTCATGACAACGATTGCATCCTAGACCTTCCGTACAGTGATTAAGGTCTCAAGATACTCAGGAATCTCAGCAAATAGCACACGGAGAGATAGATTGCCCAAGAAAGATGAGATCTCATGCTCATTTGAAAATTCTCAGAAATATAGAATGCAGCATAATTCTCCTTAAGGGTTGTTGGGGAGTGCTAGAGAGTGGTCCCCATCCAGGAGAGAGTGTGTGCCCTTGGGCCTTGGCTCAACCCCAGAGGAGGACTCTGGAGAAGCATAGAGGCAGGCGAGGTGTAGCTGAGCATGGGTGAACAGGCTGAAGACTTAGAGCATTCTGACCTCTGCTGAATCCGAACGCAGCAGGAAAGACCCAACAGCACAATGCTGGTCTCTGGGTGGCCCTCCAGCCACTCGATAGTCCTTTTGGACCCACCGCTTGGGAACAGCAGGTGTGATAGGATGGACAGAGGTCAAGGACAGGTGATGACTCTGGAACAAGGGTGAGACATAGGCACTTAAAGACTGGGACAAGGCGAGGCACTTGGAGACTTGGATAAGATGTAGGCACTTGGAGACTTAGGCAGGCACTGTCACTCAGGGTGCCCTACACAGCCCCCTATGGGCTGGTCGCAGACAACCCTGTCCCACTGCGTGCCCTACACAACCTGAAGAGGCTGGTCGCAGACCATATGGATAGTGGGACAAGCACAGGACTGAAGCTCAGGATGGAAGAAGAATCTGGGCAGCACTTGAAGACGGATCTGACCGGAACAGGGCTCCAATGACCAGGAACAAGACTCAGACTCAGATTTAGACACGGATTCAGGCAAACTCAGGATGGTCATCTGGAGGTGGAATCTGGCGGGCGAGACAAAGTTGGATTACCCAGGGCCAGGAACTAAAGGATCAGGGACAACTGGACACAGGGACTGAAGTACTTGGACCACTGGAGACAGGGACCAAAGAACTGGAACATCCGAAGACAGGGACATCCAAAGAGAGGAATCAGAGAAGACTGGGACATCTGGAGACAGGAACATCTGGAGACAGGAACGTTAAGGCACAAGACAGACAAGGACGCAGGATCTGACAAGAGACCAGGAACCACGGACGAAGACAAGGGAGCTCCCACGAAGAACAGCGGACCTTGGAGGAGAAACGATGAACCTAAAAAGTCTCCAGGAAAGATGAGAAGAGATAAGGAATCCAGGAGCAAACAGGCTCCTTGCGAAGGTGACAAGGGACTGGCAAGGAGCCCTTTTATAGGGCTGAAGAGGAGACGAGGAAATTACGTCATTAGGCAGGGCTGTGGGGCTTTTCCCACCATGGGCCCTTTAAATACAGTAGAAGAGCATGACCGCATGCCTAAGAAGTTACTACCTTGGGAAGTTACTACCTTGGAAAGCTTGCTGGGCAGACTAGATGGACCATTTTGGTCTTTTTCTGCCATCATTACTATGTTACTATGTAAGAAGCTGGAGTCGAGAATAGCAGCAGCGGCATCCTTTCCATGAAGAACCGGAGCAGGAGACAACGCTGGCAGCAACACGCCATGAAGGAGAGGCTGGAACATTGGCGACTCCCTGCCGCACAAGAAGAGTAGGTCGTCGGCGGCTCTGCCAGCTGTGGACAGAAGACAGCAGTGGCACTTCCGCCACATGAAAAATGGCGGCAATGGCGGTGATGCTCAGGCCGCGGGAAGCAGCAGTGTTGGTGGCCTCCAGGCCATGGGAGAGGAGAGCGATGGATGCAGCTGGTGGATTTTAAAACAAGCGCACGTGCATCCAGGGACGTGTGGTTCTCGGCGTGCGCACATGGACATGGCGATTTTATAATACGCATGTGTCACTGCACTTCTGCGCATATCGGGAAAGACATGCATGGCCAGCCTGTTTTTAAAATGCTCTCAGAGCACGCATGGCCTGGCCATGCGTGTATCCTCCAGATTTTATGCGTACTGGGCTTTGAAAATGTGGGAGTAAATGTATAAAGTTGTATTGCAGATCACATAACCAAGAACTAGAAAATAAACAAAGAGAAGTCCCCCTCAATCAACTTTACCCAGCTAATCCTAGAATGCAAGGTAACAGAACCAGTGCCAGGAATCAGCCAATGGCTGCCAGTCTGGTACAATGGAATGGGAAGGGAAAGCCACCCTTCAAACTTATGTACAACCTCAAACTAAAGATAATAGCCCACGAATGCTCCCTCTTTCTTCTGGCTTTGTCTTTGCCTACCGTGGGAAGGCAATACTGCTTCACAATGCTGGAAGGGAAGTGGAAGAAGGCTACTGCTGCCCGCGACTCCTACATAGTGGGGAGGAGAGGGCCTCAGCTGCAGCCACGCAGACCTCTCTTCGGACCTTGGCCATGCAGGGCCTCTCTTTGGGCCGTGCAGGATCTTGTCGAGCCACAGCAGGATAGGGCCTGATGCAGCCCTGTAGGTTTCACTTTGGGACAGGAAGCTAGAAAAATCATGTGATCCCCTGATAGGCCAATCCGCCCCTTAGTTTCAGTCTTAGTTTCTTGGAGTGCTCTTCCCACGTCTGATAATGTCTACCTGCAGTTTTCATTAGAATTCATTAGAGAACCCCAATTTTGAAGCAAAAAAATAGGATGCATTATTTACTGCATTGATTTTAATGTGAAAGAATTGACATGAATACAATCTTTTTTGGTTTGAAATTAATAAAATGAATATTGGGGGCATGTGATATGAATGAACAAACCAAAATGAAAGTGTTTTCTGTGTACCAGAGATTGAGTTGTTATCCTTTTTTACAAAGCAAAGAATGCTAGTGCAGCAGGGAACACTAGGAAGGAAACATCTCTCACTTTCTTTTTTTAAACTAAAACAGTGAACAGAATAAATAATGGTTAAATAAAACCTTTTTAACAGAAACCTGGCCATTTTCTCTTGTTTACCTAACATATTATGTAATTTTTCTTATAAAGAAATCAATCTGAAAAGGAATTCAGTCAAAAACTGTTATTTCTGCTGAAATATAACCATTGTAAGATGAAGAAAAAGAGGCCAAATTGAAAAAAAATGCATGAAAATATTTCTTTTTGTTACAGGAACAGCAATTTCTACGGCTATCAACTTGAAAAAGGGCAATTTAAGCTGTTGGCAAAGTTCAAAGACTCCATAGTGAGTTTCAAAATTACTGAGTAAGCTAAGAAAATAAATGCCCTCCCTTACATGAAATAAGTTCCCCCCCTCCCCCGTGTTGTGATATAGGAAAGCTAAGTGGGACAGTGAAAAGATAGTACAAGTCCCAGTCAAAATCCTTTTTACCTTTTGGCAAAGGAAACCTGTATAATTCCTCTGGGAAATCAGGGTTTGAGCCGATATGAAGGGTAAGCAAACACTGATCATGCACCTAAGATTTCTGTATTTTAAGAGATATCTCTTTTCAAATTGGAAGGGCTAACGCCCTTTCCCAAGCTAGGCTCTTGATGTGTAGTAAAGGAATGCATTTGAAAATAGTCCATTTTCCAAGCAGGAAAAAAATGAAGTGTGGAATAAATAATCGACTTCCCCTAAAAATATTAATATATTATTGTAATTTACTATAGGTCTATAATAGTGGTGTGCAAGTAGTTGCAGGCTGTCATAAGAATCAGGGACTTAAATTGAACATATTGTTGCAGTCCCGGTCGCTAAGCTAGCGACCGGGTCCCTACCTGCCTCGCTGCTTTCTTCGCCGCACCGGGACCCGCGGACACCAAGGCCAGTTCAACCGCATGGCAGCGGCGTCTCCCTCGTGGAGACGCCGCCGAGGCCAGATCCTGGCTCCTCCTCCGCTGGGTTACGTGCGTGAGGATCAAGCCTTTAAAGGTCCAGCACCCGGAAGTGCTGGACCGCCTCCAGACTGACGTCAGACACCGGCAGGATATTTAAGCCGGCGTCTGCCTCTTGCACATCGCCTTGCAATGAGGTCTCTCCCTTGTGGAAGTACTAGTTGCTGTTCCTGCTTCGGTGACTCCTGTGCCTGATCTGTTTCTGCTGTCTTCGTGGTTCCTGTCCTGGTCTTGTTCCTGCTGTCTTCGAGGTTCCTGTCCTGTCCATTTCCTGTTGTTCCTGGTCCCGCTCCCTCGGCTGTCTTCCTGGCTCCTGACCTTGGCTCGCTCCGACTCTTCTAGCTTGCTGCCAGTCCCAACTACTGGACCATCCAGACGTCTCGTCTCCTCCACGTACCTTAGTCCCGGTGGTTCGGATCCCTACGGGCTCCTCCTGGGGGGATTCCGTTTCCTCCGGGTGAAGCTCGCTACATTCCAGCAGCTGTGTGCTGTCTCCCGGCCTTCAGTCCATCTTGGAGCGGCTGCTCCGCCCGACCGGCCCAAGGGTCCACCTTCTAGCCCTGAGCCGCAACACATATGGCAATCTTTAATCATTATATATTTCCATTCATTCAGAGTTTCCACTTAGGGAATCTCAAAAATAGGACATCTATGAAAATTCTGAGTTCCAATGGAATAACAGAATATGAAGGAAAAAAATAAAATAAAAATTGGGAGCCTTCTAATTTCTGTCTCCTTGTAGGTAGACATGGGAGCTAATCAAATGCACCAATTAATATTTAATAAATGTGTGCCATAAGTCTTATTATTTTCACTTAAGTCGAATGAAAGCAAATGCTGATACAGATGCTCTGGAAGATTTTGGCTTATGATATCCCTGAATTTTTCATTACTTCATTTTTCATATGTGGTGGATGATCTATATTGCTAGGGAAAGTTATTTCAAATGTTAATTTTACTTTCTCTTTATGCTATTTACTCTTCTATACTGACTTGTCTTTAATATTCAAGATTTTTGAAACATTTCTCTCTTTTTGATCTTTTCAGTGTACATTTCAGTTCGAGCTGCAATTTTAAGATGGATCTTCTTTATAAAGCACTTTTCATGCTTTGTTATAGTTATAAGATATGTAGAAATTTAATATCAATTTTCTTTTCTTCCTTCATCAAACCTATTTCCATTTCTTTCACAATATCAACCTTTCTCTTTGGGTCACACGTGACCATTAACTAATCGTCAACTCCTGCATTTGTGCTTAGTTTTTTCACCCTATATTTTGCCATATATTTTCCTTTCTTCTTAATGTATGTTTTTAAAATCAAATTAAGTAGTCTGGCTGCCATGTTAATTCATTTGGCCAACTAGATATACAGGCCAATAAACAAATTGTAGGCAATACCTTTATATTGAATAACAATGATTTTAAAATATAGTTCTTGAAAGCTAGTCTTGAAAACTATTAAATGAATCCAATGATAAGGATTTGTTGACTGCTACTTCTATGTGTAATCCCCCAACTGAGTACAGAAAATGATGGAATGGGACTTCCAGAGTCAGTAATGGTCACCCCATCCAAATTTTGATGGTCATCCCATCCAAATTTATATTGTGGGGTCTTAACATGTTCAGGCAGATGTTGAAGTGGACCTTTGGTGACAGCTTACTTTTAAACAACTCTGATTTTCTTTTACTGCTAGCACAGGTAGAACTCCCCTTCACTCTTCTCCATGATCTCTGATTACATCCATAGATACAGCCTGGGCCTGGCATAATCATGGAGACTGACACATAGTATCAAATTACAAATATAACAGCAATTTTATATTTCCTGGAATATCCAACCAGCAAAAACTATATACATGGATGAGAAGGTGTTTTGCAGAGATAGTGAGAAAGCCAGACATACATGGGCTTCCATAAGAGTGAATATTACAATTTCTGCTGACCACAAAGGTCAACCTGTTATCGTTATATTTGCTTCCGCTCTCTGTCAGCCATATGGGGTGCTAAGTTAATTACACACCCCATATCAAAACTCTTATCCAATGGGCACACATAATCACATTTCCAATAACATTACTCATTCCTCCAATGGTCTTGGACCTTTTTATCACTCTCCATTTCCTCAGACACTGTATCTTAAGGACATTTTAGGCATATCTTCAATTGCTCATCCCACTCATGCTCCTATTGTGCACCTTTTTTGGGTAGTTCCTTGGGAGGCGAAGAAACATTATTTCACTCAGGCCTCTGGCCTTTCCATTTTACCACCCCTGTAAATTCCTTGGGGAGAGAGGGAGGAAACAGCTCCTTTCTCTCTGTGCTAGATTCCCAGATCTCCGCATATCAAAAGATACACTGGAGGAGTTCTGTTGCGTTGGAGGTGGACCCTTGGCCTGGTGCAGGATTGGTACAGCCGTCCAGTCGGACCTGTAGAGCACCTGCCACCAGGAGGTGGAGCACAGGAGGAGATAGAGGCTAGCTGGAGCTTCGCCAATAGCAACCCGGGGCTCAGGTTGAGCCCTTGGTTACCCGGGCCGCCTGGTCTTAGGTGGGCCTTGCAGGATCTCCTCGAGAGGAAGAGTAGAGGAGCGCCCACCATGAACAAGGGTGCCCGGTCGAAGTCAGAGCAAGAATGTCCGGAGGTCGCAGGAGGCCAGATGATAGTGTCTGAGTGGAAAGCGAGGATTAAGGCCAGAGTAACAGTTCAGAGTGGTCAGCTAAAGCAGGGGTCAGTGACTGTAGGCAATCCGGAAGTAGTCAGGTCAGGCAGAGGTCAAGTTCCAGGCAGCGATCAAGAGTAGTCGGTGAACAGGCAGAGGTCAGATCCGGGCAGCAATCAGGAGTAGTCAGTGAACAGGCAAAGGTCATCAGTACCTTGAGATCAGTCCAAAGGGTACTACCAGGGATGGAGAGATGAAGGAACAGAAGATGCTGGAACAGGAGACACAGGAGATGCTGGAACAGGAGGCACAGGAGACACTGGAACAGGAGACGCTGGAATAGGAGACGCTGGAACAGGAGACACTGGAACTGGAGATGCTGGAACAGAAGACACTGAAACAAGAGACTCAGGAACAGGCAAACTAAAGACACCAGAGTGTACGACCCGATTGCCAAGGCACCGTTTAGGGGAACAGGCCTTGCCTTATATACCAGGATAGCATGATGTCATCAGGGAGCTTTGGGATCGGGTTTCCTGTGCTTGGCCCTTTAAATAGGGTGATGTCAGCCGTGTGCGCACCTAGGGGCAAGGCCGAGGAGCAGGAGGACCTGGAGCCCCTGCGGGAGCTCTGCTGTGAGGCCGGCATTGGAGACGGTGAGCAGTAGGGGTGTGCATTCGTTTTGAACTTAAATGTAAAACGCAACTTTTTTTTTTTTTAACTTAAAAAAGTGATGAGGCGAAAACGATCGGATTTCCAACTTATTCAACATAGCTATGTTGAATAAGTTGGAAATCGCGATTGTTGATCCTAAATAAAAATTTAAACCCCTCACCATCCTTAATCCCCCCCCCCCAAGACTTACCAAAACTCCCTGGTGGTACAGCAGGGAGTCAGGACGCCATTTCTGAACTCCTTTGCGAGGAGAACGTGACGTCGGCGTCAGGAGGCCTCCTGACCCCCCCAAGCTGGCCAAAAGTTCCTTTTGGGTGCAACGAGGGTCCCGGAGTGATCACGCGGGGAATCACGTGACGCCGCGTCACTCCGACGTGACGCCGACGTCACGTGCTCCTCGCAAAGGAGTTCAGAAATGGCGTCCTGACTCCCTGCTGTACCACCAGGGAGTTTTGGTAAGTCTTGGGGGGGGGATTAAGGAGGGTGAGGGGTTTAAATTTTTATTTGCACGTATGGACATAGACTCAACTTATGGAATTCTCCATATGTCCATATTGACCGCAAATGGGACCCCCTTTTGACTTATGGACTTATGAACATAAACTTTTGCTCTGCACATCCCTAGTGAGCAGGGGAGCTGGGGATGCCTTGAACTAGCTGCGGCTGTGGCAGAGGAAAGCCCGGAGCTTGTGGATGGGACAGAGAGGTGAGCAGGCAAAGAAGTGCAACAAGTTCCAGTTTTATGAATTCACCTCACTCCTGCACTTCTCTTCCTTGGTGCATGGAGCATGGTGCATGTGAAGGAGATAATCCTACTCATAGCCACTCTCAGCCATCAACTCGTACTTTTCCATTCCGGACCAAAATCGTGTATGAAATGGACTCCTCTCCATTTCTTCTCAGTTTTGGGCCTCTTCTCATGAGGGAAAGAGCCCCTGCAGGATCCCACTCCTCTTGGAGTGTCCCTGAGCCTCCTAGCCTGCAAGCTGATTATTTCAGTTGATTACTCGCTGGAAGTCCTTAATCTCCACCCTATATGGGAAAGGGCAAGGAAGGAAAGGACAAAACCCTGCCAAAACTTACTCCCTTATACTGCCTGCTTCTATTTCAACAACCGAGCAGAGAAACTTAAATCTTTAAGGAACTATTCACTCATTTTCCCAGTGCACATTGGATATTATATTCTCACTTTAATATTGCCATCCACCGGCCAAATATTGTTACTACAGGTAACATCCACTTAAACATTTCTTTCTTTCCAATAACCAGATAGTTTAGTAACTCCCAGGGGTCTCCCCCACCCAAAACCATCAGTCAACTCCAGGTTCACAAGGAGACAATAATAAAAGGGGGTGTCCCTACATATGTTTCATTGTTGATACTGTGTTTCCTTCAGTGTTGTATCATTTTCTTTGTGCACTATCTCAAATATCACAGGGGGTGATTTACTGCAAAGTAAAGGTGGCTTATCACATGGAAGAGGCAAATGTCCGTCAGAGGTCAGCTGATACCATTTTGAAAATGACACGGCCAGACCTGGAGCTCTAGGTTGCACTCTACTACCCACTCAGCCACTGAGGACTTCCATTAAGTATAGGTAGAGGGGATTAGAGGGCAAAGGGGGAAATGGAGGTTTGGATGGGGGGGTGGGGGAACTTGAATATACAAAAAGAGCAGGGTTTGACTCTAGAGTTTTACATTTTATAGTTTGGCCACTTCTAGGTATAGCAGGAGGGGGTAGGATAACAGGTCTCAATGGACCTCTACAAGATTTTATATATTGCAGGCCACATAGGCCCTTTAAAATATGGTGCGCTCTGGCAGAGAGCACTGTTAACCCGCGATTGGATGCACGTTTTCGACGCGCTAGCTTTACCCCTTATTCAGTAAGGGGTAATAGCGCGTCAAAAATGTGTGTCCAACCCCCCAGAACCAAATAGCGCCCGCAACATGCAAATGCATGTTGATGGCCCTATTAGGTATTCCCGCGCGATACAATAAGTAAAATGTGCAGCCAAGCCGCACATTTTACTTTAAGAAATTAGCGCCTACCCAAAGGTAGGCGTTAATTTCTGCCGGCGCCGGGGAAGTGCACAGAAAAGCAGTAAAAACTGCTTTTCTGTGCACCCTCCGACTTAATATCATGGCGATATTAAGTCAGAGGCCCCAAAAGTAAAAAAAAGTTAAAAAAAAAATGTAAAATGGCCTGCGGCTCATGGGTTGAAAACTGGACGCTCAATTTTGCTGGCGTTCGGTTTCCGAACCTCTGGCTGTCAGCGGGCTCGAGAACCGACGCCGGCAAAATTGAGCGTCAGCTGTCAAACCCGCTGACAGCCACCGCTCCTGTCCAAAAAGAGGCGCTAGGGACACGCTAGTGTCCCTAGCGCCTCTTTTTGCCGCGGACCCTAATTTAAATAAATTAATTTACTGTATCGCGTGCACAGGAGAGTGTCCTGTACGTGTGCCGGGAGAACGGGCGCTCGCCCGCTCTCCCGCGATTTTTACTGTATTGGCCCGTGACTTTGCACAGGCATCACTTCCTGGCTCACCCCCTTCCTTTCTATGACAGTAGCTTGCCACTTCTCAGAGGCCTCCCCAACTCCAGCACATTCGCATTGACTGTGTACTACATAGTCTGCTGCTTCTGTGGTTCTCTAGGCTCTGCTCTGCTTACCTATTCAGGGAAACCAGGGTTCAGATCCCACTGTTGCTCCTTGTGACCTTGGGCAGGTCACTTTACCCTCCATTGCCTCAGGTACAAAGTTAGATTGTAAACCCTGTGGGGAGAGGGAAATACCCTCAGTACCTGAATGTAATCCGCTTTGATGTACACTTTGAAGTGCTGAAAAGCGGAATATAAAAATCTAAATAAATCTATTAGCACAAATGAAAATCTTTATAAATATTGGGAAAACGGACAGTTTAAATAATCTTCAATGCAACTTAATAAAAGAAAATCAGATACTACAACAGAAAGTGGAAAATTTGGACAATCAGATGCGTGCTAGACACCTGAGATGTATTAATTTTCCTAAAATATCATATATGCCTGCTAAAGATCTTTGGAGGAAGTATATGATAGAAAATTTAAAAATTGCTGAAGAGACTCTTCCAATAATATCTAAGGTCTTTTATATACCATCAAAGAGAATTATTGAAAGTAATCTGGATAATTTTCAGATATTAGCTCCTAGGGAAACAACACCAACTATGAATATTTCTGAGCTGCTTGAACAGTCGGAAGAAAATGTAGCAGTCCCATCTACATTGATAGTGGTCTTTTTGCTTCAATCAGATAGAGAATGGGTCTTTAAAAAGTATTTTTCCCACCGTAATGAGAATTTCCTGGGTAGTAAAGTTCAGATATTTCCTGACCTAGCGAGAACGACGCAAAAACGTCGTCAGCAATTTCTTTTGTTAAAATCACAATTGTTAGAATTGGGAGGGATGTTTTTGTTAAAGTTCCCATGCAAGTGCTTGGTTAAATTTCAAGGAAATTCCTTTATGTTCTTTCAACCCTCTCAACTAACATCTTTTATTTCTAGTAGAAAGAGCCCTATGGTGTCCTCCTCTCCTGTGACTTGATGCAAACAATTGAATAAGAATGTAACTTCCCCTATGCTAGAATTAATGTTTAATTATAATTTCTTTAGGTTGTGAGATTCTTGGACCCAATTTGTGGGCTATAATACACTTCATTGTTTTGATTTATGGAATGGTATATGAGTTACTAAATGTCAGATAAATATATTACTTCTGTAATTAAGAAGTTGATTTAATTGTTGGACTACTAAAATATGTGAAGTGTAAATGTTTCATTTCAAGTATTCTTGAATTAAACTTGTAAAATTGATAAATAAAAAATTAAAAAAAAAATATTGGGCCTTATGCAATTAAAAGTTTTCAATAGACACAGAATGAAGAAAGTCCATTTTTAATATTGACCATTGCCTCACTCACACAGATGCAAAAAAAAAAATAAATATCCAACACAAAGAGTGCAACATTTAACATGTTTGCAATCACTTTCACAAAAAACACATGTTTGCAGGATGGACTTGTTGAGCCACAGATTTCACACTGCACTTCCTGAAAGTGGGTGGCAAAGTCTCCAAGAATTAACTTTTTGAGGCTGTTCTTTTTCCAACAGGAGGTTAAACAAGCAGGGACCAACTCTCACTTGAAGCCCAAGTACATTTCCTTGGGACAATATCGGAGTTCTCTCCACCAAGGCGCACAGCACAGCATCCAAATCAGAAATCCTTTTGAATAGAAAACTGATATAAAGCATGCCAATGGACATCAATTTACAATAATACTCATATACAAATGTTAGCATATTGGTAAGTCTGCAAGAGGAAGCTCATTAGCATTTACTTTCTATTGTTGGTTGTGCATTGGTTTAGCCTTCCCTAACTACGCATATTACATGTAGTCCATAGCGCAGTCTCAGTGGTTATATTGTAGAAATGCGTGGAAGTACCAGGAATCAAAAGGACAAATAGGACTGGAATCTCATATATAAAGTGCATTTCTTTTTACTGAAAAGACATAGTTCCATGATCATCATGATGAAGAGTTTTATGTTCTGAAACAAAAAATGAAAGATTTAAAACAAGCAGTGACAGATGGAAGCTAATTAATTTCCTTTCATTTGAAATTGTTCAATCTAACATATTTCCTCTTGCCAATGAGAGGGTGAATATGTTAACTGTAAAAGTTCTTTTTGTTTTGATCTGGCAGTTTCCTCCTGTTCCTTCAGGCTTGCATCTCAGTTAGACCAAAGCTGGGATCTGGCACCAGAAGCCTTCATTTGCAACTACCCAGAGATTTCTCCCTTATTTCATATCCCTTCCCAATTTACTCTGATCATTGAACAATGCCCTTCAGTAAGGGGGCCATGGACCAGTTTATGCAAGCATGCATAAAGCCAGCCACTAGGTGTCACTGTTATACAATGACTGTGAGTCCCTCCCCCTCCATCTGTGAATGCCACCTCCACAGCATCTCCAGCTCCAGCAACCTGAGGAATGGCGTTCATCAAAATGGTGCCAGCTGCACCAGCGGAAGGCACCAAAGTGAAATCACTATGGTGCCATCCTTCAGGTAGATGGAACCATTTTAAAAGTGTCGAGACAAAGGCAGCAGCAACTTGGCATCGCTCCAGCCCTTTCACAAGAAGGATCCCAGAAGGGGGTGCTCCACAGCTCCACAGCCTTGAAAGTTTTATATAAGGAGAAGGCCCCAGCTCTGGCCTGTATGCTGGCCAGGCCAGTTTTTTTGGTCCTTTTTATTTACTAATCAGTTCAGCGTTGGTTTTGGGGGGTTGTTTCCTCTCAGTTTCTTTCTTTCCTGAAAGAACTGCCTATAAATAAAAGTGAACCATATATATTAATGATAGTCACTTCCTACCTAACCAAAGTTCTCCTTACTTATCTTAACTGAGGAAGCAGGGTAGTGGAGAGATCTCACTATATAGTTCTACACTACAGGGACCCAAAAACATGCAGTGGCCACAGAGAGGACAGCAAGTGAGCAGAGATTTCCAGAGGGAAACAGAATGGAGGTGAGCTATACAGAGCAAGACTATTTCATTATAGAGTACGGTGCCTCTCTCTCTCATTTACAGCCCTATGTGCCCAGATTAATACGCAGGTTTCTCTCATTATGTGGACAGGCATGTTGCTCATTGGCATATTAAAGGATTCCTTCCTGTGTAAAAGAGGACATTTGCCTAAAAATCCAAAAACCTGGAGGACACACCTGAAAGATTTCAAAAGGAGGACATGTCTTCTTAAAAGAGAACTGATGCTAGCCTAACCATTTTCAGTTTCATAGGTATTAATGCTAGATGTCACATTCAGTATTAATACTAGGGATGTAAATGAATGGGTAATCTGAACAGAAATGTACTATTTTGATTTTAGTTCAGATTACGATAAAACAAATGTACACCACCAACGAAAATGGTGACATTTTCTGGTGTTTTCTTTTCTGGAGAGCATGCATACTATTAGAAAATAATGCACATTAATTCCAGAGAATATGGAAAAAAAATAAAGGCTCATCTCCCGCCAGTAGCCGGGAGTTGGGTCTTCTCAGCTGGGTTAAGCCAAAACCTGCACATGTTTCCCCAGTCCCCTGAAATGTCCCAATCCCTGCCAAGACCCTGGGGCACAGGGCTACCTCGCTGTACTGAGCAGAGCCCAGCCAGGGCCTCTCCAAGCCCCTCCAAACCCCCTCCCACCCCCCCTAAGAAATCTGCTAGGGATGATGACCTCTCTGGTCCTCACTTACTCCTTCCATAGGGCTCCATTGACAAGCAAGGGGTAAAAGAGATGCCTACTCCTTCTTCCAAAAATGGTGTCGACAGCCGTGAGACTGACAATGTGTGACATCAAAATGGAACTAGTCTCATGGCCAGCCAGAGCCATTTTCTTGTACAGCCATAGAAGAAAATGGTGCCAGGGGGCCTTGGGACCAGCACCAATTTGATGTAATACAATGTGCTATCTCAGGAAAACCAGAGTTATTTTTCAAAGTATTCCAGTAGTGCAGGAGTGATTGGGCATTGCTCCTGCCCCTTTCTTGGCCATGGCCCCCCACAGAATGGGAAAGTATTGGCTGGGGAGTTCCCTGGCCCCAGTTGATTTCTCAGGAAGGATTGGGAGAAGGGTCAGAGGGTCCTGGAGAGGCCCAAGTTGCGATCAACTCTGCCCAGCCGTGTAGGCCCAGATCCCGGGATCCTGGAGGGGGTTGGGGCATTTGGGAACTCCAGGGGAAGCCCTATTTCCATGTATCTTTGTTTCTGATTTTTTTTTTTTTTTACATCAGTTCAGCAAATTAACCTGACAAAAATAAATATTAAATGAAAAGAAAATAACCCCCCAAAACCTCTTTTCCTCCTTCTCCCCCCATCACTACCCCAGAATTGAAAAACAAACAAATGAAATTCTTTTGGCTTCACATCCCTTGTTAATTCCTACATAATAAATATCATTTGTATGTGCATTAGTGCTAATTAATATTAATGCATCGAACCATTAGCTCTGTATCCACTGGATTTTTAGTTTTTCCTGCATTTCTTGGTGATGAATTTCATGGTAATACTCCATATACATATTAGGATATGGTCTGTCAATGATCCCTCCATTGTTTTATCACTTTCATGATAAGTAGATCCTTAAGTAGGCTTTAACCCATGTTTTATTCTCTGTGCAGGGGCATCTCTCAGCTGTTAATACATTCAGAATTGGACTCTTGCCAGCTCTCTTTGCTGTTGTAAATCAATGAAGGATGAGAAGTTCCCTCCTGATATATAACATAGCCCAAGTATTTGATGCTGACTACTTCCCAGTCCTTCCAGGATACCACAATCTCTCCTATCTTGATTTCTGTTGCCAGTGCTATATAATAGTGGTTACAGCAAGAGCTTTACAATCATGCCAGCAGAGTATAAGTATTCCCTGTGGCATAGTTATATTCCATCTTATGAAGGTATATAGTCTTAGCAAAATATAATTTTCTGTAGCATGCTTTGCTGGCTATTGCACTTCAAGAATAAGGTACATGAATACACATAATAAGCTTAAGATATGGCTTTTCAGACAAGCATTTCCCTAATGAACTGATGCCTCTCACAGACAATATATGCCACATGTCACTTTCCTACTACAGTTATATGCCCATTACTCAATGGTTTTCTGTTTATATGCTGGTTTTCAACCACTTCTACCTTTGTTTTTTCTGACTATCCTTCTTGTTTGATGTTAACCCTGTTTGAAATTACCCTGTTTGATATATTTCTAACCTTTGGTTCTATGTAAACCGATGCAATATGTCTTTTCATGAACGTCAGTATAGAAAAGCTTTTAAATAAATAAGTAAATAAATAAATAAACAGATACATAAATAAATAATATAATATAACCTTTGTTTTCCAGGATTCCTGAAATATCTCTGTGTGGTCATAGTACATTTGGTCAAGCAGTTGGTATAGTGGACCATAAAAGGTAAAAAAAAAAAAAAAATACATTTTGCAATTATTAGGACAACACTGTATTCCATCGGATTATTCTTTTCTTAAAAAGTAGACCAAGCTGTTGTTATAGTCTCGGCTTGCCTACTATTTTAACAAAGCCCATTAAACAGAACTTAAACAGGATGCAGTATTTTTCACCATTCTTCAGGAATTACATTCATACACTGTACAATGTTTCACAATAGGTCATCCTTCTTCATCCCTTAGGAGGTATCAGACTTCCAGTATCAGAGGCAACATGAAGGATACAGTATTTCCCCAGTTTCTTTTCCCCCAACAATATCAGGTTGTTGTTTCTTATTAGGCTTTTTTCTCCCATTCTTTGGTTTTTGACATAATAACCATTTCAAGCAATAAGGGTCCTAGACACCCTGACATTTACCAGTAATTCTTACCAGCAGGATTCAGAAGGTTCAGACAATCTGCTTCCTATATACATCTCTGTAGATATCACAGCTTCATCATCTTTGAAGCTCAGACTAGACTATAATTTACTTTAATCTTGGCATGATGGTCCTCCCATGGGACATGTGAAAACCCTTTCAAGGATTCAGTTAGCAGCACCTCTTGCCGTGCTAAATTCTCTAATTCCCTACTTTTCCCCTGCATTCTTTTCCAAATTTCTCTACATCTTTCCTCAGACAACATAGTCTCGACTGAAGCATATGAAATAATACTTCAGGGGAGTTCTTGGCTACTATTACTTAGTAAGTCACAGGGTACATAGGAATGTAAGTGTAAGAGGGTCTCAAAATATCTTATTAATTGCATCGGTGTTTTCAGACACTGTGGTATGTAATTGGTGTAGGAGTATCTTAAAAGAAGTGTGTTTCCATAAAACTCATGAGCTCACGTTTGCTAGCGATTTTTCTTTTCATTCATCTCCTGTCCTAGGAAGATCAGTGGGACTCAAGGGTAGAGTTCTCAGGCCTCCAAGATTGGGTAGTATTCTAGGGATCCAAGAAGATACTGAGAATAACAAAACCAGAGTTATATAGTGGTGAAAAGGAAGTTAGTCCTATACTCCTTGGTTTCTCCAAAGATTTGCCTTAAATATCTTAAGAATTGCATTTTGAGATGGAGTCAGAGAAAGAACTCCGACATTACAACCAGCTATAAATACACCTCTATCATTCTTAAACACTATTTTCATTCATTTTTATATAAAACCACCATTGTAATCACAGTTCATACATCTTATTATATCTTCAATGCAACCCTTATGTGTAAATGCAACTTCAACCTAATCTTTAAAACAGCACTTCCCAGTGTTTGAAGACTGCACCTGACATGTGCATGTTTCATCCTGCTGCCTGTTGCGCAGGAGCAGGACCCTTGGGCCAAGGTGGGGTTGACGCAACCCATAGGTAGGGACCTAGAGGTCCCCATCATCGGCAGGCGGGGTGGGCTGATGAACAGAGGCCAGCTGGAGCTTCACCAATACCAGTCCTCGTTCCCCGCAGGTTGAGCCTTTGGGTGCTGGGGCCGGCTGGACTTAGGTGGGCCTCTGTATGTAGACGATGAGGAGATCGAGATCAGCCCAGAGACAGCAGAAGGGAGATGGTACAGTCTTACACTGGACAAGGTAGTGTCCCGGAGACTCAGGCACCAAAGGAACGTAGGCAGACATGGGGCACCCGAGCAAGAGCAGGCCAAAGCCTGAATAGACAGAATCCAGGAAGTAGGCTGAAGAGGCATCAAGGAACAGGCTTGAGTCAAGGCTGGCAGCAATTTGGAAGATGGTCAAGCGTAGTCAAACGATGCTGAGGTCTGGGTCTGGAGAGAGGCAACAACGTAGTCAGGCAATGCAGAGGTCTGGGTCTGGAGAGAAGCAACAACGTAGTCAGGCAATGCAGAGTCGTTGGGGCACAACAGTCTTCCCAGTAGGACTGGGTGAGTAGCGGATAAACAAATGCAAGCTGGATCTATTATATGGCCAGGTTCTTCCGGAGTATCTTCAGGCTCAAAAGAGCGTGATAGGGCATCTGCCTGGAGGTTTTTCTCAGTTGGATGGTAATGAAGTTCAAAGTTGAACCTGGAAAAGAATAATGCCCATTGGACCTGGCGGGCGTTGAGACGTTGGGCATGGCTCAAATGTTCCAGGTTTTTGTAGTCAGTGAATACAATTAATTTGTGTTAAGTGTCCTCTAACCATGGGCACCATTCTTCAAGGGCCAGTTTGATAGCAAGTAACTTGTGATCTCCAATACTATAATTTTGTTCCGCAGACGAGAACTTGCGAGAGTACAACAAACATGGGACTATGGATCCAGAAGCAGTGCATTGGCTCAGGACCACCCCAGCCCAATCGCGGAGGCATCCACTTCTACTTGAAAGGGGTGATTCGGGTCAGGGTGATGAAGACAAGACCCAGCCTGGAAGGCTTCTTTAAGGCGGTGGAAGGCTGTGATGGCTTCCAGTGTCCAATTTCGAGAGTCTTGGCCCTTGCGGGTCAATGCAGTCAGAGGGGTGGCCAAGGATGAATAGTGTGGAATAAAATGGTGATAATAATTTGAGAATCCTAAGAACCGCTGGAGAGTCTTAAGACCCATGGACTATGGCCCGTCTTGGATTCCTTTTAACTTGGCGGGGTCCATAGAGAATCCTCATTGGGAAATAATATACCCGAGGAAAGGCAGACTGGATTTCTCAAATAAACACTTATCCAACTTCGCAAATAAGTAATTCTCATGAAGGCGTTAGAGGACGGTACGGACATTAGCGCAGTGTGTGGCCAGATCTTTATAAAAGACAAGGATGTCATCCAGGTATGCTACTACCTTGGTATATAGCAAATCTCTGAAAATTTTGTTCATCATTCATTGGAAAACTGCGGAGACCAAAGGGCATCACCAGGTATTCATAATGCCAATCTCTGGTGTTTAAAGCTGTCTTCCAAATATTGCCAGGATGGATCCGTACCAAGTTGTATGCCCAGTATAGGTCCAACTTGGTGAATATGGATGCTCCATGCAGGCAATCAAATAGTTCTGAGATCAGCGGCAGAGGGTACTTGTCCTTACGGGTAATGTAATTCAGGCCACGGTAGTCGATACATGGCCTGAGAGACCCATCCTTCTTGGTCACAAAAAAAGAATCCTGCTCCGGCAGGAGACATAGAGGGGCGGATGAATCCCTTTGCAAGGTTTTTTTTAATGTACTCCATCATGGCCTTTGTCTCAGGAAGAGACAGAGGCTAGGTATGCCCTCAGGGAGGCATGGTCACAGGTAGAAGATCTATGGTACAATCAAACCTCTGAAGAGATGGGAGAAGGTATGTTTATTGCTTGGAGAATATGTCTTTGAAATCCCCGTCGGGAGCAGGTATACCTGAAGAAGTGGCAGCCAGAGGAACCACAGGTGGCAGTACCACTTTATGTAGACAGGACTGGTGGCAGGTGGAACTCTATCATACTAGTTGAAGTGAACACCAGTCAAATTGGGGAGAGTGATGTTGGAGCCAGGGTAGTCCTAAGATCACTGGATGAATGGATTTTTCCAGTACTAGAAATTCAATTTCTTGCATGTGGAGAGTGCCAGTGCATAATTGAACTGGCTCTGTAGTGAGGAATATTCGACCGAGTAATGGTTCCCCATAAATGGAAGCTATACACAAGGAGGTCTCCAGAGGACAGGTCTTTATACCCAGGAGTTGAACTAGATCCTTGAGGATAAAATTATCTCCTACTCCGGAATCCTCCAGAGCAAGGACTGAAAAAGACCGGGAGTCCCAGATCAGGGTGACCGGTATAGACAATTGAGGGGCCAGAGACATTGCACCCAGGTTTATGACCCTTACTTAACTTAGGCCAGGAAGTTTTCCATACGGACGGGGCAAGCCTGTAGATGATGGCCAGGTGCTCCGCAATACAGAGACAGACCGATTTGTTTCTGCCGGAAGTGCTCTTCCAGGGTCAGCCACCCATGGCCCAGCTGCATGGGCTCTTCATTCTTGGCCACAATAGGAACCCAACCAGAGGCAGGGCTGGTGGTCGGTGGTGAACGGGATCGAACCCGAGAGGGCTTCTTGGTCATCCGACTCTCCGGTGACGCTCTTGGAGATGATGATCAATTCGGCCAGTTAAGTCTATAAGATCCTCAAGAGAGGAAGGGAGCTCCCGTGCAGCCAGCTCATCCTTCAGCTGCAAGGAAAGTCCATCCAGGTAGATCGCTCATAGGCATTCTTCCTGCAAGTGAGTTCAGAAGCCAAAGTCCGAAATTCAATAGAATAGTCAAAAAGACTCCTTTGACCTTGGCAAAGGTGTAACAAACTAGTGCTTGCCACGGTATGCTGCCCTGGAGCATCAAAGGTCCGTCGAAACACAGCCATGAACCGGGCCAGCTCCCTTAAGAGGGAGTCCAATCGTTCCCACAGGGGAGAAGCCCAGGCCAGCGCTTTCCCTTCAAGACAAGACAAGATAAAGGTTACCTTGGTTAATACGTCCTGGAAGACGGAGGGCTGCAGAGCGAACTGCATAAGGCATTGGGTGATGAACCCTCTGCAAAGCTTGGCATCACCATTGAAGCACGGGGGCACTGGTAGGGCCAGCATGGCTCGAGGTGCAGAAAATGATGGCTGTGGATGAAAAGGAGTCGGTACTGGAAATAGATTGCTGGTGAGGGTGTCAAGCCAGGTGTGGAGATGCTCAATGTAGGAGGCCAGTGCCTCAAGAAACTGCTGCTGTTCTTCTACTTTGGATGCCAGGTCGGGAATGGTCTGGAGGGCATGCGGATCCACCGAGTCCATGGCCTTTGCAACCTGTTGCACCGGAGGCAGACCCTTGGGCCAATGTGGGATTGACGCAACCCATAGGTAGGGACCTAGGGGTCCCCACTGTCGGCAGCCAGAGTGGGTAGATGAACAGAGGCCAGCTAGAGCTTCACCAATACCAGCCCTCGTTCCCCGCGAGTTGAGCCTTTGGGTGCCGGGACCGGCTGAACTTAAGTAGACCTCTGTATGTAAATGATGATGAGATCAAGATCAGTCCAGAGACAGCAGAAGGGAGATGGTACAGTCTTAAACTGGACAAGGTAGTGTCCCGGAGACTCGGGTGCCAAAGGAACATAGGTAGACAGGGGTCGCTCGAGCAAGAGCAGGCCAAAGCCTGACTAGACTGAGTCCAGGAAGTAGGCTGAATAGGCATCGAGGAACAAGCTTGAGTCAAGGCTGGCAGCAATCTGGAAGCAGTGGCAAGCAAGGCTGAAGGCTGAACACGGAGATGGTCAAGCGTAGTCAAACAATGCTGAGGTCTGGGTCTGGAGAGAGGCAACAACGAGGTCAGACAATGCAGAGGTCTGGGTCTGGAGAGAAGCAACGACATAGTTAGGCAATGCAGTGGTCTGGGTCTGGAGAGAGGCAACGACGTAGTCAGGCAATGCAGAGGTCTGGGTCTGGAGAGAGGCAACATCATAGTCAGGCAATGAGAGGTCTGGGTCTGGAGAGAGTCAACGACATGGTCAGATGAAGCAGAGGTCTGGGCTTGGAGAGAGTCAACGGCGTGTTCAGGCAAAGCAAAGTCAAAGTCTGAGTAGGTAATCCAAGGGAAGGTGAAGAGCAGGAACATAGGAGCATGGAGTCAGGAACCAGGAACAGTAAGGAACAGGAACACGGTAGAAATTGCACAAGGTGCAAAAAACCTAGAGAGGTTGAGAGAACATTGCACAAAGCACATCTTTGGGTGAGTTTCCTCACTCCGGAGGTCATCAAATCTTCACAAGAGTGCATTGTTCTCTTCGTACGTCGCACTCACATGTCAAAGTGACCCCTAACGCCTACACTAATACCTAAACCTCACCTTGAGTAGCTAGGTGGGCCTCTTAAAGAGGTATAAATACCTACCTAGTATGAGGGCCTTATAGCTAATCCCTCTCTCTCTCTCTCTCTCTCTCTCTCTCTCCTGTGGTTGTAGGTAGGAATTGCAACAATTGTGGTACTTACCACAAGGAGCAAAAAGGTTATCACAGTCTGTGGTAATACCAACGTGAAGTGCTAAGATAGTGCACTTTGCAATATACAGCCTATTACCATAAAACATGCCCCCTTTCCTATTGCATGCAATATTTAGTGCATTTTGATAAAGTTTGTAAGCTTACCATCAACTGAGTATGCAGCAAAGACCAGTAACACTCTGATGTTCCATGCCCACAAGAGATGCTGCCACCCCTGCCTCATTCAGGTCCCACAAGTGTGCCATCTGGGAGAGATAAGCATGTGTAGCACAAGTGCTGATCCAGATATTGTCTGTGAAATGCTTACTACTTCCATCTGCCTTAGTTAGCTGCATCTGAATGTGACTATAGCTCTGTTTGTACAGGATGGGATGTTTTTCATACTGAATGTATTCCTGGAGGACACTTTATAGTTGGTGGCTAAGAATTGCAGAAGATACTTAAAGCCCACATTCTCTACTATCTTCAGGGGCCAGTGTTCTAGGTCAATAATTTCCCCAATGCCTTTCAATACCACTTAAGATGCTACCTGCCTCTGGTCCTAGAATGGAGCCATGGAACACCACCACATTTCCTTTATAGTAGCTTGTACCTGACTGCTGGAAGAGGCCATAGGATCAGTTTTTCTCTGACTTTGCTCTGAGTATCCTGGTCCCTTCCCTGTCCCAGCATAATGAAAACATCCCTTCCCTATTGCTCCTATCCAAACCTAAGAAGTGGTAGTCACCAAGACCGCCTGCTTACAAGTTCTTAAGCTCTCACCTGAATCATTTACTTCAGTTAAACAGAACATTTAATGAGACATTTAGCATCACTGTACATGGATCTGTCATGCACTACTGTGTGATCTTGTTACAGTGTCTACTCAATCTTACAAAATGTTTTCTCCTCAATGAGTTTATATACCAGAATTGTTATACATTGAACTTTCAAATATAACTTTTGTCTTAAAAGTGCTAGGCTAATTCTGCCACCCTCCCCCATGCACTGCTACTGGGTTTTGCTTCTGCGGTGATAATGCATATACAAGCATTTCCCAGATGCCCCGCTTGCTTCCCTTGACTGAAAGCCTTCCTGCTGTGAATACGCTGAGTAAAATGCAGGGATGTTTTCTTCTACGATCTCTTCTCTGAATCCTGGGGGGGATGATTCTGGCACTGGCATTGAGGTTGAGGATGGGACCCTGAGGAAAAATACAGGGACATCACTCATGATGTCTACCTGTGCTGACTGCTCTTTCTCGCCACCATCATTAGCAACTATTTCCCTCATGACCACACTAGAGGCTAAGATGCTAATGACTAATCATCCCAGATTTTCTTCAGCTAGCTGTTCAATTTCTGATTTAGAAAATCCTAGACAAGATTCTTCCTCTGAATCATTTAGCTTTCACCGTTGACTGGAATGATCATATTGCTGGGTTTAGGCACTGTCCTTTTTCTGCTTCTACCCTGCTCTCCTTCCTTATTCATCTGCTCCAAAACAAGAGGGAGAGGAACAGGCAGTGGTGGCAAATGCTCATCACATTTCAGCTAATTCTGCATTGAACTGCCATTGCTTTCCACTCCTGTAGTTCTACAGCTAAAAAAGTCTCTATTCAATTTGGGGCACAACTAGTGCCTTTTTTTTTTTTATCACTGCTGCTAGACTGGGCTGGATCTGCATCTATTCCTCTGCCCCTGTCAAGGCTGCTATTCTCTCCCCTCCCTTTTCCTGACATGATGGAATTTGTTGAAGTGCACTGCCCACTCTGGGTATGGATAAAACAAATTATTTTATTCTTTTATATTGTAGCTGTACCCCACTCACAGTACTACTGACTGTATGGAGAACTGTTTGTCACACAAGCACACATACAGTGTGTGTATATGTGTGCTGTGCTGTCTGCACTGCTGACTGACTCCACAAAGAAAACAAAAACAAAAACTTAAACAGAACCAAAAAGACTGATAGCCTCCTTATCTTCAGTCTGTCAGTGTGTTATACTCACCTCACTGAGTGTCCACTAGGGGTGTGCTTCATTTGCAATGTATTAGCAATCCGCAAAGTATAGGGCCATATTTGTTGTATTCGTTGCATCGCAAAACGTATCAAGATTTCCCATGAATACAACGAATCTTCACCAAATTATTTGGCCGTCTAAAGGAGTAAATTTAAACAACCCCCCCCCACCCTCCTGACCCCCCCCAAGACTTGCCAAAACTCCTGGTGGTCCAGCGGGGGTCCGGGAGCCATCTACTGCACTCACGCCGTTGGCTGACGGTATTCAAAATGGCACTGATGCCCTTTGCCCTTACTATGTCATAGGGGCTACCGGTGCCATTGGTCGGCCCCTGTGACATGGAAGGAGCAATGGACGGCCGGCACCATAAGATACCAATGACACTGGTAGCCCCTGTGACAAAGTAAGGGCAAAGGCTATCTGCGCCATTTTGAATACCGGCAGCCGACGGCATGAGTGCAGTAGATGGCTCTCAGACCCCCGCTGGACCACCAGGAGTTTTGGCAAGTCTTGAGGGGGGTCAAGAGAGTGGGGGGTTGTAGTTAATTAAATTTTAGCTGGGAAATGAATAAGAATGGAATGCATGAACGGATCGAGGGCCCCCCTTGCCAAATGCAACATATCTGCCCCCCGACGAATACGAATATCGAATGTAATGTATGTGGTCCCTCTGCACATCCCTAGTGTCCACAGATAAAACAGAAAAAACAATCACTGACATTGCTATGATCTCTACACTCTCTCCCACCCTGACACTCCTCCAGTGAAAAGAAAAATCAAAATCAGCAGCAGTTCTTCTTGTACAGTGAGTGAGACCACTGCAGCAGAGAGAGGATCCAAATAAAAGAAATATGTACTCATTCATTGTATTTTTACTCATTCATTTCAAACAAATGCACATTCTTAACAGATGTATATATCAATGATAAAAGTCAGAAAGATACTTCACTACAAAGGGAGAGGAATGGTCAGCAAAAAATGGAGGTGATATTGCTCATGTATAGGCCCATGGTGAGACCTTATTTGGAACACTGTGTACAATTCTGGAGATTGTGCCTTTAAAAGGACATAAACTAGTTAGAGTTAGTGCAGACGGTATCTAGACTATCTACTAAAATGTTCGGTGGTTTTCATTCTAAAGCATATACACAGATTTAAAGATCTAAACATGTAATGCGTTAGAGCAGTGGTTCCAAAACTTGTCCTGGAGGACCCCAGCCAGTCAGGTTTTCAGGATATCCACAATGAATATGCAAGATGTAGATTTGCATGCACTGGGGGGCGGATTTTCAGAGCCCTGCTCGCCTAAATCCGCCCAAAACCGGGCGGATTTAGGCGAGCAGGGCCCTGCGCGCCGGTAAGCCTATTTTACATAGGCCTACCGGCGTGCGCAGAGCCCCGGGACTCGCGTAAGTCCCGGGGTTCTCTGAGGGGGGCGTGTCGGGGGCGTGTCGGGGGCGGTCCCGGTCGTCGCGGCGTTTTCGGGGCGTGTCGGCAGCGTTTTGGGGGCGGGTACGGGGGCGTGGCTACGGCCCGGGGCAGTCCAGGGGCGTGGCGGCGCCCTCCGTACCCGCCCCCAGGTCGCGGCCCGGCGCGCAGGAGGCCCGCTGGCGCGCGGGGATTTACGCCTCCCTCCGGGAGGCGTAAATCCCCCAACAAAGGTAAGGGGGAGGTGTAGACAGGGCCGGGCGGGTGGGTTAGGTAGAGGAAGGGAGGGGAAGGTGAGGGGAGGGTGTTAGAGGATTCCCTCTGAGGCCGCTCTGATTTCGGAGCGGCCTCGGAGGGAACGGGGGTAGGCTGCGCGGCTCGGCGCGCGCCGGCTATACAAAATCCATAGCCTTGCGCGCGCCTATCCAGGTTTTTTAGTAGATACGCGCGGCTCCGCGCGTATCTACTAAAATCCAGCGTACTTTTGTTTGCGCCTGAGCGCAAACAAAAGTAGGCCTATTCGCGCTCCTTTTAAAATCCGCCCCTGGAAGCATGCCCCAGGACAGGTTTCTGAACCACTGTCCTAGAGGAAAGGCAAGATAGAGGAAATATGATAGAGACATTTAAATACCTCCAAAGTACCCATACAAAGAAGGTGTGCCACTTTCAAAGTAATAGAGGCTATTGAATGAGGGGTTATGGGATGAGGGTGAAATGAGGTAGACTTAGGAGTAATCTTAGGAAATATTTCTTTACAGAGAGGGTAATGGACACAAAGAACAGTCTCGCAGTGGAAGTGGTGAAGACAAAACCAGTATCTGAATTCAAGAAAGCATGGAATAAAAACAGAGGATTTCTGAGGAAGTGATGGAAATTGTAAAGCTAAATTAGTTGGGCGGATATGCCACACAGTTGTTTTATACTGTCACATTACTGTGTTTATTTGTTTCTATGATTTGTTTACAATGCTTTCCATGTATTTCCTTCACAATGTGCTCTTGTTAATTTTCCCTCATCTGCTCCCAGTTGAGGAACCGTCGTTCCCTGTAAATAGTTACCCAGTTACTGTTTATTGATGTTTATCTCTTGTTTGCAGAGTTTACTGTTCTATGTAATGGCAGTGCCAAAAGTTCTGTATAATGACACTGTCAAAAAGTTTTAGTTATCTGTAAACCGATACGATGTGCAAACGGCTATCGGTATATAAAAACCTATAAATAAAATAAATAAATAAATAATGATTGTGTAACAGAAAATAGTAGATGGGTTACACTAAAAAAATTGAACTTTTGCAGATTGTTTTCATATTTGTCTGCAAACTTCGACATTTGTTGGAAATACATGGCTTTAAATCAAGTGACATCTACTTGATTCAATTTTGCCATACATACATTTGCACAACCCTATTCAAATAATATAGGAAAAGGTATGGATTTAATCTGAACTATCCTTAGAGTCAGGCAAATGGTTCAGTGATTGCACTATATGTATCTTTGGGGAAATCCAAGTTTGAATCCTGATCCCAGTTTCTGATCCTTGGGCAAGCAGGAACTGAAGATAAAGCAGAGGCAGAATTCAAAATCCCAGGGGATGGAGTAGAGGAGGCAAGGGGGAGAGGTTGCCCCTGATACTGCATAAGTGACACTTAAAGGTCAGATAGAGGACACATATATACAAGGTTCCAAGGAGAATTGTAGGCTGAGACTACCAATGTGATGACTGGTTTTGATAGAAAGAGGATTAAAAAATGGGTTAAAAAACCCCCCAAGCAGCTGTTATGAAAAATCCTGGGGCAACAGCCCTAATAAGTGCCAGTTCTGATTGAGCTGGAAATCCAAAAGAGCACAAGAAAAACTGACAAGCTAAACAATTTACAAACAAAAATATAAGAATAATCTGAGCTTCCCCAGAATTGAAGGGTTAGTTGTAATTTTTCTCTTTAAAGTGGTAGTTGTATCTGTCTAGTTGTAATGCAAACCAAATCCAGGTCTGACTTGGCTGGCATTCATACAGATTTTGGAATACTGACTCCAGTTTTCATATTTGGCTATGCTTATCAAGCCACGATAAAGGACAATTCTTCTTTCTCCTCTGTTTTGCATGCATGTCACTAGAGCTAGAGGAACATAGTGAAAGTTTATCTCTTTTAGTAATCCCTAAAGGCAACCATACAAAAATGGTTACTAGAACTCTGCTTCAATTTCTCCTTTTTTTCTTACATCATTAGAACATTGTGACTGTTCACATATATTTACATTTAGGTCTTTATTTTGTGAAATTCAGAGGTATGCAAAATACTGTGCACTGCAGTTAATAAGTCAATAGATCATGCGGGCTACAAATCTTCTAAATACATAAATAAATAAATATCTACATGACAGAGATGACAGTACCCTAGGTCAGCCTGAGTACTGTTGTAGCAGCATGAGAACAACATATAAATGCCACAGGCCAGATATCTGTAAGATAAGCACTGCCTTAAAGACTTCTGCCAAATCATAAATTGCATGAGTGAGCTACTTAATTCATAAAACTCTTTCTACCCACATGCCACCTGCTGAGCTGGAAAAATTTGAATCAGTTTGCAAGAGAATCCAAAATGACTCACATCAAAAATCTCAGACAGCTTATTTATAAATATAGAGGATCTGAAACAAGCATGAGCAAACCCCATCTGACTCAAACTTCTGACCCAAATTGAGCTAGAAGTATCAGCAGAAATGGAAAAAGGAAAAATATCAAGATGATCTAAGGTGAACTAGCATATGACCTGGATCATGGCTTGTTCACCTAGAATACAAGTAATAAAGCTTTTGGGATCACAAGGGAAAATTAGAAATTTCAGAAGGAGTATTAAACTCATCCTTGCGTTCCTCTGTTCCCTTAAAAGCTACCATGTTTCAAAGAATATTGTCATTTGTTTCAGCCACAGTGGAAGTGATCAATCTGTCTTAGCTGCTTATTTATTTAAAAGCATTTATTACGGTCTTATACAAAATGCCCAAAGACTTACTAAGCAAAATAAATACAGACATAAAAAATAGAATCCATATAACTGAGATAGCCATTAAAAGCCTCATTTTGCAAGAAAACAAAGAAATAAGCCTCAATAACACCCTCACATAATGTCATCCCTATTCACTATTAATGACAACTAAAAATCTCCAAGTTTACTTAATAAAAGTAGTCTATTCATGAATAAAAAGCCATGACATCAATTGAGAAGATCCCGTATGACATGCAACTCTTTAGGGAGTTTGTTTCAGCATGAGAGGCCAAAGCAAGAACATGCTCTGTTCCAAATTACCACTAACTTAATTTCCTTAAAGAAAGTGTAGCCCCCACCTTTGGGAGTGGGTTCTTCTCTGTTGGGGCCATATAAAAATGTTAACTTTCTTAGGGGCTGGAACCACTCCTGGCTAGCTCTAAAAAAACACAGACCTTCTTTCCCCTAGAGTCAAGGTTCCTTTGTTGATGGGTGGAAAGACTTAAATTTCAGGGCCCAGGATGCTAAGGGTGACTTTTCTTCTCTTGTCCCTGGGAGATGGGGGTCTCGCTTCACGTGTGTGCTGTGGGTGCCAAATTAATCACTCTAGGACAACTATGTTGGTGTCCAAAAATAAAAGTCTTTACTTGAAGTATATTGCATAGGTAGCTGGCTCAACAAAACAATTCCTCAGTTACCACAGTCTTTTCCCTTTACAGTCTTGTTTTTCTGTCTGTGCAGGAGCCTTTATACATTGGCAAGGGAGACTTATACCCTTGGTGTAAGTCTCCCTTGCCAATGTACCTTGTAGGTAAAGCGGAGTTCCTAGGTGGGCAGGGTATGTTTAAGATGGGCAGGGAAACTACTTCCAATACTGAGAAGATTCTGCCTCTACATAGAGAGTCCCGACCTATCTCTCTCCAGGTTTGAAGACTCTCTTTTGGTGTCCTCAGTTGTTTTAACTATTCTTTCTTAGACTTAGCAGTACCTTTTCTCTGCCTTGATCTTTTCCTTTCTCTCTTAAGTTTTGTCCCTTGTGGATCCTAGATGGGTGAGATCCTCTTGACAACAGCAACAATAGCTGTTCCTCAGTCCAAAAAGGAAGAAGGGCAAAATCTTCCTCCTAGGCTTCCAGAAAAAAAAAAAAAATCCTCTTGTCCTCAAAAAATAACTTTATCACCGGAGTTTCTCCTTGCATCAGGTCACCAAATCTAAGGGGCAGGTCTCCTTATCCCTGGGAAACCCAAACATTAGGGATGTGCAGAAGGAAAAAATTTGTTCTGATTTATTTTTCATTTTGCAGGGACCAAAATTTGTTGCATTAGTTTCATAGGGGGGAAAAAACAATTTGTTGATTAGTTTTATTCGTTTTCCATTTGCCATTAAAGTCAATGGGGGAAGTATTTGCAGCCTATTTTTGGCTGCAGAATTAGGGTTTTCTTATCAATTCTGATGAAACATCTGGGGAGCATCTTTAAAATGGTGCGGGCCATCCAGTGCTCCTACCATGTGATGGGGCCGGCCAATGGCACCAATAGCTCCTGTCACATGGTAAGGGCAAAGGGCTATCGGCGCTATTTTGATTAGTGGCAGCCGATGGCCCGAGAGTGGGAGATCACTCCTGGAGCCCCCGCTGAATCAACATCTACTTTAAAAAAGTTTTTTTGGGGGGTCGGGAGGGTGGGAGATTGAAAATAATTAAATTTAAAGGGTCAGGTGTGTTTGGGGGTTATTTTTAAGTGCCCTTTCTTCCTGCCTCCCCCAAAATGATAAGAGAACCCCATGAAATTAATCGTGGGGTTTCCTATCACTATCGGGGACCCCCCTGATATCTAACAAGATTGAAAATATCGTCTGATATTTTTAATCATCAGATAAAAACGATTCACATCCCTAATGAATACCAAGAAGCTATTAACTGCCTATGCACTTCAGCTGATGAGAAAGGGACTTGAAGACCTCTCAGAAATAAGAAAACTGCCACTCAAGTCCAAATCTACAATATCAACCTATATTGACTTTGTACCCTACACAGTGCTTCTGGAAAATATGGGAACACAGAGGATGAACTAGAGTGCAACTACCACCAGTTTTCTATAGTACTAGAAACCTTAACGTTGGCACCTAAGAAAGATTTAGGGATAATGGCCCATATTATGAAGGTCATTAAAACTATTGAGCATACGAAATATGCAAGCCCAAAACATCTTAAGTCAGCTTTTTATATTCTTACATTGCAAATGTTGCAAAACAGGAAAAAGAATATTCTTTAAAGAAGAAATGCACAAATACATGAAATTGAAATTAGAAATACTAGAACTAAACTCAGGCAGGCATAGCATTTGAGGTCAGGCCCTTGTAGTGACGTAAGGGCTAGACAGTGCACAGACAGGCAAAGCGTTTGAGGTCAGGCCCTTTTAGTGACATAAGGGCTGGACAGTGGACACTGCAGACAAGCACAGCGTTTGAGGTCAGGCCCTTGTACTGGATAGTGGACACTACAGACAGGCACAGTGTTTGAAGTCAGGCCCTTGTAGTGACGTAAGGGCTGGACGGTGGACAGACAGGCAAAGCGTTTGAGGTCAGGCCCTTTTAGTGACGTACAGGCTGGACAGTGAACACTGCAGACAAGCACATCGTTTGAGGTCAGGCCCGTGTACTGGACGTGGAGACTACAGACAGGCACAGCATTTGAGGTCAGGCCCTTGTAGTGACGTAAGGGCTGGACAGTGGACAGACAGGCACAGCGTTTGAGGTCAGGCCCTTGTAGTGATATAAGGGCTGGACGGGCAGGCACAGCGTTTGAGGTCAGGCCTTTATAGTGACGTAAGGGATGGACAATGGAGAGACAGGCACAGTGTTTGAGGTCAGGCCCTTGTAGTGAGGTAAGGGCTGTACAGGCAGGCACAGCATTTGAGGTCAGGCCCTTGTAGTGATATAAGGGTTGGATGGGCAGGCACACTGTTTGAGGTCAGGCCTTTATAGTGACGTAAGGGATGGACAGTGGACAGACAGGCACAGCGGTTGAGGTCAGGTTCATGTGTTGATATTATCTGGAGCATATGAGGCAGTTGGAGCTGCTGCAAGGCTTTAAATTGCTTTTATTCATCTTGCCGTTCACAGGGAAAATTTGGAAACCCAAGCAAAGGCATGTTTATTTTCAAAAACACTAGCATTTCCATCAAATCTGGTGCCAGCCTTGAGCAGTGAGAGCTCATGATATCCCCTGTCATTGAACATACATGTTCACTGGGCACACTGGTTGGTGGACATGACAGATATCGCTGAGTCACTTTGGTTTGGTGTGGCCAAACAGTGGACTTGTGTGCCCAGTATGCCAGCTGATCTGTCTGCATGTCCTCTATGGGCTCTGTGAGATACCGTGTCACTGACATTATTGCTGGTGTCTCCTTTGCTTGGGTGGGCTGAGAGTCCTTCTTGCCAGCTGCTTTCGCTCTAGCCTGTTCCAGAACAGATGCTTGTTTTTGGGCAACATGGATTTGGCGTACTGAAGTGGAACAGGAAATACTAGCTGTCGCTGACAGAGAGCTGCTCCTGCTTCGGCTAGCACTACTCTCTGAAGTGCCTTCTGTTTCCTCCTCTGCTTCATGCCTAATCTGTCTCTGCCTATGGCGCTCCTGTTCATGGACATTTACTAAAAGCAGGTCCTTCACAAATGTGAGACAATTTGACTGTAGGACAAGTTTCCCTTTCACACGGGGATCACAGACTATGGTGAGCATGTTCCCTTTCACACGGGGATCACAGACTATGGTGAGCATGTTAAAGGTCTTAATCTCTCTTGTACCTGCTTCTGCAAAACATCCAGACAATGCAGCACCTCTGCTGTCATTTCCTCTTCCTGTTTAAAGCCCTCCAAATTTTCCTCCAGAAAATTATCTATAGGGATGATGTCAGCCAAGGTGGCACTTCTGGAACTCAGCTTCTCCGTGGCATCCTTGAAGGACTGTGTTAGGATCAGGCTTGTGAACCCTTGGACCGACGGGAGGATGGTATACCTTAGGAGGTGGATCCTTAGGTTCTCCCGTCGGGTGGCAAGGCGGAACAGAAGATGTGACCCTTCTTCTGGCTGACCCTTGGCACTGAAGACTGAGGTGACCATGGAGACAAATGAAGAGTCGTGACGTCGAAGAAGCCAACTGGGTCTTCGCCACTGGAAGCCTGCAGTCCCCCCGGGAGGAGCCCATAGGGACCCAGGTCACTGGGACTTAGGTGGACCTTTGAGAGGTCAAGGGGACATGAGGTCGGTGCAAGGGCCAACTGGAGCTTCACCCCTGGAAGCCCGCGGTCCCCCCGGGAGGAGCCTGTAGGGACCTGGGCCACTGGGACTTAGGTGGGCCCTTGGAGATGATGGTCCAGAAGAAATCCAAGGTCAAGTGCCAGAGGGTCATCGCTTATGAGTCCAAGGTCACATACCGAGGAATCGCCGCTTGCCAGTCCAAAGTCACACACCAGGAGTCACCGCTTGCCAGTCCGAAGTCAGATACCGAGTAATCACTGAGACGAGACAGGAACTAGGAAGCAAGGATCCGATGCACAAGAAGACTCACCGAAGCAAGCAGACTCAAACAATGCTGAAGATGTTGCCAAGTCAAGGAATGAGCAGGGGAAGTCTCCTTATATACTTCCCCTGGTCTGGAGCATAGGAAACAGGTGCAGGCAATTAAAGGGACGAGGTCCCTTTAAATTCAGTGAGGAGGCGTGGCCTCACACCTAAGAAGGTGGTGGCCATCTTGGATTCCCGGCTGTGGAGGAGAGCTGCCCGATGCCATGAGGGAGGAGCAGGGACGGCTCTCAATCCAGCGTCCACCGCGGAGGCCCGCGCCGGCACGGGAGACGACAGGCACCCGACTCCCGCAGTTTCCCTGATGCTGCCACGGCAGCCCGCCGCCTCGGGTCAGGTAGGGGGCCACGGTTGTGGCCGTCCACGGCCATGGAACACAACAGGCTGTAGGATTTTTACTAGCTGACTCATGACTAACCAATCATGATGCCCTAGGGGACTATACACCTATCTCCATTTCCAGAGAAAGGTCATGAAGGGGTGTCTGCTGCTCCACTAACCTCTGCAGCATCATATTGGTGGAATTCCACCGGGTGCCAATGTCTTGAATGAGACTCTAGTGAGGCATCTCTAAATCAGTCTGCTTTTGTCGAAGAACCTGCCCAGCCTTCACACTTCTATAGAAGTGTGCTGCTATAATTTTGCACTTGTGTATTAAAGTATGCAGATATTCATTCTCTTGGTGATTGGACTCCAACCCCAGAGCTGACTTCACTATCAGGTGCAGAGTGTATGCAAATATCGGATGTTCTGAAAGTGCCCATCACATATTGCCTTTACCATGTTTGCACTATTGTCTGTGACAAAGAACCTTGCCTGAAGATTCATGTCTCACTGGTATAGTTGCCAGTCCTTCAGCATCTGTCTGATGCATGCTAGAATATTGGCTGAGGTATGGGCCTTGGCCGTCAGGTGGGTGTGCAGTAAAGCCCACATCCCCCTTGATACTTGTTCACTAATAGTGCTGCTGCCTGCCCCTGCCTCAGCCAGATCTCACCAGTGTGCTATCAGGGAGAGGTAAGAGTGTGCAGCCTTCATGGCAGTCCAGATATCGCAGGTGAAATGTACACTCCCCTGTACCTTAGATAACAGTGCTTGGATGCGACTGTGACACTGGTTGTACAGGCTGGGGGTGACCTTTCTGCTAAATGTGGTTCTGGAGGGGACTTTGTAATTTGGAACTAAGACCTTCAGAAAATGCTTGAAACCCACATTCTCCACTGCCTGCAAGGGCTGGTCATCAAGGGCAATCGTTTCCCTGATGCTCCTGGTTACATCTTTTGAGGATGCCTGCCTCCTTCCCCAGGATAGCGTTACCGAACACCACCCAATTTCCTCCATGGTGGGTTGTCACTTCTGACACATGGCAGGGGGCTGCTGTCCTGCCACCTGGCTGCTAGAAAAGGCTGAGGGCGTGGGATGACTCTGCTCCTTTTCAACCACTTTATGCTGCCTGGAAAAAGGGGTCCCTGACTGGTACTGCCAGCATCCCCAGATGGCAGTACTGTTGAGTGTTACTTCTGCATATGATGCATCATGCCAAAATTAGTTAGATGTCCCATTTGCTTGCCTCTGCTAATAGCCCTGGCACAGTAATTACACTGAGCAAAACATGGGTCCTCTGTCACTTTAAAGTGGCTCCAGATAGCAGATTTCTTTCATGATCCCTTCTCTATAGCCTTCGGGATGGATGTTGGCACTGGAGCTAAAGTAGTGGTTGCACCCTGAGAAGCAATGCCAGGGGCATCAGTCACACTGTGCCTGCGCTGACTGCTCTTCCTCATCATCATCATCAGTTTCATCTCTCTCCTGCAGCACTAAAGTGGAGGCTAAAACAGAACTAACTAATCTGCCTAAACCTTCTTCAGCTATTACTACTTCCATTTCTGATGATGAGAATCCCACACAAGATGATTCTTCATCGGAATCAGAAGCAAACAGTGCCTGCGCTACATTTTCAACTCTAAGTCGAGTCTACTGTCACACTACTGCTTTTGGGTCTCATCCTTTTGTCTTGCATGACTCAGCCTCCCCTTCCCTCACTTCCAAAATAACAGGGTCAGAAACAGGTGGTGGCGGTGCATCATTTTAAATTTCATTTTATTCCGGATGGAACTACCTGCCCCTCCAGAGATTTTAGATTGGATCAGCTCCCTTTTTAACTTTAATGGGGGACTGGCACTGCCTTTTTAAGTGCCTCCTCTGCCAGTCCCAATCACTCGAGCACGTCTACCTTTCTCTGACATCATGGATTTAATGTCACTGCCTACTAGGGATTTCAATTAAAATAATTATTTCTTTATTGGTGAATGAGCACCTCTGTCCCAATATATGTGAGTCTGGAAAACTGCCCACAGATGCATGGTGAAGTGCCATGATGTACACTACAACTGAGACCACTATATGTGCACACACCAAACTTTTAACTACAAAAGAGGCCTACTGGGGATTTGGCTTAAAAGAGTACTGCTGCCCAATATATGTGAGTCTGGAAAACTGCCCACAAATGCACGGTGCAGTGCCTTAATGTACACTAGAGATGTGAATCATGTGATCGATCGTCTTAACGATCGATTTCGGCTGGGAGGGGGAGGGAATCGGATCTTCGCCGTTTGGGTTTTTAAAATATTGTGAAAATCGTGAAAATCGAAAACCGGCACACTAAAACATCCCTAAAACCCACCCCGACCCTTTAAAATAAATCCCCCACCCTCCCGAACCCCCCAAAATTCCTTAAATTACCTGGGGTCCAGTGGGGGGGAGGGCGGGAAAACTGGCACACTAAAACAACCCTAAAACCCTCCCGACCCTTTAAAATAAATCCCCCAGCCTCCCGAACCCCCCCAAAATGCCTTAAATTACCTGGGGTCCAGAGGAAGGGTCCCACTGTGATCTTCCACTCTCGGACCTCCGGTGCTTGTAGAAATGGCGCCGGCGCTACCTTTGGTTTTTCCGTACGGAAAAACGATTCACGGCAGGAGATCGCTCCCGGACCCCCACTGGACCCCCAGGGACTTTTGGCCAGCTTGGGGGTGCCTCCTGACCCCCACAAGACTTGCCAAAAGTCCAGCGAGGGTCCGGAACGACCTCCTGCAGTCGAATCGTGTTGTCTATGGCCGGCGCCATTTTGCGCAGTCTGGAAAACTGCCCACAAACGCACGGTGCAGTGCCTTAATGTACACTAGGGATGTGAATCGTTTTTCAATGATTAAAATTATTGTCCGATAATTTTAATATCGTCTTAAATCATTATAGAACACAATACAATAGAAATTCTAACGATTTATCGTTAAAAATCGTTAAATCGTGTTAGTGCGCACTAACTCCCGTTAGTGCGCACTAACAGAAAATGATACAAATTGACACTTTCCAGGTCAGTAAAGGTCAGTTAGGAATGAATATGTATTCCTATTGGCTGGCTGCCCTCTTATCTATTGATGTTACCAAGGTTCCCACTGAGGTGATGGTTGGGGGGATGGGAAATGGAAATGGAAACTCAGGAACACTAACAGAAAATGATACAAATTATTGACACTTTCCAGGTCAGTAAAGGTCAGTTAGGAATGAATATGTATTCCTATTGGCTGGCTGCCCTCTTATCTATTGATGTTACCAAGGTTCCAACTGAGGTGATGGTTGGGGGGATGGGAAATGGAAACTGTTGGTAGTTGACAAAAAAAGTAATGTGATCAGTCAATATGACTAGAACTTGTGCCCTATTCCTGATACCAGGGGTGTTGTGATCTTCCTGCACACAGTGCCCTAACCCTGACACCAGGGGTGTTGTGATCTTCCTGCACACAGTGCCCTAACCCTGACACCAGGGGTGTTGTGATCTTCCTGCACACAGTGCCCTATCCCTATTAATACCAGGGGTGTTGTGATCTTCCTGCACACAGTGCCCTAACCCTGACACCAGGGGTGTTGTTATCTTCCTGCACACAGTGCCCTAACCCTGACACCAGGGGTGTTGTGATCTTCCTGCACACAGTGTCCTAACCCTGATACCGGTAGTGTTGTGATCTTCCTGCACACAGTGCCCTAACACTGATACCGGGGGTGTTGTGATCTTCCTGCACACAGTGCCCTAACCCTGATACCAGGGGTGTTGTGATCTTCCTGCACAGTGCCCTAACCCTGATACCAGGGGTGTTGTGATCTTCCTGCATGCAGTGCCCTATCCCGCCTGCATTACTAGTGAGAGGCTGGCTTCACAGACAGGGGGGAGCTGCCTGACCCTCACTCCTGACTTCCCCCATGTCCCAGCCAGTGAATGGTGTGTGGGTGAGGGGGGGGGGGGAGGATGGTGAAGTCTGAGACAGCTCCCTCCCTGCATTACTAGTGAGAGGCTGGCTTCACAGACAGGGGGGAGCTGCCTGACCCTCACTCCTCCCCTCCCCCATGTCCCAGCCAGTGAATGGTATGTGGGTGAGGGGGGGGGGGAGGATGGTGAAGGCTGAGACAGCTCCCTCCCTGCATTACTAGTGAGAGGCTGGCTTCACAGACAGGGGGGAGCTGCATGACCCTCACTCCTCCGGGGTGTTGTGATCTTCCTGCACACAGTACCCTATCCCTGATACCAGGGGTGTTGTGATCTTCCTGCATGCAGTGCCCTATCCCTATTAATACCAGGAGTGTTGTGATCTTCCTGCACACAGTGCCCTATCCCTAATACCAGGGGTGTTGTGATCTTCCTGCACACAGTGCAGGAAGATCATGTGCAGGAAGATCACAATACTCCTGGTATTGATAGGGATAGGGCACTGTGTGCAGGAAGATCACAACACCCCTGGTATCAGGGTTAGGGCACTGTGTGCAGGAAGATCACAACACCCCTGGTGTCAGGGTTAGGACACTGTGTGCAGGAAGATCACAACACTCCTGGTATCAGGGTTAGGGCACTGTGTGCAGGAAGATCACAACACTCCTGGTATTAATAGGGATAGGGCACTGTGGACAGGAAGATCACAACACCCCTGGTGTCAGGGTTAGGGCACTGTGTTCAGGAAGATCACAACACCCCTGGTATCAGGGTTAGGGCACAAGTTCTAGTCACATTGACTGATCACATTACTTTTTTTGTCAAGCTACCACCTCTCTAAGCCAGTGTTCATACCTTAGGGTACTATCTCGGTTGCCCTGGATGGCTCCTTGGTGCTTTCAAAATCCTATTCTTTTAAGATACTTGGTGACTCTTGGTCTTGCCCTGGCTATTCCTTGCTTTCCGCACTTGCTGCACCACTCCGTGAGCACTTCATGCTATTCCATATATTGCTTTTTCACTCCTGGTGTCTTTGGCTTTTTATGCCATTCTTCCCACTTCGGTCCTTCAGGTATATCTTGGGTTTGTTTGGGGGGGTTTTTTTTGGCTACTCTCCTTGCTATATTGCTCTGCTCTTACTATTTCTGCTATTAATTGAGTGCCCCACTGCTGCCATCACCATTCCATGCCATTATTCGTACCTTACAGTATTTCATCCACTGCTCCAGCTGATTTCTTTGTGCTTTCCAAATTCCCTGCTATAGTGCTTGCTAACTCTTGGTTTTGCCCTGGCCATCCAATTCTTTACTCAGGCTTTACCCACCCAGTTATCTTTAAATACTTCATGTCTCTTTGAACATTTTCTTGAAACTCTGTTCCCATACAGTTCTTGTGATTATTGGTCTCATCCAATATTTAGAATTTTGATGGATTATACCACAGCAGAAGGCAAGGGCTGAAAAAGTGCAGCATTCAGATCCAGAACCACATTCCTCCATGATTTCTGCTTCTGAGGTAATGGAGGCCGTATTTGCAAAAACTAAAGTAGATGAAGAAGTATACCCTGGATTTTCTGAATCGCAAGATATTAAATAAATAGTGGTTAAAGAACATTTGGTGCTTCTCATCAGTCAGTAGGATCTTAGTGTCCAGTGAAAACCACCCTCAAGCGTGAACATCCAGCAACTTTACTTAATGATGCTGTATAGAAATAACATCTGACATCCTTGAGGGATTTCCTCTGGCTTCTCCTTGCCTAGGGCTGTCTAACAATTTGGTTGGTGCTCTTTGCTGCTCATTTCAAGCCTTGGAATGTTCCTACCACTCTTAGGGAGTTTCATTTCATTCTTTCAGTTGATTTAGTGCTTTATCGCTGCCTTGGGAGAAGGTTTTCTTGCTCTTTTGATGCTTTTTCCCCCTTCATGGTGCCTTGTTCTCTTCATGCTACCGTTGCTCATATCCTTTGTCCTGCTTTTGCAGCAGCGGGGTGATCAGGCCATTATTGCTTTTGGTTTGCTCCTTTGATGGTGTCTTGGAGAACTCTTGCTATTGCTGGTACTGTTTTGCCGCATTGTGGGTCCTTGCTCTCTTCATTCCTCTTTGGGTACCATATTGATATAGTCTTGATGCATTGGCATGCCTTCATGCTTCTGATGATGTCTACTCATCATTTTTTTTTAGAAATTATTAGAAAATCTTAATTTGGAAGCCCAAAATAGCCTGCTTTGTTTCCTCTTTCAATATTATGGTAAACAAATAAACTAATAAAACAAATCAAAAACATTTTTCATTTGAAAAAAACCTAAAGAATGACTGTGACCTATGAAATAAATGAACAAACAGAAATACATTTCTACCCTCAGACATTAGCCTGAATTTTCAAAGTGGACTTATGTGAACAAGTGCAGTTTGAAAATGTACAGCTGTCTCTGGTTCACACACTGACATATATATACACAATTGCACCTGCTACATGCACAGATGTAGTTTTGTGCATGTAGATTTATATACATTATTTCAATATAAACTTACAAGCATACTTTTAAAGTTGAAAATGGTCCATGTAAGTGAAAACTTCACCCTATACCTGACCCTAGGAATGTCTTTGCACATTTGTGAAAGCTTAAGATACGCATATAAGTTTTCTTGAGGACTAGCAGGATATTCGGTTTTACAGGTGGGTGATTCCATCCAACAGAGCCCGGACACAGTACAATGAATTAAAAGCTTCTAGGCCTTTCTAAATGTGCTGCCGAATATTTGCAGGACATCCCGCATCAGTTCATCTATTTCCTTGGAACCTAATGAACTGGGGAGCAAGCTCCACTGAGACAACAAACTGCAGTCAATAGGAAATCTCACTACATCCAAGTTTACATTTCCAGTGCTGCCTCTGTCAGGTATTGGGGCAGGGAGATGGGGAGGTTCAGGGGAATGGGGAGGGGTGCCATCGCAACATTTCAGTTCTTTTGGTGGGTGGGGGAGGGGGCACCCAATGTTAATATTTGGTAATAAATGAGGCAGGGGGGCCTCCTTAAAAAACCGGGGATCTTCTACTATGATATGAGAGTTTTAGGGGATGCAGGAATCACGTCCTGATAGAGTCATGTGAGATGTTTTGGGGAAGAGGAAGGGGATAGGGTCACTGGCCCTTTTACATCATTTTTTTTTTTTTTTAGGTGTTCACAAGATACTTAGGGGCCAATGCAATACAGTGTATAAACCGCACTCCGACGCAGGTTAAATAGGCTCTAATCCACCCCCTAATGCTTATTTAACCTGCATCGGATGCAGAGTGAATGAAATAGCACTCATCACATCACATGCAAATGCATGTGAATGAGGCTATTACTCATTCACTCCGCATGCAAAAAAATAAATGTGCGTCTGAGATGTACATTTATCACTCAGCTATTAACGCCTGCCTGGAGCAGGCATTAATAGCTGAGCGCAGGTAAAAGAAGTACAGAAAAGCAGAAAAAACTGCTTTTCTGTACTTCTTTTCTTAAGTAAAAAATAAAATTTAAAAAAATGCGGCAGACCGCCGAGTTATGAAGAGCGACGCCAGTAAACTCGGCTTTGGTTTTCATAACCGGCCGTCTGCCAGTAATGAAAATGATGGCCATTTTCACTACTGGCAGATGGCTGGTTATGAAAACTGACACCAAGTTTACCAGCGTTGGTCTTCATAACTGGCAGCCACGGTGGGGTCACGTTAGTAAGGAGGCGCTAAGGTCTAACTTTATAACTTGAACAAGTTAGCTAGGCAGACAATTCCAAAATTTGATTCTATGATGATTCAAACATGATGACATAGCCCAATTTATTTTTATTAAGTGTTGAAGAAGTAAAAAAAAAAAAGCAAAGACTTCTGCATTTAATACAAACTGAATTGATTCTTCAAGTACATCCATTATGTTACATCCATCTGGTGATATGACAAGTTAATGTGTTATGCTGACAATTTGTCAGAAAAAATGAATTCTGGGAACATCCATAGAGAACATGAAATGATGGCTGTTGTCCACTGACTATTGTGCATTGTGGATTCCTAAATAAACACTGGGGCTAATTTAAGCTTTCAGAAAGGGCACTCAGAAAACTGTACAACAAATGCTCATGGGTGCTATTATAGAAAGAAGTCTACATTTAAAAGGTTTGTCCAGCAAATTTTGGGAAAACTTTGGACAAATGATGTTTCAACTTTCCTCCCTTCTGACTGGATACATTTCCTCCCTTCTGAATGGATACATTTTCTGTATAACCCACATTCAGATACGGATTGAATAGGTGCTAATTAATCCCCTAATACAATAAGGGGTTTAGCACCTATTCAATGCTAGTCCTACCTGGAGTGAGTCTAATAGCGCTAATCACATGCAAATGCATGTGAAAGAGGCTATTAGGCATTCTGTCCGATGCAAAAAAAAAAAAAATGTGCATCTAGGATGCACATTTAGTGCTCAGCTATTAATGCCTGCCTGGAGCAGGCATTAATAGCTGAGCGCATTTAAATCAAGTACAGAAAAGCAGATAAAAATGCTTTTCTGTACTTGTTTTAAATGCTTAAAGAAATTTTATTAAAAAGAAACAAGTTAAAAAAAAAAACACTTGAAAGAAGTGTGCAGGAAATGGACGTTCAACTGACAAGCGTCCGTTACCTAAAACCCCCGGCGTCGTTTTTTTTCCTAACCGGCAGATGGATCTCCAGCGAGAAAGCTATAAGGTGGTCCAACCAAACTGGGGAGTATGTTGCTGTACCCATGGTAGGCCTAGAACCACCGGATTAATGGCCTTGTCCAAAATGTGGAAGGAGATGGACTCCATGTACAAGGAACCAATGTGAAGAAGGATAGGAGCGGTGGTGTGAGTCACTTGACCAGGTAATGGTTCTCTATGAATGGACGAAAGAAGGAGAAGAACTGGGGAGCAAATGGTGGGAATCCAGAGGTGCTTCATCAGTTGTTTTAAGATAACATTTTCACCAGCACCAGAGTCCACAAGAGCCAGGGTAAGGAACTTTTGGTCATCCAGCTTGATGGATAAACACAAGGTCTATGGAGAAGGCAAAGTCAGGCCTAGGAGCAGTCCTCCTGCTGGATCTAGGCCAGGGAGTTTTCCAGACGGACAGGGCATGTGGCTAAGGCATGACCAGACTTACCACAATATAAGCAGAGACCTGATTGCTGGCGGCAATGTCGCTCGTGGGGCGAAAGCTTGCTTTGGCCCATTTGCATGGGTTCTTCCTCAGGTTTGGTTTGGACCGCATCTAACCTGGGGGAGGAAGAGTGGCGACAATGTGACGAGCTGGGTGTAGATCCTCTGGTGGACTGGGTTTCCCATGAGCATTCCTGGAGGCATCAGTCAATTCGCCCAGCTAGGTCGATTAAAGAGTCCAAGAATGCAGGCAATTCTTGAGTTGCCAGCTCATGTTTAATTTGGGAGCTCAGTCCTTCGAGAAAAATGGAGCAGAGACAATCAAGGTCCCAATAGAGTTCAGATGCCAGTGTCCGGAATTCTATGACTTAATCCATCAAGGACCTGGTGCCCTGATGAAGATGAAGAAGTGTGGATCCGGATGTGGATTTTCTGCCTGGGTCATCAAAGATGGAGTGAAAAAGGCAAGGAACCCGGGCAAATCTCGTAGAACTGGGTCAGCATGTTCCCATAGAGGGGAGGCCCAGGCCAAGGCCTTACCATCCAGGAGAGAGAGGATGTAAGTGGTCTTGGTAATCACATCTGGAAAATCTCTGGTTGCAGGCAAAAATGCATATTTAATTGGTTCAGGAACCCTCTGCACATCAGGGGATTCCCAGAGAACCGTGGAGGTACTGGCAAAGGAAAAGTCAGTAGAAGAACCGGCATGGAGTTAGAAACATGAGCTTGGAGGACGTCGTGGTTGCTGTGGCATCCAAGCAGAGGCTCAGATTATCAATTGCTGCTGCTAGAGCTTCCAAGGTTTTTTGTTGCTCAATGATCTTTTGCGCCAGGCCAGGAATGGCCTGTATAGCTGAGATCTCTGCCGGGTCCATGGACATGGCAATCTGTTAGGATTTGAGGGTTTTGTGGACCCTTGGCCCAAGGTGGAGGTTGTTGCTACCTGAGAGGAATGGGCCCCACAGGTCCTCATCGTCGGGAGGCGAGGTCAGCTGCAGCAGGGACACGACTATAGTTTAGTGAAATGATAACGTCCTGTGTCATTACCACATTATTGCAGGTCCCTGCACTGAGATGTACTGTGAGACACCCCAAGGAGCAGGACGGAGAGGCGCAGTCCAAAGGAGTCACATTACTTAGGCAGGGCTGAAGGTATGATGTACCAGAGAAGGAAGCTCCAAGGAAGAGGTGCGCTGGGCAGGCCCCAAGGAGCAGGGAGCCCAGAGACTGGATCTCTGAAGGAGTAATGTGGAGACTGTCCTTAGGGGTGGGACAGCACAGCAATAGAGTCTCTGATGATGACGTAGAGGCTGCCCCGAGCAGCGGGGAAGCACAGATTCAAGTCTCTGATGTAGTGACATAGGCTGCCCCAAGAAGCAGGGAGCGTAGAGTATAGCTAATGGTGTAATGATGTGGATACTGCCCCAAGGAGCAGAGATGTATAGAATCAAAGTCTCTGATGAAGTGACGTAGAGGCTGCCCCAAGGTGCGAGGTTGCATAGAGTCAAAGTCTCCGGTGTAGTAAGGTAGAGGTTGCCCCAAGGAGTGGGGAAACGTAGAGATGGGATCTCTGAAGGGCAGTGCTGAGGCAACCCCGAGGAGTGGAGAAGCGAACCGGCAGGGCCTCTGGTGAGGAGCGCAGGAGCTACCCCGAGGTTCGGGGAAGCCCGGAGACCAGGTCTCCCGAAGGAAGCACAAGCAGGCCCCTGAGGAGCTGGTACATGAGCCAGAGTCCAGGCCAGTAGGTAGAGATCCAAGGCAGGAACCACAGGTCCAGAGACACAGGAACAAGCACCAGTGAGGCAAAGGAACTCGATGCCAAGTCGGTTTGCATAGGCCAACGGAGGTACTTAAATATCCCAAGGTGATGATGTCATCAGTCGGGAATGGCCCGGAGATTCCCGTCAATGGTCCTTTAAATAGAGAAGAGATGCCGTGAGTGCCTAGGAAGGCCCGGAGTCGGAGCATGGGCCGGCGGCATCCCAGTCGCCATGCGGAGCAAGGAGGACCAGGAACAGTGTGGCGATAATGGCTGGCCAGAACCTTGAGTTCCCCTGGAGTGGAGGGCCAGGCATGGCAGGAAGTGAGTTGGGTCAATCGCGGGCGGCCGCCGCCAACGGTCATAACATATATATATATATATATATGTGGCTATTTGTGAGGGATCTTCCTCCCCCCCCTTTTTTTTTTTTTAATATATAGGCATGCTGGGAATCGAATCCACAGCCTTTAAAAAGCAGCCACATGTTCTCTCGCCGCCTGAGTCCTGACTCCTTAAGCACTTCCCTGTGCAAGCCGACCCTCCCACCCCCTCTCAGATGTAATCGGGCTGGCACCTGATTACTATTGATCTTTTTCTTGCGGTGCTGGCTCACCCCTCATGGCCCTGCTACTATAAATTGATGCTGGCTCACCCCTCATGGCTCTGCTACTACAATTCGGGCTGGCGCCCAATCGCAATCGCCCTTCGGTCACGGTGCTGTCCCCCCTCGGGACCTACGATCATTGCAACCTCCCTTCCATCTGGGACCAGACCTGGGCATATGTGCTGATGTCACAGGTCATTGTCTTTTAAGGGGCCGTTAATGTCATCTCTGTGCGCCGCTGATTCACCCCCTCCCATAGCTCCGATTACCCAACCGGGGGAGGGGGAAGGAGTCGAGCCACATCGTGGCCCACCATACTGCTGCGCAGAATGCTCGCCCCCTCCCCTCCCCCCCACCAGGATGCCATCTCTTGTGCGGTACTTTGGTTATGGGTGGGCTCTGGCCATGAAGGCACAGGTCCATCTGTTTACTTCTGAAGAGAATGCCTTCAGAAGTAATGAACAGTAAATCTTAGCCAGTTTAGTGTTCAAGATCAGTGTCACTGGATCTGGTGCACAGCAATAAGATGGATTGGAAAAATGCTTTACTGCGATCCATCATCTCTGTTGTCTCCTTGACAACATGTCCTACCCATGTCTGCTGGCTGGATGTTATACTTTATATCTATTCCTAACTGTGCACCTGTTGCTCTGCATTGATTTCTATCGGGCCATTGACTTTAATGGCTCATATAAATTAATGCAGAGAAAAAAAATGAAACAAATAGGATTTGCTTCATTTGGGTATCACTTTCCAATTGTTTCAGTGACCCCTGAAAGAAACAAATTAGACCCTATTTGTTTCATTATGCCTGCTCATTTTTAAATGAATGCATATCCCTAACTACTTCTTCTTATCTTCCTCTAATTTCCCATGCTATATTCTCCAGTCTTTCTAACAATTACTTCTCTTTCTCATATTGTAGATAATTCTAGTTCTGCCTCCCTCCTTGCACCTTATCAATGGGATCATTTGCTCCCATTCTTGAACATATTTCTCTCAGACAACTTTTATGATTCGCCTATCTGCCTACTCCTTAGGACCAATGGTTCCCTGCATCATATCAATAAACACAAACGGTATATACATTTGAATATGGTTTGCACTACATAATGATCATGGCTCGATCTTTGAAATTTCCCTTGTGTGCCATGCTTTCTACCATTGTATATACTTTGCTTCAGAATGGTTCACAAATAAACTTGAATTTGAAATCTTTCAGTTGTGGTATCTAGAAATGCTTAAGAGCGAAACTTCTCAGGAGAACCTTAAACTGTCGACTTTGCACTCTGATTTTAATTCTGCCTGCACAGGCTGTGTAGACATTGGTTTTGTAGCCTATAATTGAACCTTCAGTTCCTATTTACTGGTTTATAGATTTTTCTGACAAGATTTTCTCCGGCTGTTCCTACATGGCTCCTGAGATCCTGTTCATTTGCTTTCAGAAGAAAGGCAGAACTGATTTAATCAGACTGTGTAGATGACTCCCCCATACTGAGAAAACATTTTTGTTATTCAACAGTGTTCTCTATATTAAAACGTCATCCCACCACTGACACCCCCCATCTGGCAAGAGCACGAGGGGAGAGGCAGTATCTGAGAATCTGAAAAATAATTTTGAAAGAAAACAGAATGAAGCTGAGGCAAGAAAAAAAATTATCATAAGCAGTGTTTCCTAGATGCAGTACAGAATTGGTGTTATTTTAGATTTTTATTTATTAAGTTGAAAAAAATGAATAGAAATATTTGCTAGGGATATGATTTTTTTAGGTTTTCTCTTGCCATGATGTTATATGTTTGCTTAATTTAAATAAGAATTAAACATTTTTACTGTAAATGGCAAGTTCTTTTTTCAGTTCTTCTCTACAGTTGTTTTTTCTTTAGTATATAGCTTTGTATAAATACGGGCTTATGCAATAAAACGTGAACAATTTTTTTTAATTCTGTTTTAGTTAATGTGCATGGTAAATCACCACTTTGGTGGCAATTTTCATATTTGCCTATATTGCTGCCAAGATCCATTGGTATCTTGTACTCATGGGCTTTATATACAATTTCAAAGGAAAAGTAGAAGCATACTTTCCCTTTCAAAATTGTCCCTGCACGCCGAATCAGCCGGGGACGAGTGCCACAACGGATTGGGGAGGTGAGCGAACATCCCCCGTCCAGGCAGAGGAAATTTCGCTTAGTCCGGGCACGCCTGAGACGCCGTCCCCACCTCTGCGAGTAAGTGAGATCCGGGAATCAACACCAGAAGGGCCACCGTTAAACCAGGAAGTGGAAGGAGGTTGGAGCCTGGTAGAAACGGGAGGAATGAGCCAGCTCGGAGGATACATACCCCCGTTGCTGGGAGAAAGTCCCGAATCACTAGAGATGTGAATCGTGTGCCAGATCGTCTTAACGATCAGATTCGGCTGGGGGGGGGGGGAATCTGATCATTAAGATATGTGAATTGGAATCGTTTCCGATTCCAATTCACATCGCTAATTTTTTTTTTAGGGAGGCCCACGCCGCTAAAAAAAAAAACCCCACCCGACCCTTTAAATCGACCCAACCCTCCCGACCCCCCCAAAACCTTTTTAAATTACCTGGTGTTCCAGGGGGGCCTCGGGGGGCCTCGGGGAGAGATCCAGGGGGGCCTCGGGGAGAGGAGAGATCCAGGGGGGCCTCTCCTCTCCATAAAGGCCTCTCCTCTCCATAAAGGCCATAAAGATGGCCGGCGCCATCTTTATGGCGCCGGCCATCCAGTGCTCCTACCATGTGACAGGGGCCGGCCAATGGCACGGATACCCTGTCACATGGTAAGGGCAAAGGGGCATCGGCACCATTTTTTTTTTAGAACAGCTGATGCCTGGGAACGGGAAATCTTTCCCCGAGGCCCCCCTGGATCTCTCTTCTCCCCGAGGCCCCCCTGGATCTCTCCCTGAGGCCCCCCGAGGCCCCCCTGGACCACCAGGTAATTTTAAAAGGTTTTGGGGGGGTCGGGAGGGTCGGGTCGATTTAAAGGGTCGGGTGTTTTTTTTTTTTTTTTAGCGGTGCAGGCCTCCCTAAAAAAAAGGGTCGGGAGGGTGGGGGAGGCTAAGGGGGGTCGATTTAACAGGTTGGTTGGGTTTTTTTTTATCGGGCCATCGGCGCCATTTTAATTAGTGGCAGCCAAAATGGCACCGATGGCCCGAGAGTGGGAGATCGCGCCGGGACACCCCCCCCCCCCCCACTGGACCACCAGGTAACTTAACATTTTGGGGGGGTTCGAGAGGGTGGGGGAGGGTAAGGAATTGGTTTTAAAGGGTCGGGGTGGGTTTAGGGGTTGTTTTGGTGTGCCGGTTTTCCCGCCCTCCCCCAAATAATTCCCATGCCCTATTTAACGATACAATATAAATGCCCCTGATGATAAATCGGGGGCATTTGTATTGTATCGTGCACTCTAATGATTTAGAACGATTTAAAAATTATCTGACGATAATTTTAATCGTTCAAAAACGATTCACATCCCTATGAATCACTATCGAGACTACTTCACGAGACACTGTACTTGCTGCAGCAGGAAAGGGTGAGTCAACTATAGAACTAAAACCCTTTCTGGTGAAACCGGCAGCAATAACGTTGGAAAGTCTGTGGGAAGCAATGGCTGCTATTGAATCAGCCATTGTGAATTTATCTAAAGTTTGTTCGGACTCTAATAGAAGAAATGTTGAAAATGAGAAAAGATTGGAGGCCCAAGATAATAAACTGCGAGAAATAGATATTAAGATGAAAAATATTGAGAGGCAACATCAATATATTATTCACCATGAGACTGTGATTAATAAAAAAGTTGAAAATATTGAGAACTCTCTACGCAATTTAAATGTGAGGGTCCTTAATTTTCCGGTCATTCTCCAGATGCCAGCACTTGACTTGTTCAAGAAATACCTATTGGAGGTATTGAGAATACCATTGGAAGCATTGTTGTTAATTCTTAAGTCTTATTATTTGCCTCAAAAAAAAGTGAGGCTGACCAGGAGAAGGAAGAACCTCAAGCGCAATTGAATATTTCTGAATGCTAGAACTTTCAATAGAAGATCCAGTTACTAATAGAGGCGTACTATTTGTTAATTTTGCTTTTGCTACAGAAAAAAATAATGTGATGAAAATGTTTTTCTGCAAAAGATCTGAAAAATTTTACGGGCAAAAAATTTGGATATTACCCGGTTGACACAGGAGAGGAGAAAAAAGCTTGTTGACTTAAGGTTAGAAGCTTTAGCTATTTGTTCTAAATTTGTTATTCGCTACCCTTGTAAATGCATAGTAAAGTATCAAAATTCTACATATGTATTCTTCAAACCTTCTCAATTACATTTCTTTATTGACTCACATAAGGTAGCTGCCATGGCAGTACAGTAGGCATAAAGTAGGCGCCCTCTTGATCGCCACAATTTCTTTTTTCTTATTTCTTAAGATTGGTTCGCTCAGAGATCTATGTATTAGTATCCGCCCCCAAAAATCTTATTAGAAGGATGATAATAATATAATTATTTCTGTATAATGTTTGCTTGAGATCATTGTTGGTATGTTATTAACATCCGATTTTCCAACCACAATGTTATATTTGTGTAAATAAATTTAAAATGCAATAAAAATAAAATTGAAAAAAACATTGTCCCTGCAGAAAGTACTCATAGTAATTTGCATTTGCTTTTCTGCAGGTATTTTTTCCCTTGGAATTAACTCATGGCAATTTTAAAAATTAATCTCCATGCATCCCCCCTCCCCTAGGAACACGTTCGGCAAATGCTGATTAAAGAATCTGCTTTTGTAGATCATCATGCATACTTTTCCCAACATATGTGCTGGATAATTTTCAAACTGCCAATTGATGTAAATAACCAACTATTTACTTGGACCAATGGCTTCAGAAAATTGCCCTCCCCTTGTGATATGCAATAAGTTTTACTGAGGTCTATATTCAAAATCATTTAGCAGGGTAACTGAAAAGTTAGCAGACTAAATGCAAATGTGGTCACTTACCTGTCTAAATTCTATGTGGATAATGAGTTATGTGGCTAGAGTTTAGCCAGATAAATTGGGGCATTCCAGGGTAGTAACTGGGAGGAGCTGAGTCAGCTGGATTACTTATCTGCTAACTCTGGTCAGCCCATAGATCTGTTCTAAAGTTAGCTAGTTAAACTCATCTGGCTAACTTTGATAGCCAGATATATTCTCACTGGCACAGTTGCACAGCTTGATGCATTTTCCAAAATATTTGTAGCCCTGAGCTTTTGGCATAAGAGTAGAGTCTTTTTGAAGGTACAGAAAGGGAGCCCTAATCTGTTGGAAGTCTGTTAAGGAACTTTGGTACCAAATGAAATGTTATGTTGTGTGCACATAAAATTGTCTTTTACAAATTTTACTTTCACTGGCTCAGACTTTATGAAAGATTTTCTCCCTTCAGCCCAGTGGCGTAGCCACGGGTGGGCCTGGGTGGGCAGGTGCCCACCCAACTTAGACCCAGGCCCACCCAACTAGCACCGGAACTGCAAGGCTGTCGCGGGATCCCATCCCCGCGACAGCGAACAAGAGAACCCACGCCTCGCGCGCCATCACGGCACACGTGGGGAAGCGCTGCTGCGGCATATGGCCAACCGGTCTTCCTGTTCGGGGGGGGGGGGGGGAGTGGAAGCGCCGCGCGCAGCTTCCGCTTCCTCCCCCCAATGCAGGAAGATCAGCTGCCTCTCCTGCTGCCACCCGTTCTCCTGCTATCTTCGGATCAAACGGCCCGCCGAACTTCCTGTTTGGGGGAGCGGAAGCACTGCACACAGCTTCCGCTTTCTCCCCCAAAGCAGGAAGATCAGCTGCCTCTCCTGCTGCCACCCGTTCTCCTGCTATCTTCTTCGGGCGTCGGGCCGTATGGTCCGCCGATCTTCCTGCTTGGGAGGGGGGAGGGAGGAAGCGGACGTTGTGCGCTGCGCTTCCGCTCTCCCCCCCCCCGACAGGAAGTTCGGCGGGCAGTACGGCCCGACGCCCGAAGATAGCAGGAGTCCGGTGGCAGCAGGAGAGGCAGCTGATCTTCCTGCTTGGGGGGAGGGAGGAAGCGGACGTTGTGCGCTGCGCTTCCGCTCCCCCCCCCCCCCGACAGGAAGTTTGGCGGGCAGTACGGCCCGACGCCCGAAGATAGCAGGAGGCCGGTGGCAGCAGGAGAGGCAGCTGATCTTCCTGCTCTGGGGGAGAAAGCGGAAGCTGTGCACGTGCTTGAATGTGTATGTGTGGATGAAAACTGGAGCCTGGGTGTGTATGTGGGTGAGAATGGAAGCTTGAATATGTGGGTGAATGGGAGCTCGAATGTGTGTATGTGTGGTTGAGAATGGGAGCCTGGGTTTGAGGGTGGGTGAGAATGGGAGCTTGAATGTGTGTATATATGGGTGAGAATGAGAGCCTGGGTTTGTGTGGGTGGGTGAGAATGGAAGCTTGAATATGTGGATAAGAATGGGTGCTTGTATGTGTGGGTGAGAATAGGACCTTAAATGTGTATATGTATGGATGAGAATGGGAGCTTGAATATGTGTGGCTGAGACTGGGAGCATGGGTTTGTGGGTGAGAATGGGAGTCTGGGTTTATGTGTGTGGGTGAGAATGGGTGCCTGGATGTGCGTCTGTGTGTGCATAAGAATATAAGCCTGGGGAGGGGTGAGAAAGTGAGAACTTGAATGTGAGCTTATGGGGGGGTGGGGGGGGGAGAGCATATGAGAGTGACAGCTTGAGTGTGTGAGAGGGAGTCTGTGAGAGAAAGCATGTATGTGTGTGTGTGTGTGTGTGGAAGGGAAGAAGACAGTAATAGAAGAAAGACACTGAAAAGGAATTAGGAAATGAGCTATAAGGGAAAAAATGGGAAAAAGAGACCAGGACCAACTGATTAGAAAAATACAAAGATCAGACAACAAAGGTAAAAATATATATCTATATTTTGAGATGTTAGCAATTTAAATATAAGCAACACAACCGCTCTCTCAAAATTTATGGACAGGTAGGAGCCGTGTATAAAATCGTAATAATAAGAAGGCTAAAGTACCACAAATCACCGTGAATTATGTTTGTATCATTAAGTAAACCTCATACTTAGGCGTAGATGTGAATGCTATGCTGCATAATTTGGCATTATTTATCAGTAAAAAAACAACTAGTAGACCTGCATGCCTACAGCCCACCCATGTTAACCTTGTGCCCACCCAAAAAATCAATTCTGGCTACGCCACTGCTTCAGCCACATGAGCCATTTCATTGAAAGACAAGAGAGAATAGGGTAGCAATGGGTGGTCATACATCATGATTACATAACTTATCTCTTGCAGGGAAATAACATCTCTTATAGTAAAAATGACAATTAATGTTTGTGAAGGAGTTTGAGGCAGCATTAACATTTCATCTCATATTATGAACAGTAGTAAAGTTCTGGAAGACTGGGAGTGTAAAATACAACATTGGAATAATCAAGTTAAATTAAAAATATCCAGCACACCAATAAATAAAAAAGAGAAAGATTGTATCATAACTAAGCAAAATTCAATAAATTTGTTCACTTCCCAAGATTTTATTGTTGTGCTTCCCAGCCGTGTTCGCTCCGCGGCTGGGCCTGCTCACCTTTCTCATCCGTCCACGAGCTCCAGGCTCTCACACGCCGCAGCCACAGCCAATTTGTGGCGTCCCCAGCTCCCCTGCACTCAGGCTCCTGTCCAGGCCTCACAGCGGGGCTCGGCATCCTCCGTGGTGTCGGCCCCGCCCCTAGGCGCATGCACACAGATCGCCCGGCCTCTTAAAGGGCCAGGGGCGGATCCCCCCACCACGGTTCACCCTGATTGATGGCTGTATTAAAGGAAGCGGTCTGACACAACTTCCTCGCCTTGGCAATCGGGTCGTACACTCCAGTGTCTCTAGTTTGCCTCCCAGTGTCTCTTTTTCCAGCATCTCTTGTTCAAGTGTCTCTTGTTCCAGTGTCTCCTGTCTCTCCTGTTCCAGTGTCTCCTGTTCCAGCGTCTTCTGTTCCTTTATCTCTCCATTCCTGGTAGTACCCTTCGGACTGATCTCACGGTACTGACCATTGCTTGCTCCTGACTACTCTTGATTGCTGCCTGAACCTGACCTGACTACTTCTGGATTGACTACAGGTACTGACCCCTGCTTCGGCTGACCATTCTGAACTGTTACTCTGGCCTTGATCCTCGCTATCCTCTCAGACTCTCTGTTCTGGCCTTCTGTGACCTCTTGACATTCTTGTTTAGACATTGACCATGCACCCTTGTTCGTGGTGGGCACTCCTCTGCACTTCCCCTCTAGGAGATCCTGCGAGGCCCACATAAGACCAGATGGCCCGGGTAAGCAAGGACTCAACCCGAGGGAACCCCGTGTTGCTATTGGCGAAGCTCCAGCTAGCCTCTGTCTCCTCCTGTACTCTACCTCCTGGTGGCAGGTGCTCTCCGGGTCCGAAAGGAGGGCCGACCCAATCCTTCACCAGGCCAAGTGTCCACCTCCAGCGCAAAATTTATGCCATGTAAAATAAGATTTAAGCCAATTAGAATTATGTATGCCACTTCTTAAAGAAGTGAGTGTCATTAACAACTGAATAAGAAAACAATAAGAGTAGTACACCTAAAGATAAATAGATAATAAAATATAAGCATAAATAAATATTAAAAAATATGTGATAAATTAATATTAATTTAATATCAATAAAAGCATATTTACAATAAAAAAAAACAGAATTAGCACAACGATGGATCCAATACACCCAACATGGCTATGGTTCAACAAGATATCAGCTTCAGGGGTGATTATATAATTTATTGTCCTTATTTGTTTTTGTAATGTAGAAAAATATGACTAATAGTAAAAACTGGTTGGATTCTTTAAGGAAAAATATTCATGTTACCATTTTTGTTGCCTCTTAAGGGGCCTTGGAATTTTTACAGCTGTTTTTTAGGTTTGTGATTTTTAAGCTTGTTTATGGTCCAGTGGTCAGCCTCTTCTCCTCTTAGCTAGGAGGGAATAATGATGATCAACTATATAATCACCCCTGAAGCAGATATCTTGTCGAAACATGGTCATGTTGGATATATTAGATCCATCATTGTGCTAATTTTATGTTTGATTGTATTGTTAAAAATGTATCACATATTTTAAAATATTTATTGTTATATTTTATGATCTATTTATCTTTCTGTGTGCCATTCTTGTTGTTTTCTTATATATTTGTATGGTTCACCTAACTCAATATTTGTTTTTCTTATTTAACAATTGAATGCCTTCTTATTTATGTATACATTCTTAGAACTTTTAACTTAGTGATGCTAAATTTTATCCAACCCTGGTAATGAACAATAACAGTTTTGTTTTATCATTGGAAAAGATTATATGAACAGAAAGGTAAATGACATTCTTTGAGTCTTTCAGGACTAATGATAATAATAATAATTAAAAAATGAACAGAAATTATATAAGATGAAAATCCATGCATGTTATCAATAGGACCTTTTGATAGTTAATCATTGTAGAGTTATTCTATAAAATTTACATTAAACAAGGAATTAATTCAAATAATGGATTCAATTTAGTAAAAATTAAGCTAAAAAATGAACATTGTTACATTCTAATATTAAAATTCAATAACTTTCTATATTGGATTCGGTGTGCAAAGAACTCTGTTTTTTTGTAAACAATTCCAGAGGCTTTCTCAAATCAAGGACAAATTAGAACTAGAGAGCTGATATTCAAAAAGGAACTTAACCAGATAACTACTACTTATCTGGCAACCCGCTGCGGCTGCCGGTTATGAAGACTGATGCTGATAAGTTCGGCCTCAGTTTTCATAACCTGCCTGTCTGCCAGTAATGAAAACAGCTGCCAAGTTTATCAGCGGCCATTTTCATTACTGGCAGACGGTGTGTTAAATAGGAGCTAATCCCCCTATTGCATTAAGGGGTGGATTAGCATCTATTTATCCAGCATCCCACAGCTGAATATCTATCTAGAGACAGTGGGTGCTACTTAGTTGGATAAGTGATTTATCTGGCTAAGAACTTAGCTGGACAACTCAGGGGTGGGGACAAGCCTAATGGGGAGGAGACAAGTTGGACGGAGAAGTTAGCCAGCTAATCGATATTCAGTGTTAGCTGGTAAATTATTTAGACAACTCTGGTCAGGCAATAGGATTGTTCTAAAGATAGCCAGTTTAACTTATCCAGCTAACTTTAATATAGCTGGGTATATTCAGCAGTGCAGGTGCCTTTTAAAAGGTGGGCGTAATTTTCTTTTAGAGCAACTAGTAATGCACGTTTAAAACCAGGTAGGACTGTTATTTATTTAAAGGATAATTCAATTACAGTAAGAATTATATTGCCAGATAATAATTTAGAAACATCTCTTTCTCTTTCCTACTATTTGCTTTTTTACTATCAATTTACATACAGGGATGGTAACTTTGAAACTGGTGCACATGCGCACATTTGCGCACATATGTCAGCCCGCAACTACATGTTATAAAATAGCCTGGCTGCGTGCATGTGAGCACATGCATGTGCGGTCAAATGCCACTTCTACCGCATAAATTGGGGGATTTTAAAAGGGGTGCATGCTGATGCCATTCTCAGTTTTACCAGTTCATCCCCTGTTCACCCAGTTAAGAGACAGGTCCTCCAACACTCCCTGGTTTTATAGCCTTCACTCCCCCCCCCATGAGCCCCGACCCTTAAATCTCACAGAGCTGCCTACTTTTATTTTTAAATTACACGGCATCCAAAGCATAAGTAAAGTTATGTGGCAGGGGACCTCGGTACACACCAAATTGTGTAAGTATTTATACGCACATCTTAGGTTCTTGCCCCAAAATACCCAAGCCCCACCCTTTTTTGAAAACTTTCGAGATGTGCATGCTGGGGCATTTACGTGCATATCTGGGCACTTTTTAAAATACAATAGGTGTGCACGAGCCAAACTTTTTCGCACATGCTCCGACTGATGCGCATGCAGGGCTTCTGAAATTCATCTTGAATATTTTTCCTGTTTTATCCGAGATCCTGCTCCAGATTCCAATCCTTATTTTATTTTTGTTATATCTCTTTCTCCTATGAATCTATATTGTGCTTTCCTTCCCATTCTTCCTCTATTGATAACTTCATACTTAATGTCCTAATTGTTTTAAGGCCTAAATTACAACTATTAGATTTTAAAATCTATTATCTCTTTGGAATACTCTGTTTCTAAAGGTCAGCTCTACCTGTCCAGGTAATTGTCATTGTTTAGCCCCTTGTCCTGCCACTGTAAAACAGCTGTGCTCATTTTTTCCCGAGCCAAAAAAAAAACCCCACCCTGACCCTTTAAATCTAATTATTTCAAATCCCCCACCCTTCCTGACCCCCCCCCCCCAACTTTCCTAAAGTACCTGGTGGTCCAGCAGGGGTCCCGGGAGCAATCTCCTGCTCTCGGGCCATTGGCTGCCAGTAAACAAAATGGTGCCGATGGCCCTTTGCTCTTACCATGTGACAGGGGGTATCAGTGCCATTGGACGGCCCCTGTCACATGGTAGGACAATGGATGGCCGGCGCCATCTTAAAAAATGGCGTGGGCCATCCATTGCTCCTACCACGTGATAGGGGCCGGCCATTCATCACCTATGTTAAACAGTAAAAACTTTGATTTTGGACACAAAACCAGTGACGCCAGAGTACTTATTTTACATTCACTGCACCCACATTAAGGACAAGGGAACATGAGGAACAAATGAGGAATATGTAAGAAGGTCACCCCAGTCGCACTGAGCCATGGAAATATATCTTTCCCCCAACTACAAAGGATCCTGCCCTGGGAGTATGAGGGAATGCGATAGAGTTAGCTGATGAGAGGTACCAGCCCCAAAAAGTAACAAATTCATTTATGGCCTCACCCATGCAGGATAGGCACACCGGGGTGAGGTTACATTAAAATGCCTAAAATCTAAAAGTCAAATTTGTCTCTTTGCTGTTGGCATGATGCAAAATACCCAATTCAGTGGGTTTCCTTACATGGGGATAGAAGGAAACAGTAGTCCCCTGAACAAAGGGAAAGGAAAGATCACTTATTTAACAAATGGTGGCTCCATGCTGACCCACCTTCTCACTCCATATCCCATATGGGTCCCCAAAAAATGTAGGTGTGATAGTAAACACTGAATACTAACAGCTAGTAATAGAAGAATGTTTAGTCTTTTATTATAAGATATCTCATAATAGAGTAGTGCAGCTTACTAAATATAGAGTATACCCCAGCTTACTTCTTCTGAGCTCTTACACTCAACTATTACACATCACCATCTCTAAATGTACACACTAGTGTGGTTGTTTGCATAACATTTTCCAACTGGTTGACATTATCATTTTATATTATATATGCTAATAAGACTGGATTTATGTAAGTCATAGGCTTTCTTATAAATTGAGCACAGAAGGAAGAAATGAAATTTAATGCTGCCCTTTTACATACTAATTATCCATTAGCATACTTTAGCATTTCAAAAGCCTTTACTATTTCTACAAGTCTGATCTATGTAATTTCATTGTGCTACAATTATGCTGTTATTATTTCTATTCCTTCATCACCATCAAACTAGTCTACCTTCAAAGAAAACCCTCTCAAAGCACACTTACACACCCATAAATGCTTCTCTTTTGTATGTCAAAGTGAAAAAAACACAACAACAGGAAATAGGAAACAGACCAAGACAATCCAATACAGACTTTCACACACTTAAACACTCTAGCAAACAAAGGGGCATATTTACTTTGCTGCAGTAAATCAGTGCATGTCTGTACTATTTTATCCCAAGAAAAATCATACAAGATTTACTTAACTACATTCCTGGCTATGAAAATGCACAATGGCTGCCCCATCCCAGGCTGCCATGTTAAAATGGTTGCACATCCATGTGGTATGCTTCCCTGTCCTCTACCAAACTTCCTGGTGGCCTATGGGAGCAAGGTCAATTTCACAGGCCTCAGTACCCCCAACCAACACATACATATTCAATAAAAGTATTGTCAATTAAGCTCCATCCCCACAAGTAGTCTCACCCCTGGACTAATCCTTCCCCTATTCAAAATATTCAAAATACACTAGGAGTTGATCCACTCAGGCCCTAGAGACCCCATAGACCCCAGTTTATCCTATAACCTCTGAACTTTAAAGAAAGAGATCTAGGCGTCATAGTGGATAATACTTTAAAATCGTCGGTGCAGTGTGCTGCGGCAGTCAAAAAAGCAAACAGAATGTTGGGAATTATTAGAAATGGAATGGTGAATAAAACGGAAAATGTCATAATGCCTCTGTATCGCTCCATGGTGAGACCGCACCTTGAATACTGTGTACAATTCTGGTCGCCGCATCTCAAAAAAGATATAATTGCAATGGAGAAGGTACAGAGAAGGGCTACCAAAATGATAAGGGGAATGGAACAGCTCCCCTATGAGGAAAGACTAAAGAGATTAGGACTTTTCAGCTTGGAGAAGAGACGGCTGAGGGGGGATATGATAGAGGTGTTTAAAATCATGAGAGGTCTAGAACGGGTAGATGTGAATCGGTTATTTATTCTTTCGGATAATAGAAGGACTAGGGGGCACTCCATGAAGTTAGCGTGTGGCACATTTAAAACTAATCGGAGAAAGTTCTTTTTTACTCAATGCACAATTAAACTCTGGAATTTGTTGCCAGAGGATGTGGTTAGTGCAGTTAGTATAGCTGTGTTTAAAAAAGGATTGGATAAGTTCTTGGAGGAGAAGTCCATTACCTGCTATTAAGTTCACCTAGAGAATAGCCACTGCCATTAGCAACGGTAACATGGAATAGACTTAGTTTTTGGGTACTTGCCAGGTTCTTATGGCCTGGATTGGCCACTGTTGGAAACAGGATGCTGGGCTTGATGGACCCTTGGTCTGACCCAGTATGGCATTTTCTTATGTTCTTATGTTCTTATGGGGTCAGGAGTGATTCCCCACTTGCTTTTGCTCCACCACAACATCTTTAATATGATACCAGCTGATCCACAGAATAAAGGAGAGCCTAGTTCAGCTAGCACCATTTTATAGAATGGCACTGGAGGGGCAGGAGTGAGTGGGGACTGCTCCCCTCTTTATTTATTTATTTATTTATTTAACATTTTTATATACCAAAAATCATGTAGCAAATGTTACATATCAATTCGGTTTACATTATAACATTAAACAAGCAAGACAGAGTGCAATTACATCGAACAGGAGGATAAACTTGGATAAAGTAACTGGGGATTAAAGAACAAGAAGTTACAATAAATAATGTCGTATTCCGATAGGATCTGGCTAAATATACAGAAGATATGTTCCAAGGTGCATAAATCTGAGGAGATTTAGAGTACGATTATTGGTGTGGGTAGAAGGCTTGTTCGAATAGCCAAGTTTTGAGTCTCTTTTTAAAGGCGATAGGGCAAGGTTCTTTCCGGAGGTCTGCAGGTAGAGAGTTCCATTGCGCGGGTCCTGCTGTGGATAGAGTGCGTTTATTTAATGAGGATTTGATGGTTGGGGCGAGGAGAGTATCTTTATAGGCTGTTCTCACCGGTCTGGAGGGTATATGTGGCTGCAGAGGGGTATTGAGTTCCAGATGAATGAGCTTATGTATAGATTTATGTATGATTGTTAGTACTTTGCATCCCAAAGCTTACAGAGTAAGCTGGGAAGAACCCTGGGTGGTGAGAGGCAACCCCAGAGGTATTCTGTGAAGGAGTATACAGGAGAAAACTCTAAAACACCTTAAAGGACTGATCCAGAGATCTGTCTTGGTCCACCTTAAGCCTAAGACAGCAGGAAATCCTGATCTGGGCAGAGGTTCCTGGGAAGGTGTACCAGGAGCAAACAAGAGACTCAGGGGAGAGAAGGAAGCCTAGAGAAAGAGAATACTGCTGAAATATAAGTTGTGATACTACATTTGTGTTATTGAAGTGCGAAGAATAGCAGAACTGTTTTTGTTTGTTTTCTTGTCACTAATGAAGTTTATGCAAAATTTCTGCCAGAGTCCAGCCTGACTATGTCCTCTGGCTATCCTAAGACTACTCACAGTGCCACAGTCTCAAATATGTAGAATCGGAGTGGGGAGTTTTAGGCTGGGGCTAAGGCTACTTGCTTGGGGAGAGGGGGATGGCGGCATAATCGCGAATGCATTTTGTTTTAATATTAATATGCTAGGTGTGTGGGTGGGGGGAGAGAGAGAGGCTCAGAGTCTTGATCTTGGCCCCCATGGGCAACCAGGGAGTTTAGCAGATGGGTTGGGAAATGCCAATGGCCAGCAGCAACTATAAGCTGGCCACCCTAGGAATATCAACAGGCACTATAGCTTGGTGATGCTCCCAGAGGAAATTTTGCTAGAGCTATGGAGGAGTTGCTAACTTTCTGGGACTAGTGCAGTGCACATAGGAGGTATTTTTCAAAGGAGTTATACCTGTAAATGTAACACACTGTCATAGCAATTTTCAAAAGCCATATACTCGAGTAAAGTGCACTTAAGTGAGTAAATCCTATGGACAATTCAATGGCATATATTGCAGCAATTCTCCAAAGCCCACTTACTTGAGTAAAATACATTTACATATGTGAAACCAAATTTTAAAAATCCGGTCCACGGTGTGATTGAATTATTTGGGTGCTAAGCAGTAAAATCCCTAAATAATGTGCTTTATTGGCAGATAGTCTGTGATAACTGGCAAACATAATATGCATTATTGGCCAATGATGTGCATCATTGCAATTTCACAGCTTAGTTTAAATAGGTCCCACAGTGAGTGGCTGTGAAGACAGCCTTTTATACATGTTAGAAGGAGAGGGGTGTCTAGCGACATTTTCTTGGTGTCATAAGGTCAATAAACAGTAATAGTAATATGCAGTAAAATGGTACAAATTGACTGTTTTGTGGAAAGTAATTTTTAATCTGTAACTTACCAAAATTACCCCAGTTTAGAACATCAGCTCCTATGCTTCATTAAAAAATAAAACTAGTAGGCAATTTTCAACAGCAGAAATCTGCTGCAAATTACAGCTCAAACAGTGGTAAAGAATACCCTCTTAAATCTATTTTTTCAATATTCTATTCCCAGTGATAGCAGGCTCCCTTGCAGCAATGCAATAGTTCAGCTCTGCATGTCAGATTCCAATTGTAGACAATTAACGATGGAGTCTGCTGCCACAGGGACCATCACTCAATCAATTTACATATTGTCTGACTGTTTCAAGTAAATGTGCAACTGTGAGTTTTTCCTTTATTCAGAGCTTAAGAAAGACAGGGAGTCTCCTATGAACAAAACGGGAACAATTTTGGTCAAAGAACTCAATAGGAAAAATAAATATTTTCATACATATTTTTCTTCCAAAATAAATTCTTTCCTGTGAATGATTCTATTGCCCGTGACTGGATAAGAGCAACCTCCTGCTCTGGGGATGCCAACAAGGTGACATTTCCATGACAACTAAAGCCGAAAGCCTCCTTCCGTATAACTCTAAGCTGTCACTTTCCAATTATTTGGTGATTTTCTACAAACACATTTATTTTATTTTCAACAAACTGCTACATAATCATTTGTTCAATACATATCAGATTCTTTTCCCTGGTAGGTCTATCATACTGTAATGTTTCTTATTCATAAGAAGTGAAATGTATATGGAAACGTGTCATTATTTAAAAGAATAAACTAACTTCCAACTGTGCAGAGTTTACACAGTTAAAAAAAACAACTTGATGTCAACTAACAAGGTTGCAGTGCCATACGTTGGCATTTTTCTGACTCTCCAAACATACGGAATGGGTGCAGTTTCTTTTCATTTAACTCGAAACCTGCATTTTGGAAGATTGTAGTCCAAATATTACTTAAAAGGGATAAACTGAAAGAAGCCCAATTCATAACACTGGTATACAAATGTTTAGAAATTGTCTCCTTCAGTGATAAAATGTGCCATTTATGGGGCTTTGGCAATCAGTGGGGGTTTGGATAATTGGTGAGATTTAGGTATAGGGATATAATATTGTGTTATGGGGAATACTTATATGGTTTTAATATGGGGTTGTTGAATGAATGAGTGTGTATGAATGATGGGTAAGTGTGGGTTATTGATTTACAAACAGCTATTATGAAAATAGTGATTTTATGATATATGGAGATAATTAATTTATGTATGTGTATGTAAACTTTAAGACTATTCTAATTTGTAATAATAAATATAATAAAATGTAATTATTATATGCATGTTTGAATGGATGAATGTATTTATAATTTGGTGTAAACTGAATTCAAATATGTCAACTAAACCAGCTGATTGGCTTTTTTTTCCATGATATTTAAGTTTTGCATTTTACATCTATGTCTATTGTGTAATTAATGGTGAATCTTAAAAGCTGAGCATGTGCCATAATCGGGAGACAGGCGCACATGTAGCGCATGCATGTGCCCACACAATTTTATAAGCCACCCACATGCACGCATAAGTCTCGAAGCACAAAATTCTCACATGGGGAGGGGGGGAAAGGGGTGGGATGTGGGAGGGAAATGTGCATTCTGCCAAGAGCCAAGAGTTGAGCATGCAAGTATCTACCTGCCTGGGTGTGCACCCAGGTTTAAATGAGCGCAAATTTACTTGTGCTAATGTATAAGTCTCAATAAAAATAATTTCAGGCATCTATGAAGTGTGTGAGGGGTCTGAGATAACTGGGGGAGTGCAGGCTAATGAACTAGGGTGATTTGGAGGACCTAAGCTGTTGACTGGGCAAAATGGTGGACAAACTGATGAAAATGGCCATGGTGTGGATGCACACCTGTTATAAAATTCCATCACTTGTGTGGCTCAAAGCCGACATTACGTGGCTGTGCGTGTATATTTGTAAAATTAGGAGCCCATGTACATGTGTCATGGCTATTTTATAACATGTGCACTTAGTGTAGCAGGATTTAAAGTTGCTGCATATTTGGCCGCCTGCCCTGTATACATGTATATGTGTGCCCATTTGAAAATTACTGTCATAGTGCATAGATAATATAGTTTTAATGATAAATTGTAAACTTAGATCTTTTCTTTTATTTATGGTGACATAATATTTCATCTGTACTGTTTATGTGACACTTTGAAAAGGATTAAAGAAATAAAATTTACTATGAAACAAACGTTTAGTCCTTATTCAGTGGCTATTCAGCTCTTCTAGGCTTGTCTCTTGCATTCATTAAATGGAACATATCTTGTAACTGTCCAGCATTAGTTTGCAAACATTGATGGGCCTCATTTGTCCTGAATCCATTTTTCCTTTGCTGCGATGTCTTGGTGAAATCACTTGCCATGCTCAATCGCTCACAGCTCTCCAGTTTGGTGGGAAAAAAATCTAGAGGAGAGTGCAAAAAAATGTATCTTTAGAGACAAGTTGTAGCCAAGGCTTTTGTATCTTTTGAGGAGGTTTTTCCACCAATTTCATGTAGTTGTCTACATTGTTGTTTCCAAGAAAATCTGTTACCACTGATTGGAAGGCGTTCCGTGCCATCTTTTCCTTGCCATGCAATGCACAGTTAATGCATCATCTCAAAGAAGTTCACAAATCTGAGGTCCGAACTAAAACATTTTCCTTTATGTTAGTGTCACTTAACTTTGGATAATTATTACCAAGGTACCTGAAGGCAGCTTTAGTTCTGTCCTTCCTAATGCCCAGCTTGATGTATAAGAGTGGTAACAATATTTTCTTTGATTCAACAAGTACTAGATGCTGATTTCAGATCCTTTCCCTTCTTTACTCATGTATGCTCTGCATTTCCCAAGTCAAAGATCTTATATACTGACCCGATAGCACATTTTGAAAAATAAAGCCAATCAACAATCTTTAGCATAATTTTTGTTCTCAGTGTTCCAGATTTAGTAAAGGTTGATTACATTCATTTCAGAAGCATTTTGGCTGCAGACCAGTGTCATGAGTCTACATTTAATCCTTATTTATTTGAATTTCATTAAATTGCCTAATTTGTGATAAATGAATGTACATCTCTAATGTAGAGTGAGACTTACAAACAGCACAGTACACCTTAGTGAAGATTTGACATCATTTGGAGTGAGGAAAGTCTCACAAAGATGAAATGTTGTACTATGTTATCTCACCCTAGCTTAGTCCATCAAGTAAGGGTGAGAGAACATAGTAGAAATGTCATCTTTGTGAAATTTCCTTACTCCAAATGATGTCAAATCTTCACCAAGGTGTACTGTGCTGTTTGTATGTCTCACTCCTCATGTGAAACTGGCCCCTAAACTATCACCAACATCTCACTTCGACCTATTAGATGGCCTTCCTATAGAGATATAAATAGTTGCACACTGTAATTCCCTTCCTAGAGGCTCTCTCTCTCTCTACTCCACTTCACTCTCTATCCCCTTTTTCCTTTCCCAAGCCCAGAAATGGCCAAAATGCAATTCAAAAAATGTATCACAAATTGCATTATGGCCATTTCAGGCATATCTCACAGCCTAACACCAAGAAAAAAGGTGTAGTTATTTCCAGCATTAAAACCATACAATGGCATGCATTATACTATCACATGGTGCAATATTGCCCCTCATTTTACTAAATCCCACCCAAACTCCTCCGAGATCTCACCCCTCCAAAAAATTTGCATTTGCACCATGTGTTATTGTTCTTAATGCATGCATTATGGCGTTAACAAATGTGTTAACAAGCTATCGTGTGCGTTAATGCCATAACGCATTTTGATGAATGACCCTATTTGTTTGGAACCAGTAAAGTTTATGAAGGAAACAAAGTGAGAACAGAGGAGAGCCAATTAGAGGATAAGACAAGGAAGGAGAAGGATGAATCATGTTCAGCACTTTTTCAACCAGTATATGCCAAGTTAGCAGCTGCATAAGATTGAATGTATCTTTGCTTTTGGTGAGGGCTAATCTAAGAGCACTTTGAGCAGCCAGTGACCATTTTGTTTTGAGTAATTCAATTGTTTCATCTCAAAGAGAGAAGGCAGAGATTTTGAAGCTTCTTTCTTCAAAGTTCCAGAGTTAAAATTAAAGGAGGGCCCCTGCTGCGATACTTTACTTCTGCTATGGATGCCGTGTAAGTTGAAAAATTGTAAATTGAGGCAGATCTGCAGGAACTAGGGGGGCTTAAGGAAGCTACCTGATAACTGGGCGAACTACAGATGAACTGGTATTACTGACAATGGCATCGGCACATGTCCCTTTTAAAATCTCCCCATTGAAGCAGTCGAAGCAGTATTTATGCGCACATACATGTGCCCGCTTAAAATTCAGTGCGCTCAGCAAGACTATTTTCTAGAAGAGTGCAAAGGGGTTTTTTTCATACCCATTTTGTTTTCGGTTTTGGGGGTGGGCCATTTCAGTCCACACCCGGATTGAAATGTTTTTTTCGTTGAAAATTTAGTTTAAAAAAAACCAACCTCAAACTCGCCCCAACCCTTCAAATTTAATTAAATATAATGCCCACCACCCTCCCAACCCCCCAAGATTCACCCAACGTTTCTGGTGGTCAAGCGGGGGGCTCAGGACTGATCGCCCATTCTCAGGCCATCGGCTGTCAGTAATAATAATGATGCTGGCAGCCCTTTGCCTTTACCATGTGACAGGGGCTACCAGTGCCATTGGTTTCCTCCTGTCACATGGTAAGAGCAATGTGACAATGAGATCACTCCTGGGCCCCCCCGCTGGACCACCAGGGAGTTTGGGTAAATCTTTGTGGGGTCGAGAGGGTGGGGGCATTTTATTTAATTAAATTTGAAGGGTTGGGTGGGTTTTGGGGTGGGTTTTCTTAGGTGTGCACCCTCTCATAAAAAAATGTTAGGAAAACCACATGAAATTTCATGCATTTTCCTATCTTATTTTTCCTTCCCAAAATTCAATGAAATAGGAAATATCGTCTTTATTTCCTATTTCATTGCAAACGACTGCACATCTCTACTATTTTCTTTTTTTTTTTTTCATTTTTTCTTTTTGAATTTTACATTTATTACATGGATTATTCCCCAAGAAACACGGTAATAATACCCAGAAAAATTCACAAATCATATACATCTGTCAATATATATATACTATTTTAAGTGTATTTTAACCTAAATATAGGAATTATTAGGGGCAAAAGAAAATTGAGCGTAAAAAGGCAAACATAAAAAGATATTACTATAGGTATTCGATAGGTTCTGACAGTACTATCTCATTAAGCCGATCCATCAACAGGGGTACTTTGTGCATGGCCAGTCAGAAATTCCCTGAGCTGTTCAGGTTCAAAAAATACATAGTTGTTATTTAGGTATCTAACACAACACTTGCTAGGATATTTTAGGACAAAACGGGCACCTAAAGCTAGTACCGTCTCTCTCATTACAAGGAATTCTTTCCTACGGTTTTGTGTTAGTTTAACCACGTCAGGATAAATCCAAATTTGTGCACCGTAGAACAGGGCCTGTCTGTATCTAAGAAACATTTTCAAAATATGATTACGGTCTGAAAGAAAAGCAAATGAAACCAACATAGACTTCCTTTCTTTAACTTCAGAGTCTAATCTCTACTATTTTCTAACATGCTTATGTATTAATTGCCAAGCATGTGTGCCGGTATGAAAGTTATCATCTTAGTGTGAATTGTCAGCAAGCATAATTTGTGGTGTTGATTCCACTATGTTTGCTGCCATATGCCTCAGTTTATGCCTTGGGGTATTGATTCTGCTGTGCTTGCTGCCTTCCCTTAATTTCCTAAACTTAACTAGAAACTCAATAAAATTAAGATGAAGGCAGCAGTCCAGCAGCAAGAGGGGAGCTTTCCAGTCTTTTGCAATGACATTGGTAGGAGCAATGGACGGCCGGCGCCATCTTAAAAAATGGCACAGGCCATCCATTGCTCCTACCATGTGATGAAGCCAGCCAATGACACCGATAGCCCCTGTCACATGGTAAGGGCAAAGGGCCATTGGCGCCATTTTGATTTGTGGCAGCTGACAGCTCGAGAGCGGGAGGTCACTCCCAGGACCCCAGTTCGACCACGAGGGAATTTAGGCAAGTTCTGGGGGGGTCAGGAGGGTAGGGGTTGTAAATAATTAGATCTGAAGGGGTGGAGTGGGTTTTTTTTTTTCTGTGTGCCCTTCCCCCCAAAAAAAAAAAATGATAAGAAAACCACACGAAGGTTTGTGGGGTTTTCCTATCATTTTCAGGGACCCCTGATACATGACAAATTATAAAATATCATATGATATTTTAATTCATCATAAAAGCGATGCACATCCCTAATGTGTGCACTTGGTGCAAAGAGCTCCTGGCACTCAGGGAACGAGTCCAAATTCTGAAGGCTAGAGTAGCTGACTTGGAGGAGCTGAGGCAGACAGGTACATTGATGAGACCTTCAGGGACATAGTAGCCAAGTCCCAAATCCAGTCTGGCAGCCCAGTGCTGCCTTGAATCAGAAAGGTCTCCCAGTAGGAGAACATCACCCTGGTGTAGCGGGAAGTGATCCTGTAGCAAGGACCTGCTTTCAAGGTGATGTATTTTCCTCTCGAACTGAGTACAAGTCTCCCAGGGCTACTGCCCAGGAGGGAAGGGTTAGGCCGGCCATCATAATTGGTGATTCAGTTATTAGAAATATAGATAGCAGGGTGGCTGGTGGACGTAAGGACCACCTGGTAACATGCCTGCCTGGTGCGAAGTTGGCAGACCTCACGCGTCACCTAGATAGGATTAAAGACAGTGCTGGGGATGAGCCTGCTGTCTTGGTACATGTGGGCACCAGTGACACAGAAAAATGTGGAAGAGAGGTTCTGGAAGCCAAATTTAGGATTTTAGGTAGAAAGCTTAAATCCAGAACCTCCAGGGTCACATTCTCTGAAATGCTTCCTGTTCCATGTGCAGGTCCCCAGAGGCAGGCAGAGCTCCAGTTTGGGGCATGCTCAGTCTGATCATCCCAACCAGGTAAGAATAGTATTCAAAAAAAGAAAATTTGGCTGAGTCTCTCTCTCTCTGTGTCCTCTAAAGAAAATGGCACAGAAGAAGAGCTAGAATCAGGAAAGGGATATATCTTTATTTATATCGATATGTATCTATATTTCAGTTTTTACAACCATCACTATTTGAGTTTTTTACTTTATTCGCTTTTACAGAAGAGAGTGAAAGACAGATCTGCTTGAGAATACCTAGTTGCAATTTTGCTATCCCGTACATTTCTGATAAGAGAAATTGAAATGATTTAAAAAAAAAAAAAAATCTGACTTGTACTACGTCTTCCACATGGCGGTATAAAAAACTTGCTAGTCTCCAACAGAAATTGATTAATTGTCTTAGCCGGGGTCCGGAACCCCGCTGAATGACCTCCTGCAGTCGATCTCCTGCCGGCGCCATTTTCCGTACGGAAAACGATTTGCGGCAGGAGATCGCTCCCGGACCCCCGCTGGACCCCCAGGGACATTTGGCCAGCTTGGGGGGGCCTCCTGACCCCCACAAGGCTTGCCAAAAGTCCAGCGGGGGTCCGGAACGACCCTCCTGCAGTCGAATCGTGTTGGTCTATGGCCGCCGCCATTTTGCGCCGCCATTTTGCAAAATGGCGGCGCAGAATGGCGCCGGCTGAAGACAACACGATTCAATTGCAGGAGGCTGTTCCGGACAGCCGCAGGACCCCCAGGTAATTTAAGGCATTTGGGGGGGGGGTTCGGGAGGGTGGGAGATTTAATTTAAAGGGTCGGGGGTGGGTTTTAGGGTGTTTTAGTGTGCCGGTTTTCCTGCCCTCCCCCTTCCCCCAATTTACGATTTTTTGATGATAAATCAGGGGAATTGTTATTGTATCGTGGCCCTAACGATTTTTGACGATTTAAAGTATATCGGACAATATTTTAAATCGTCAAAAAACGATTCACATCCCTAGTTTTAACCAGTTAGATGTGCCTTACTGACTACAGAAGTTAGCAGGAAGAAAATTCACTTCTTTCTTCAGCCAGATTCCTATAAGAATTCACCAGTCTTCCCTTTACACAGAGAAAACGGCTCCATGGTGTGAAAGGCTTCATAATGGGCCTATCACACATTTTCCCCATACTTGATAATGTCTTCATGGCAGGGGCACCTGGATGGCCAACAGAGCTAATGCTAGGTTATGTCCATGCTCTTACCTCTTCCGTAAAAGAACAATTGAGCATTAATTTCCCCTCAAATGATTTTCAAATGTATTCTCTGTATTACATTAAAAGTAGGATGGATGTTGTGAAATGGACAAAATGACTCAAAGTTTTGGGGGCTGCACACCCCTAATATTAAAAAAATAAGACTGTTACTTTGAAACAGCCACGCAGACGCACATGTACGCACGGGCACACATGTACACACATATGCCAGTTCACGCTAAAGGATGCAGCCATAACATACCCGCATATATGCGCATATGGTATAAAATCGGCTGTATGCATGTACATGTGTGTACAATATTATATGGACGCATGCATATGTGCACGATTGCTGCCTCTACTACGTAAGTGGGGAAATTTTAAGAGGCATGTGTGCCAACGCAATTACCAGTTTCCCCAGTTCGTTCCCAGGTCACCCATGTAAAAGATGGGACTTCCTAACCCCCTGGTTCATTAGCCTCCCTTTTACCCTGTTAGCTCCTATCTTTAAAACCTCACTGATTTGCCAATTTGTTTTTGTTCCTGGGTTTACATGCCATCCATTGCAGAAGTAAAGTTATGCAGTAGGAGACCCTGGCGCACGATTGTGTGCATAAAACTTTATGCGCAGATTTTATTGAGAAATCTAGGAGTGCCCATGCCCCGCCTAGTTCACACCCTGCCCTTATTTTGCAAAAAAATGTTTGTGCGGGTATGGGAGATACACGCGTACTCACTTTCTTTTTAAAATCGGAACAGCGCGCACCAGCCCAACCTCTGCTGTGATCCCCCAGATTTGGCAAGCGTAGGACTCTTAGAATTCACCCCTATGTGTTTGGAACTCATTAAGGGCCTATGCAATAAAGCATAGTGTGCATTAATTCATTTAGCACATGGCAAAAAGAAAGCATGCTATGTGGAAATGACTTAGCATGCATGCTGTACCAGAGTCAGAAGATGTCAGTGCATATGTGCTAAAATTGGTTTGGACGCACAGTTAAATGGTAGGAATGTCACACGCAAATGAGGCTTTACCATATGAATGAGAACCAGTGTGGTGTGCTCGTCTCCACATGCTATTTACTGTGTACTTGCTAACACTGAAAGTTTAGCACTTGCATTGGATTAGGTGTTTTTGCCTTACCCTGCACACTTTGGCCTGAAATTGTCTAGCTGTGTCTGGAAATTCTCCATGTTAACTGGCCCAAAATTAAGGGTTGGTTAGAAAGTGGAATTTCTTTCCTCCTCCCAACTCATCTGATGACAATACCCCCCTCATAAGCCACTAAGCACTATCATTCCTCCACCCACCCAGCAATTAGCCATCATACTTTACCCAAATATCCATCCCCCCCTCCCCTCCAAGAAATCTATGACTCCTGAGATAGTTCAGCCACCAGTGAGTCCTCTGTGATCTTTCCCTACTCTCACATGGTGTCTCAATTCCTCCCACCTTTCCAGAATTGAGTTTTACCATTCTGGTTGATCCACCCATAATATCAAGGGCAGAAGGGATGTAAGAATTCCTCTGCCTGCATCACTGAACCCACTTAATGACACCAGTAGGCTGTAATTTACTATCAGGCCGATTCGGTAAAAGTCGTGGGAGAGCGGGCGAGTGCCCGCTCTCCCGGCGCGTGCACAGGCCACTCTCCTGTGTGCGCTATTCAGGGGGGAAGAAGATGGAAATGAGGGCCCGCGGTAAAAAGAGGCGCTAGGGACACTTTTTGACAGGAGTGGCGGCTGACAGCGGGTTTGACAGCCGACGCTCAATTTTTCTGGCGTCGGTTCTAGAGCCCGCTGACAGCCATGGGTTCGGAAACGGAAGTTGACATAATTGAGCGTCCGTCTTCCGACCCACAGGCCGCGGGCACATTTTAAATATTTTTTTATTATTGGGGCCTCCGACTTAATATCGCTAAGATATTAAGTCCGAGGGTGTACAGAAAAGCAGTTTTTTCTGCTTTTCTGTACACTTCCCCGGTGCTGGCCGACATTAACGCCTGCCAGTTTTATTTGCAACTAATATGTTTTAAAAACAAAGTGGACTATGAAGGGTGGTTGCCCTTGAAGGTGAATTATTGATCAGTCCGGATGGCCTGTTCATTGTAGGTCACACCGTCTGGCTTGTTGACACCTTCTAGGAAGCTCCAAAATTATATGTTAAAGGAAGCTATTTTGTTATATTTTGGGTATGTTGTTGATCCCTTTTTGGCTTTGTTGTTACATCTTTGTGGGATATAACGACTCTTCTGTGTTATTGTTTTTTTTTTTTTTTTTTTTTTTGGGATACCAGTTTCTTATTCTACCAGCAAACACAACTTTTATAATACAAAACTTCTTTTTATATCTATATCAAAGTCTTAAATCTTGAGGACAAGATTCAAGAGTATGATATATGCACAAAAATGTTTTATATTATGGCCATTTTGTGTGTTAGTTGAATAAGAAACTGGTTGCACTCGGATGTTTTGTTTTTTGGTGGCAAATCATGTACATGCAAACTACTATTATGTACATGCACTGGCTTAATTTATTAGCATCTACATGCTAAAGCAATGTGCATAGCACATTAAGTAGGATTTTAGTGTGCATGCTAAATTTTTACTGATGTGCATACCAAAAAAATGTAAACACAAGTTTAATTATATAAGTCAAAAGAGTGATTTTTAACCCATTTCTGTGGGTGAAACAGTGCTTTACCAGTGGAAATGGCCTTTTACAAAATTATCTGCCTACATGGGTAAACTTATACACATTTAGGGCCTGATTTTAAAAAAAGTAATTATTTGAGTAAAAGTGGGATTTACTTGAGTAAATACACTTTACTAGAGTAAGTGTGCTTTTGAAAATTGCTACCATATATGCCATTGTATTGTCCATAGGATTTACTCGCGAAAGTGCACTTTACTCAATGAAATGTCTTTTCAACATTGCTACGATAGCATAGTACATTTACATGCTTAAGTCCTTTGAAAATGACCTCCATGGCTTGCATGCATGTAAGTTTGCCAACAGAGAGAAGTGTTCCTAGGGGTGGGGGCTGGGGAAGGATTTGCACTTGGACTTTTAAAGGTGAATTTTAAAAGCCTGACGTGCAAATCAATTAGGGGATGTGCGCTCTCTGAGTGGATTTTAAAAGCTGCCCAGATACACGCACACATGCCGCTGTGTACACAAATGAAAAGTTTTTAAAAAGAGGCAGAGCATGGGCATTCCAGGATTTTATCCTAAAATTCGCTCGTAATACTTACATGCACTTGTACACACTTGCTGCGTAAGTTTACTTCTGTTATGGATGGCGTGTAAGTTATAAAACAAAAAAATCTAGGCAAATCAGCGAGGTTGTTAAGGTCGGGGCTAATGGAGGGAAGGATGGCTATTAAACTAGGGGGGATTGGAAGTCCTATCCCTTAACTGGGCGAACTGGGAACAAACTCGTAAAATGGGAAATGGCATCAGCGTACAACTCTTTTAAAATCCCCCCACTTATGCAATAGAGGTGGCATTTGCATGCACAGGCGCACACCCACTTAAACTTGAGTGCACATGTGTGCATGGCCAAACTATATTATAACATGTGCACATGTACACGTGCATGTTATAAAATGGCCATGTCCCTGGGCACGAGCTGACACACCCGTGCACATGTGCACTTGTGCTTTGCTTTGAAGGTTACCATCATAGAGGTAAATTTTAAAAACCCGGTGCGCCAAAAATTTGGAGATATGGGTGCATGTAGGATATACATGCGGCCACTGGATTTTAAAAGCTGCCAACATGCATGCACATTTCCCACTGCGAGCAAAGAATGAAAAAGGAACATGGTGATGGCATGATATGTGTGGGCCATGAGTGTTCTGGGGTGGAATCAAAAGATGTGGATGCAAATACTTACACTTCTGGGCGCACGCCCAGGTCTAGTGCCACGTAACTTCTGCTATGGAGGATGTGTAGGTTTAAAAAACCAAAAAATGCAAAGCCATTCTTACAGTGCTTAAAGGGTTTGAGGTAACTGTGGGGGGGGGGGGGGGGGGGGGGGGAGTACAGGTTATTAAACCAGGGGGGTTTGGCTGACCTAGCTCTATACTGGGCAAAATGGTGGATGAACTGGTGAAACTGGTCTTGGCGTGGACACACACAGTTATAAAATTTCATGATTTATGTGGCCGAAACCCGATTTGCACAATTGGGCATGCCCACTTGCAAAATTGGGTGCACACAATCATGTGCACGTCTATTTTATAATGTACGCACATATGTGTGCTAATGTTATAAAATTCTACATTCCTGGGCGTGCGCGGACACCCATATGTCAAGGAGTGCCTGTGCCTCAGTTTGAAAGTTATTATATCTCTTTTGCATTTTCAAAAGTATGCAGGTAAAAAGTTTGCTCCCCCCAGCCAAAAAAAAAACAAATTTGTGCACAGGTAGTTTTTATGGCATGATTTTAAAGGAAAGGTAGGCAGATACTTTGCCTTTGAAATCTGCTGTAAAGTATACAGGTAATTGCCTTATAATCCTAACGCTTGATTTTTAAATCGGTCACACACGTAAAATTCACCACGTATGCGTGTGGCTGGGCCCTGTGTGCGCCGTGCGCATTTTCAAAAGGGCCCAGCCGCACGCATAAGTGGCGATACATGCACAAGTGCCGGGCCCTGCGAAAGGGGCAGGCCGGGGGCGTGTTCTGGGCAGGGTGGGATGGAGGCCGGCCAGGACAGCGGCCATTAGCCGCTGTCCCGGGGGAAGCGCATGTTGGCAGTTGGCCAGCGTGCGTAAATTACTTCTGCTCCCGAAGAGCAGCAAGTAATAAAATAAAAATATTTAGGCAAGGTTGGTTATCTTTAGGGGGTGGGGAGAAGAGGGGAAGGGGAAGGAAGGATAGGCAGGGGGTTGGGGTAGTTCCCTCCCAGTCCAATCCTTAATTGGAGCAGACTGGGAGGGAACTGGGGAAGGCCCGATTGCGTCGTCGCGTGGAAATTGCAAAGATTCACCCCCCCCCTTTGCGCACGCCGCCCACACTTACATGCGCCACCCTCACATGCGTGTGCAGATTATAAAATCCAGCGTGCATGTCCGTGCAGTCAACGGATTTTATGACATGCACGAGCATGTTATAAAATTGGCACGTCCATGTGTGCGCACCAGGAACAGCGGACACATGGAGAAGCGCCCATATGTTTGAAAATCTACCCCTTAGTGTGTAGTTACAGTTATCCCCATAAATCTTATTTTCAGTAAAGTTAAATGAGGACTAAATTGTGCATGCATTTTAAAAATAAGGCACTATTGTAATAATGAGAATGATATTAACAATAATAAGAATAGATGGTTACATTATGAAAAGAGTTATCTCCCAGATCCAGTATAATGTGTATATATATATATATATATATATATATGTAAAGAATATTCCAAACCCTTATCAGTAGGTGTGCCCTTGGCTTTTTTCAGGGGCCAGCATTTTTTAGACCATTAATGAGGTCCCCTCATTTCATTTGCTGGGAATAGTCAGCTCTCAGTGTGGTTGTCTTTTTGCTTTTAAAGGAAGAGATTTTTGCAATTGGACCTTTTTAGGCCCCATGGCCTATGCCATAAGGACAAGGACTTTTCTCTCACTATTGCCTCATGGACCTAGGAAGTGCAATCCCTTAGAACATAAGAACATAAGAAAATGCCATACTGGGTCAGACCAAGGGTCCATCAAGTAGAGATGTGAATCGTGTCCTCGATCGTCTTAACGATCGATTTCGGCTGGGAGGGGGAGGGAATCGTATTGTTGCCGTTTGGGTGTGTAAACTATCGTGAAAAATCGTTAAAATCGTGAGCCGGCACACTAAACCCCCCTAAAACCCACCCCGACCCTTTAAATTAAATCCCCCACCCTCCCGAACCCCCCCCCCCAAATGCTTTAAATTACCTGGGGATCCGGCGGTGGTCCAGAACGGCGGCGGTCCGGAACGGCCCCCTCAATAGAATCGTGTTGTCTTCAGCCGGCGCCATTTTTCAAAATGGCCGCCGCAAAATGGCGGCGGCCATAGACAAAAACGATTCGACGGAGGAGGTCGTTCCGGACCCCCGCTGGACTTTTGGCAAGTCTTGTGGGGGTCAGGAGGCCCCCCCAAGCTGGCCAAAAGTTTCCTGGGAGTCCAGCGGGGTTCCGGGAGCGATTTCTCGCCGCGAATCATTTTCATACGGAAAATGGCGCCGGCAGGAGATCGAGTGCAGGAGGTCGTTCAGCGGCGGTCCGGAACCCCCGCTGAACGACCTCCTGCAGTCGATCTCCTGCCGGCGCCATTTTCCGTACGGAAACGATTCGCGGCGAGAAATCGCTCCCGGAACCCCGCTGGACTCCCAGGAAACTTTTGGCCAGCTTGGGGGGGGCCTCCTGACCCCCACAAGACTTGCCAAAAGTCCAGCGGGGGTCCAGAACGACCTCCTCCGTCGAATCGTTTTTGTCTATGGCCGCCGCCATTTTGCGGCGGCCATTTTGAAAAATGGCGCCGGCTGAAGACAACACGATTCTATTGAGTGGGCCGTTCCGGACCGCCGCCGTTCTGGACCACCGCCAGATCCCCAGGTAATTTAAAGCATTGGGGGGGGCGTTCGGGAGGGTGGGGGATTTAATTTAAAGGGTCGGGGTGGGTTTTAGGGGGTTTTAGTGTGCCGGTTTTCCTGCCCTCCCCCTTCCCCCGATTTATGATTTTTTAACGATAAATCGGGGGAATTGGTATTGTATCGTGGCCCTAACGATTTTTTGACGATTTAAAATATATCGGACGATATTTTAAATCGTCAAAAAACGATTCACATCCCTACCATCAAGCATCCTGTTTCCAACAGTGGCCAATCCAGGCCATAAGAACCTGGCAAGTACCCAAAAACTAAGTCTATTCCATGTTACCATTGCTAATGGCAGTGGCTATTCTCTAAGTGAACTTAATAGCAGGGAATGGACTTCTCCTCCAAGAACTTATCCAATCCTTTTTTAAACACCGCTATACTAATTGCACTAACCACATCCTCTGGCAACAAATTCCAGAGTTTAATTGCACGTTGAGTAAAAAAGAACTTTCTCCGATTAGTTTTAAATGTGCCCCATGCTAACTTCATGGAGTGCTCCCTAGTCTTTCTATTATCCGAAAGAGTAAATAACCGATTCACATCTACCCGTTCTAGACCTCTCATGATTTTAAACACCTCTATCATATCCCCTCTCAGCCGTCTCTTCTCCAAGCTGAAAAGTCCTAACCTCTTTAGTCTTTCCTCATATGGGAGCTGTTCCATTCCCCTTATCATTTTGGTATCCCTTCTCTGTACCTTCTCCATCGCAATTATATCTTTTTTGAGATGCCTCACATCTTAAAACATACGCGCGGGCATAGATTTGTTCGCGCGCATGTTATAAAATCCGGGGTCGGTGCGCAAGGGGGTGCACACATGTGCACCTTGTGTGCGCCCAGCTCAAGGGGAGCCCCGATGGCTTTCCCCAAGCCGCCCCCCAACACGCCGCCCAAGCAAAGCCCCGGGACTTACTCATGTCCCGGGGCTTTGCACGTGCCGGCGGCCTATGCAACATAGGCACATCGGTGCGCAAGTCCCCTGCTCGTGTTAATCCGGCTAGATTTACGCTCGCAGGGCTTTTAAAATTTACCCCACAGAGAGCAGACTGAAAGGTAGGAGTTTGACCATTTTGAAGATCTTTATTGATTTTTCCTGGACCTGTGTCTGCTTAAGAGGGAAGCCACTCCTGCCTGGGGGGATCGGGATAAGATGCTGTTATGCTCTGCTGCCAGCAGTTGTCCAGAGTGAAGAAATATTATTTTTCCCGTCAGAGTCATTCATCAATTTGCGTTATGGCATTATCTCAGGCGTTAGGGCTCTAACATCCATGATAACGCCATAACACAAGCTATAAATAATGCATCGCGAGATGTGTAACAAATTTAGTCAAAAGGGAGGAGTTTGAGCAGCATTTAACTTTGCATGCAATAGCATAATGCACACTATAGCACTATACAAAACTACACCATTTTTCTGGGTGTTATTTATCACAAATCCTGTTTTTCAGAGAGAGAGAGAGAGAGAAACCCCTGGGGATGCACACATGTTAGTCAACTTTTTATACTACTGTAAAAGGGGACATTCTGAACTCAGGGTGAGATTTTGGTGGTTGCCTAGGTTTTGGGGAGCAGTTTTACATGCACAGTCAGAGGTATGAAGAGCACATTAGACATCAGTGAAAGTTTTCTGTGATTTGGAGTGATAAAAGGTATAAAAAGATGAGATTTATACAATGTACTCCCAACCTAGCTTGATGCAATCTCAACCCAGCTGCTATCAAGCTAGGTCAAGAGTACAATGTAAAAATCTCATATTTGGACCCGACGGTCCGAGTGCAGGAGGTCGCTCACGGACCCCTGCTGGACTTTTGGCAAGTCTTGTAGGGGTCAGGAGGGTCCCCCAAGACTTGCCAAAAGCCCCTGGTGGTCCAGCAGGGATCCAGGAGTGATCTCCTGTACTCGGGCCATCGGCTGCCAGTAATCAAAATGGCGCCGATAGCCTTTGCCCTTACTATGTCACAGGGGCTACCGGTGCCATTGGTGAGCCCCTGTCACATGGTAGGAGCACAGGATGGCACGGCTATCCAGTGCTCCTACCATGTGACAGGGTCAGGCCAATGGCACGGATACCTTGTCACATGGTAAGGGCAAAGGGCCATCGGCGCCATCTTGATTAGTGGCAGCCGACAGCCCAGGAGCGGGAGATCGCTCCAGGGACCCCCCACTGGACCAACAGGTACCTGTAAAAAGTTTTTGGGGCGTTGGGAGGGTGGGGGAAGCTAAGGGATTAGTTTTAAAGGGTCGGAGTGGGTTTTTTGTTTATCGGCTCGGGCGCAGCCGATAAACAAAACCGCGATCGGCCCGATGAAAAAAAAACCACATGTGAATCGGAACCATAATCCGAACTGATTCCGGTTCCGATTCACATCTCTACTGTTTGTACCTCTGATTGTGCATGTAAAACTGCCCCCCCAAATTTATTAGTTGCCCCTCTTACAGTGGTATAGTTTACCTATATGAGCACCTTATAAGGAGTCTCTCTCTTTTTCTCTCTCTAGCAGCCCAAAATGTGATAAAAGCTCTTCTCAGCTTGCAATGTGCCCTAGCTGTTAGGCTCCCTGGCCTTGGGAGACCATGACCAGGTTCCCTTACCTGGCCGGGCAGGTAGCCCATTGCTGCTGCCAATGCCAACCGTTGCAGCAGCAGCCTGCAAATGCAGGACCTCCACATGCCACTGATGCTGAGCTCCACTCCGTAGGTGTGCACGCCTCTACTGCAAATTTAAAGGGCCAGCTGCAGGAAAGTTCCCGGCGAAGATGATGTCAGGAAGGGTGGGTATACATACCCTGTCCTGCTACCAGCACTTCGCCTCAGCAATGGGTCCTGCTCATTCTTGAGTGCGAGTTGTCTGCGTTCCTGATCCCTGCCTTGTTTCCAGCATTCTTGCCTTGCTTCTTGTTCCTGGTTCCTTGTTTCCAGCATTCCTGTTCCTCTTCTCCAGTCCCAGCTTTGCTTCTCATCCCTACGGATTGATTTTCTGATTCTGACCCTGCCTGCCTGACTCCACTTGACCTCTGCCTGCCTTGACTCTTGTCTGGTATCTTGACTCAACTTGATCTTCACCTCCCCTGATGTTCTGTCAGACCTCCTGACTCTGCTTGTTCATTGCCCGTCCAGATCTCTGGCCTATTCCTGGTTCTGCTTGTCTGCTGCCTGCCTTGACCCCTGCTCATCCAACTCCATTTCAGCTTCCTCTTCTGGTTCCATGCCTTGAGAGACCCCCCGCCTAAGTCCTGCTGGCCCCTGTACCCAAGGACTCAACCTGTGGGGAACAAGGGCTGGTATAGGTGAAGGTCCAGTTGGGTCTTCCTTGCCCATATTGCCTCCCAACGATGTGGACCAACAGGGCCCCATTCCTGGTGGTAGCGTCAAACTCGTCTTGGCTCAAGGGTCCACCTTAAAAAATAGATGCCTGGATCTTTTTCCAACACTTTATTGATGCAGAGACGTGTCAAATAAAAGTGCCCGACTCAGGCCGAGTTTCACAGCCTTTCAGCCGCTGCCTCAGGGGCTACAAGTGAAATGAACAATCAATAAATATCTTAAAAATATCAATGTTAAGATCTCATAAATATTTAAAAAGAGTTTTTTTTTAAAAAGATTAAACATCCTTTATAAACATTATAAAGATCTGAAATCAAAAAAAAACTTAATCCGGAAAAACTTAATATAAAAAACCTTTTCAAAAAAATATTTTTTACAAGAAACTTTTTTATATATATTAATTAAAAGGTGACAACAGATAATAATCTAAACCAATCCAATATTAGGCATACTTTAACATTAAAATCAAAATATAATATATTCTAATACAAAAATTATTTTAGTTTACCTTCACTATTCAAATCAATGAGCTGCTTCATCCAATCAATTCTAATAGTATGCCAGCAATACCAGACCAGCTAGAAAAAATTCAGCCATTATTCAGACATATGTGTATCATGTTAAATATAAATGTGGTATAATTATCTCTCATATATATTGTAACAACATCTATTTTTTGTGTTTACCCTTCGGTATCATAGATCACCTACCTCTTTGTTTTCTTGGATCAAGGGTTCACCTTTCCAACACTAGCCACACCCCTTTTTTATCACAGGTACTGTTTTTGTGACATTTATAGCAAAATGATGAATCTATGTCCATGTTTGTTGGGAGGAAGTCTTTTTGTCACCAATTTCCTGTGGAAGCATTTTGGACTTTGCCTCCTGAAGTCCAGCATTAAATATTACCATCTAGAGATTGAGATATGTCCATCTACCAAGAGCCTACTTTTTGGTTGCCCTGGAGTGTGGGTATTCTAGGTGTCTCTTGCCCGTATGGGGTACTGATTCGGAAAGAACTAATAGAGGAACTTTGGACTTATTATTTTGTACATTCTGGAATTGTATTTTCACCAATTGGACTTTGAAAAATTTTCCATGGTTACAGTAAAGTTTATTTTTGAACATCCAACATCATTGTCAAGCCTGTTTTTTTCTACAAGGAGGTGGCTTCAAACTGAGACAACTGAAATTATGAGTACCAACAGTAAGAGAGCTGAGAGATTCTGTAAAGGCTCCCATTCCCATGAGCCTAAGGAGCAATAGGCTTGTCCTCCTCCCCACTGGAACAACTCTGCCACCCCAATGATCTACTGTGGAATTTGGACTGTGATAAAGAGAATGAAGTAGATCTGGGACAGACAATGACCCTAGGGGAGTATTGTGTTCCCCTGCATTCCAGAAGGTCCATGAAGAGGGGGTTACATATAAATGCCTTACTGGAGTCTTACAATTATACTTTTCTTTACTGTTATGGGTCAAGCAACAACCCTGCTGCCACTTTTATATAATGTAACACTTTAAATATTCAATCCAGTTCAGTTTGTCTTATATTCCCTGCATAGAGGTGTTTTAGGCATCAGAATAACTTAAATAGGTTGAATGGGTTGCCCAATGTGTCCTTTTCTCTCATGTATGCATCATCTACACCTGTCGTCTTAGCAAGGAGTTCTTAAAAGATTTTTCAGGCCCTGATTTTTTATATAATTTTATTTTGAATAAGTAAAGTAACCTGAGATTACCTTGTTTTCCTATTTCAGCCTCCACTGCTCTTTGACCTCCCATAGAGTCCAACAGAAAAGCTATTAATTCAAGAGTAGACATTAGCAAGAGGTAAGCTAAGACACCTCTGGGACCTAAGATCCTGGATTTTTAATTCAAAAATATATAATATCAATTATATACTCAATCCAGGATTTTGATTTATCACAAGCATATTTTAGCCAAGTTGAACTGACATAACACTGTAACATGATTTTAAACTATCCTTTGGCTGCCAAATTTGAAGAAATGTGGTCTTGGAAACTCATGTTCTACAGAATTCTTATATAATTTTTATGTTGATCCAATATAATGTATCAGAACATGCAAAAGCAATCCAGTTATCTCCTGAACCAACATAGCTATGAGAGCTCTGGACTAATTAAATCTCAGCAATAAAAGTAAAAATAAAACCCTTTGCAAGACCATGACATGTTTCTAATTTTTGTTACATTGTTGATTTATGTTTTTATTATTTTAAATAAAATTAATTACTCCTGGTTTTCAACATTAATATATATTAATATATGGTCCTGGAATCATGGTTTCTGTTACTGTCCACTAACACATTTCAGAGTAGGTGATTTACTAGAGAATCAAAAGAAAATAAATAAATATAATCAAATATTATGTGGGAACCATAACAGCAAATAAGTATGATCTTGGAAATAACACATTTGTTTATACATCCTCTAAGATGATACTGCCTTTAAAATGAACTATTTCCTAGCATTTAAATAGAGAAAAAACTTTAATTTTGCAAGTCAGAAAGAAAAATGAGAAGTAAGAAGACAAGATCTGGTTCTTTTTGACAGGTATTACAGTATGACATTCCTTATTCTGCAAAAACTGCAGCGCCAGCAAGTCAGCACTTTCAAAATTACAGGCAGTTCTGCACCTGTCCTCAGAACAAAATAAAGTATAGAGTAATAAGACATTGTTCCCTGATGACTTATTTTTAAAAAGAGTAAAATAAAATATGCATATGCAGGGTTTGGCTATTACAGAAAAATCAGATTCAGCAGTAGTCTGAATGAATACACTATGAAAACAGTCATGCTGACATGAGTATCTGAATTTAAAATAAAATAAATGAGTTTATTTTAGAATTTGCTAATTGAAGTTTTACAGATACACAGAATTGGCTTTGTGCCATTTCTTGAACTGGGCAACAATGCAAGGTATGAAATTGTTGAAAACACACAAAAGAGATGCAGCAAAATATATGCCCAATGAACAGAATGGCTTGTGCTCTGCAGCCCCACTGGGAGTATACCTGAACTTAACTTTTCCAAGGGGTAAATTCAGAAATGTGCTCCTGGGATGGGAAAGCCTGGGGAGGAAAGGTGACAGGAATCAGAATAATGGGAGACATTAGTATAGAGGATAGGAAAGTAAAGATGTGGCTGGCTACTGTAAGATGGTAAAGACATAGCTTTTCTTCAAGAGCATATTAGACCCAGTGGGATAGTTACAAAAACACAAGAGATAGACAATAATTCAATAGACAATAATTTTCATTTCATGGTTATACACAAAAATCTACTACAAACACATATGGCACAGGGCTCCCCAGTCTTTGGACTCATGGACGAAAAACATATCAGGAGCACAACTTATTATTTCTCCTTTAAACCACAACTAAAAAAGAACTGAGGGGAGGACAATATCAGTAAATGTCTGCTGGATTCAGTCTGCTGTCTTAAATCTTCAATGGACTTTAGACAGAATCATTTGTAGTATAAAGTCATAATCATCTACCCTCCTCTCCTATGGTATTAATGAAAAAGTCCAGTGTTGCTGTCTTTGAAGTAAAAGTGAAATGTAATCCCCGCCACTTATATTTCTACAGGGCGTTTCTAATCCAAAAAACAAAGATCCTCAAACTGTGGGAGGCCAAAAGGCAATGGAAAACTAAAAGAGTTTCCACTTTCTGGTTCCGGAGACAACTCTGGTGTTTGATGATATGTTGTCTGAAAACTTAGTTTTGCTCACATACAAAAGTTTACAAGGACAGCAAACAATGTATGTATGTGACACCTAAGGTATCACAAGAATTATGACTTTGAGCATGCCACCTCCTTAAATATTGCAAACAACCTATCATGCTCATACTTTTGAGGGCACATTGAGCAATGCCTGTATCAAAAGTGTCCCATAGCATCACTATCTATGATGATCAATGAATGAAGAAAGTAAGGGTTCTGAAGCTGACATTATTATCCATCTGGGAACCAACGATCTTGCTAGAAACAACATCCATGTGCTGCATAGAGATTTCCAGACACTGTGGAAGCAGGATAGTCACATGGCAAAGACTATTGCCTTTTCAGAAGTGTTACCTGTTCATGGAAAGGGGAAGGAAAGGCTAAGCCATATAGATAATTTCAATGCATGGCTCAAAACTTGTTGTAAGAAGAAATGTGTGGATATATTTGGGGCTGGGGCCATGTATGGAACAGCTCTATGTCAAAGATAGCTTACATCTGTCTGTGGCAGGGAAAAAGATCCTAAGTGATAAATTCAAATCCTATGCCATAAGGCATTTAAACTAGAGTATGGGGGTGGCAGAACAAAATTGGACATCTCCAGGAAATGGGTGAAGACAATAACAAAACTCAGTTGAATAAGACAGAAAAGAAGTCCAAGAATAGCAGTAACCTGAAGGAGAAAAGCTGGAAAGCTATGAGGACAAATGCTTGTGGTCTGGGCAATAAAATCCCAGACCTACAGGCTCTAATGATGGAAGCAAACCTAGACATCATTGCTGTTACTGAAACATGGTTCAGAGTCACATGACTGGGGTATGGCCATCCTGGGATATAACTTATTAAGGAAGGATAGAGAGGACAGGAAAGAGGGAAGAGTAGTGCTTTATGTCAGAAACAATATCCAAGCAATTGAAATGCAAGGGATGTGGGGTAGGGAAGAAGCATTATGGACTGTCCTAAAAAACGATGATGACGCTACCATTTACATTGGTGTGGTCTACAGGCCTCCAATTTAGACAGAAGAGCTGGACAGAGATTTGATCAAAGACATAAAAAAGATGGGGAAGAAGGGAAAAGTAATGCACATTGGAGATTTTATTCTGATGGATGTAGACTGGAATATTCCTTCTGCAGAAACTACGAGAAGTAGTGAGATAGTGGATGCCCTGCAAGGGGCTATGTTCAAACAAATGATAATGGAACCTAGTGCTCACGAATGGGGATAACTTCTCTAATGTTGAGACAGGTGCCCACCTGAGTACAAGTCATCATCAGACGATATGGTTTGATATTGTGAATAAGTTGCAAAGAAGTCACTCAAAAGACCAGAGTTTTCAATTTCAAAAATATGGACTTTGACAAAATGAGAATGTGCCTGGAGGAAGAACTAGAAGACTGGGAGAAAATGGGTGAGGTGGAACAACAGTGGGCTGAATTAAAAGGAGCTATTGCAAAGGCAACAAATCTATATGTTAGAAAAGTAAACAAAAGTACAAGGAAAAAGAAAGCAATTTGGTTCTCAAAGAAGGTGGTTGCAAAAATAAAGGCAAAAAGATTAGCATTCAGGAGATATAAAGGATCCAAAAAGAGGAACACAGAGAACAATATCTCTTGAAACTGACAGAAACAAAGAGAGAAATCAGAAATGCAAAAGGTCAAGCAGAAGAAAGAATTGTCAAAGTGATAAAGAGAGGTTACAAAACATTTTTCATATATATAAGAGAAAGAAGAAAAGCCCAAAATGGTATAGTAAAATTGAAAGGTGACAAGGAGCAATGTGTCGAGACAGAAATGGCAGAAATATTAAACAAATGTTTCAATTTGGTGTTCACTAAAGAAGACCCTGGGGAAGGACCATTGCATGTTGACAAGACTGTAGAAAGGAATGGGCTAGACACAACTCCTTTTCCAGAAAGGTATGTATTGGAAGAGCTAGGAAAATTGAATGTGGACAAGGCCCTGTGGTCAGATGAGGTACATCACAGGATATTAACAGAAGTCAGAGATGCCCTGGCAGGTTTACTAAATGACCTGTTCAACAATGCCCTGGAAATGGGAGTGGTGAAGTGAGATTTGAGAAGAGCGGTTGTGGTCCTGCTTCATAAGAGTGGTAGCAGAGAGGAGGCTGGAAACTATAGGTGATTGGCCTCACCTTGGTGCTGGGAAAATTAATGGAGATGCTGCTGAAGGAAAGGGAACTGAACTATCTCTAATGTGGTTAATTGCTGGATCCAAGGTAGCATGGATTCACCAGAGGAAGGTCCTGTCAGACAAATCTGATTGATTTTTTTGATCAGGTGATAAGAGAATTGGATTGAGTAAGAGCACTCAATGTCATCTACTTTGATTTCAGCAAAGCTTTTGATACTCTCCTGCACAGGAGGCTTGTGAACAAAATGTTTTTTTTATCGTTTTATTAGGTCTTTGTGGTTGTTTCTTTATTTTCCTTCTTCACTAGTTGAGGTTTCTGACAATTCTTTAGTAGCACCAAGTTTGTTTTGGTGTCCACTGGGAACAATAGATCCTAATACTGCAACCTTCTGAGATCTGGTTTTGAAAGATCTAAGAAGTATTGAAAGGAAACCACATAAGGTGCAGCAGCTGATGGATGATTCCTATTATATGTTGTTACCTGGTGACCTTACAGTTGAAATAAAGAAAAGAGTGGATAGTAGGGATGTGAATCGTTTTTTGACGATTTAAAATATCGTCCGATATATTTTAAATCGTCAAAAATCATTAGAGCCGCGATACAATAACAATTCCCCCGATTTATCGTCAAAAAATCGTAAATCGGGGGAAGGGGGAGGGGAAGGGGGAGGGCGGGAAAACCGGCACACTAAAACAACCCTAAAACCCACCCGACCCTTTAAAATAAATCCCCCACCCTCCCGAACCCCCCCAAAATGTCTTAAATTACCTGGGGTCCAGTGGGGGGGGTCCCGCTGTGATCTTCCACTCTCGGGCCACGGGTACATTAATAGAAATGGCGCCGGTGCTACCTTTGCCCTGACATATGACAGGGCAAAGGTAGCGCCGGCGCCATATTGGTTCCTGTCCCCCGACGTCACGAGCGCAGGAGATTGCTCCCGGACCCCCGCTGGACCCCCAGGGACTTTTGGCCAGCTTGGGGGGGCCTCCTGACCCCCACAAGACTTGCCAAAAGTCCAGCGGGGGTCCGAAAGCGACATCCTGCACTCGAATCGTATTTGCCGTATTGCAAAATGGCGCTGGCCATGGCCAGCGCCATTTTGCAATACGGCAATATGGCCATACGGCCAGCGTCATTTTGCAATACGTCATGGCATGTGACTGCCTTGAGCGCTGAAATCGCACGGGCGTACACAGGCGTGCATTCATTCACTGCCGGCGGGGGCTGCCGGAGGCCGCTTTCGCCGCCAGCTCCCTCCACCTGGATGAATGCACGCCCACCGGCTCCCGCCGCCGCCTGGATCAAAAGCGTGCCCACCCGCCCGCTCCCGCCGCCGCCTGGATCAAACGGGCGCCCACCCGCCCGCTCCCACCGCCGCCTGGATCAAAAGCGTGCCCACCCGCCGCTCCCGCCGCCTCCTGGATCAAACGGGCGCCCACCCACCCGCCGGCTCCCGCTGCCACCTGGATCAAACGCACGCCCACCCGCCCGCTCCCACCGCCGCCTAGATCAAACGCGCACCCACCCGCCTGCTCCCGCCGCCGCCTGGATCAAACGGGCGCCCACCCGCCCATCGGCTCCCGCCGCCACCTGGATCAAACGGGTGCCCACCTGCCCGCCGGCTCCTGCCGCCGCCTGGATCAAACGCCTGGATGAACGGGCGCCCACCCGCCCGCCGGCTCCCACCGCTGCCTCGATGACCGCACGCCCGCCCGCCATGTGGAGATGGGGGATTCGGAAAGTGACAAGGTATATATATATATATATATATATATATATATATATATATGTAACATCTTTACGCTGCAAATGTTAGTATATATGGAGGTCGTCCATGGTGCAGTCCGGTACGTAGGTGTTTGAACACCACACTAACACCAGGTAGAGGGTAGGCGGTAAATTAACAGGTTAAGGACGCGGCAAAATAGCGGGTTACAAAGGAGATAATCGGAGCGCGCGTCACAGTATCAGAGGGGAATAGCTAATTCATTCATTAAATAGCTAATTCGTTCATTTACACATCATATACATGCTGCGTGCGGAAAAGGTTACGGGTCGGTTTCAAGAAGCGCTAAGGACGGGTGAAACTGGAGACTGTATCGCAGGATCGCCTTACGCATCCCAATTGTGCGCCCACAGCGAGTTAATCTCCAACCGCACCTTACAGTATCGAGCTGTGTGTTAGTGGTACCTCTTCCTCCTCATTCTCCTTCTCCTCATTCTCCTCCTCCTCTCTCTTTCTCTCTTCAGCCATATTGATCTGAGTACTCATGCAGATATTAGAATCATATTATTGAAAAGAGACTCTCCAAGACTGAAAATCCCCCACAATATGTAGGTACAATACACAATCCTAGCCTCCTTTGTAGGCCCCCCTGGTCCTGTCTTGTCCCTGTCTATTCCTCTAAGCACCTGAATATCTTCTTTATCGCTCATTCACTAACTTGAAGCCAGATGGTATGTCCCTCTAACTTTCCCAGAGTCCCCCAGCAGGTCCCAGTCTGTCCCTGACACACTCCCTCCCACCCTCTGACCTGCTTCTGTGTCCACTCACCCAGAAAAACCAGCCCAGCAAAGGAAAACACATGACAGAAAGTGAAAGTTTGCACTGTCTCGCGTAAATAGGCAGTGCAAATGTGTGCTCATGTATGAGCCTAAACATGTTGTATCATAAGCACATATCCCTTATAAAATACGTCATACGCATGTATATATGAAATTCGCCCTTGACATACCCATTTTTTATGCACGCATATATGTGCGTGCAAAAATGCAGCTTTTATAAAAGTGTTCCCGTGCGCCTGGCACACATGCGCAAATACCCAATCATTTTTGCGAGTGCAGGTCTTTTAAAATTCAGGTCTTTTTGAGTATTTGATTGCAACATTGGACAAATGCACTCTCTTTCGTATATAAACATAGCTCTTTTAAAATTCTTAAGTTGCACACCTCAGTACTCAATGAGGCTTCCCACAATTAGCTCTGTTCTGATCAGTCACTTCTGTTATTGTGTGGCAGTAGACTGCCGAACATTAACACTACCAGACGTTGCATTAGAAAATAAGGGAGGGTTTTTTTTTTCCTGAAACCCTTTTAAATGAGTTTAAAAAAACTGAAGAGAACAATATCAGTAAATGTCTGCTGGATTCAATCTGCTGCCTTATGCCCTCTGATTTCATAATGCAAATTAAGTGAAATTCTCCAGAAGCTACAGCCAAACCATTATAATATACCCGAAGCTAACAGCATTTCGGTACATCAAGTGTGCCTCAGGGATGATGTTTATCCTTCTGTGAAACAAAACAACCCAGTGTGAATCTTCTATGTATAAATAAAATCCAAGATAACATTGCAATCTTATTTTTAAAATTACCTTTTAGTCCGGACATAGTATCATCTCACAAACATTATGAAATGGCCTAGTGTTTACCATTGAGAGTTTCACTTCATTTGCATTTTGAAATCAGTTAAATATCTAAAGACCACTGAGGGCATAAAGCGGCAGATTGAATCCAGCAGACATTTACTGATATTGTCCTCCCCCTCAGTTCTTTTTTAGTGGTGGTTTAAAGGAGAAATAATAAGTTGTGTTCCTGATATATTTTTTGTCCATGAGTCTACAGACAAAAATCAGCAGGCACAATGCAAAAAAACAAACCAAAAAACCCAGCAAAAGGAGAAACAAATACTCTAAACAGACTCATAAAGATAGGTTTTAATAGTGCCATTGTGCCACACGCTTGGGCTAATGTAGACATAGATTCCATCTCTGTGTGTGCTGTGGGTGTTTGAGCATCCCCAATATTGCCTCCTGTACTCCAGTGGATCAGGAACTGAGCTGCAGGGATGTGGGGGAAGGTGGGAAGGAAGTGATTCTCTCTCCTAGCTACTGTTCCTGCCTCCCCATTGCAGCCCATTGGCTGTGGAATGTCTGACCAATGAGCTTGGGGAGAACATGCACTACACTTTGGACTTCCAGCTACTGCTCCCATCTTCCCTGCAGATTATTGGCTGACTAGGGAATATATAGCAGCAGTGTAGGACAGACAGGTTTGGTTTACCTTTTATAGTTTTCATGAAAAGCAGCATTTCACAGCATCATAAGGTGGTTATCTGAGAACACTCTAGGCATTTGGTTTTATTGGTGAACTGTGCATGTTTTTCTGTGTCGATACCCACGGGAATGTGGAAGCACATGCCTCTTAGTTGTTTTCCTGGCCGGAGCGGGGCAGCTTCGGTGCCCTGCCCTGTAGTCTACTGAGAAAAATAGACTGTGGTGCAGTGGAGATGGGGAGGGTTGCTTCTAGAAAGGAAAAGAGGGACAGAAGAGCTATAAGAGGGTAAGAGAGGGGTTAAGAAAACTGCTGGGATTTGGTTGTAAAAGGGGAGACTGGCTGGGAGAGGAACTGAAAGAAGAAAGCCTGGCTGGGAGAGGAAGAAGTGAGGAGCTGTGAGGAACAGACGGACTGGGAGAAGAGTTGTGGGAAAGGGAGAGAAGTAGATGCAGGCTGCGAGGGGAAGAGGGGGTGTCAGAACAGAAGAGAAAGCTGCCAGAGAGGAGATATAGGCTGTGAGAAGGAAAAAAGGGATACAAGCTAGAGAGAGGACATGGGTTGTGATAAAAGGAGTAGGGGTGAGTGGTTAGGTGAAGGGAACTTTAAAAGGATAAGAGTGGTGAAGAGGACTGGGAAAGGAGCTATGTGGAAGGGGGTGGGGAACTGATAGGGGAGGTAAACCAAGACAAGGGTTGTGAGAAGAGAGATGACCATGGAGGAGAGAAGAGGAAAGAAGAGGTGAGGAACGAGATGGAAGTGGCAGCTGGGGGTGAGACCAGGAAGAGGTGAGAGAAGATAAGTGTGGAGAGACAGCCGGTGGATAGAAAGAGTTATACACACCGAGGAAAAATAAACAATGATAAAGAAATGAAAGGAAGACTACAAAACAAGCTTTAAAAGGAAGGTCTAAGGCAGAGAAAAAAAAAAAAACAGAAAAAGCCAAGAGCCAGCAGAGACAGTGGATAAATTCAAACTACAGACACAAAGGTTGTAAAATTGTTTATTCGAAGTTTAGTGAAAATTTCTTGGCAAGCTGAGCAAGGTCAAGAGTGGGATGCAGACAGTATCTGCCCTTCTCTTACAGCCCTACAGTGAAGGGTAAATGAGAAAGATGGGGAAAGATGGGGAACGAGGAGGAGGTTGTGGTGGCATGCAATATCATAAGCTCAAAATCTGTCTTAAAAATTGGCAGCTTCAGTATTAAGAGGGGCTGTGGTCAGGGCTTGAATTGAGATGAAAATTGTTCTCCTTTCTACAAAAGTAAATAAAACATTCCTCTCTTATTTCCCACAGGAGACAGCAGTTATCTCTGGGGTTTCTAAATTGAGGACAGGAAGCAACATATGTGGCTGTGGGCCTGGAGCTGGGGAGGTTAACTGCTGAGCTGCTAGGGCTCAGGACATGTCAGTAGTGAAGTGTCTTATATGGACTCTGCAGTCATGGGACTGGTTCTGCACTGGGATAAGTGAATGCTGGGGGGGGGGGGGGGGGGGGGGGGGGGGGGGAGGCAGGGATAGTTCCAGAAAAAAAAAATAGTGCCTTGGCTCAGGGAGTGCAGAGCAGGGAAGTGTTCCAAGTTTGTAGAGGGGAATCACAAATTGAAAGGGGAGGGGAGCCTGCTGATGAGGGGTGGGAATCTGTGCACGGATGGATAAACTAAGCCTGCAGAGAAGGGCAGCTAACTAAGGAGGAGTGAGGAAGAATTTGCTGGGGAGCACAGGGATGTGAATAGGAACGGGGAGGGGAAAGACAGATCAGTAGGAAATGGGGAGCAGAGCATTCTAAGGGAATATAGGGAGTGAAAGCTGGAAAAGAGGAATAATACCCTCCCCCTCAAATATAAAGTTCAGAGTATGCCTATGCAGGAGAGCAAGAATTAAAGGAATAGCGGAAGTAAGGAGGAGAAGGGGAAGAGGAGATTAGGAGAATGAGAGAAAAGGAAGGTTGAGAAAGCATAGTGTTGACAGGAGAGGGAAGAGGAAGAGACTGTGATATGGATGGGTTGTTGGTGGAGGGGGATGGAGCAGGAGGGAGGAGACTGGTGAGGATGAGCTGGGATTGGAAAGAAGAATTAATTATGGGACTTTTTAGTGCTTTTGTTTTGGACACTTGCGTCTTTCCCATGTTCACATTACCTTCTAGTCTCTGGACATTCCAATACAGATGGTCACGTCAGTCATATTCATAACCCACTGTGTTCTGTTTTTTTATTTTTTGCTGGGGATAATTTATATTGAGTACATCTCCCCCAATTATGTTCAAAGGTTGGCTCCTATGAATGCAGCACCCCAGTGTTAGGGTCCTGGGAAAGAATCAGAAAGCTGCAGGTTGAACTCCTGAGGTCCTCAGTTAGAAGGTAGGTTATAGAATGAATTAGTAAAAATTGGACATATCATAACAATACTTTGGAGTTTCTTGAAAATATGCTGACAATCTCACGGAGCTGAAACCTAGCTCACAATCCTGCTATTTATTTAATTTCATCATGTATGAGGATGCATATTTAATAGTACCTGATATAGGATAAAATAGAATGTTAAACGTATCAACATAAATGTTACTGTTGACTGTACATTAGATGGAGATTAATTAAGGAGAATATTATTATTTGTCCTCTGGAATAAACACATTATATAATACAAAGCTCAATGCATCCTGCTTGGAGCAGATAAGCTTATCACCAAAAATGTTTTTGCTAGCTAGTGGAGGAGCAGCAGGCTGTGAGCAAGGGAAGCTACAGTTCAAATCCTACTGCTGCTTTTTAGGACCTTGGACAAGACACTTTACCCTCTGTTCCCTCAGGTATAAATTTAGCTCATTCACTAAAGGGTGAATCTTTAAAGACCGGGTTGCACATAAATTAAAGGATGCACGAATGAGTTGGGCATGTGTGCGCTGAGCGTATTTTAAAATCCGCCTGGATACACGTATCTCCCTCGGCATGTAAATCTCCACAGATTTAAAAAAGAATCGGGGTGTGGGCGTGGTCTGGGCGGGGCCACAGGCATTTGGGGGCATTCACCAGAGATGTGCACGTAACTATGCACCCCGGCACACGCCAAGGTCCCCTGCTGCGTAATTTTATTTCCACTATGGATGACGTGTGAGTTAAAAAATAGAAGGATCAAACCATTTCTGAGGGGTTTAAAGAGCAGGGGGTGACTGGGAAGCGTGAAGACCAGCAAATTGGGGGGGGGAGGGGTACTGGAGGACCCATCTCTCATCAGTGTGAGCTGGTGGATGAACTGGTAAACCTGGAGTGGCGTGGACGCAGGCCCCTTTTAAAATCCCCTGATTTACGCAGTAGAAACTTGGCTCACATGTGCACACGGCCGGACTACTTTATAACATGCTCGCATATGTGTGCGTATGATATAAAATGGCTGCATCCCTGAGCATGGACCGACGTGTACGCCCAAATGTGTTTCCACGCGCTGCTTTGAAAGTTACCGTCCCTGTCACATTATGCCATTTACTGCATGATAAGCACTGTTTTTCAAGCCGTACATGGCCTAAAATGGGGATGCCGTGAGGTATTTCAAATACCTCAATTTAGTAGCTATCTGATAAAGTTATTTAAGTCTGAGAAGAAGAATTATGAAAATTTTTGAGTGGGGGGAAGTGGTGGGATGTTGAACAGTACATTGTTCTCAGTACACTAGTTAAAAAGTATGGCACAGAATTTGATTGTATGAAGGCAGCTTTCAGAGAGTGAACACTTCCCTTTTTTTTTAAGTGAGAGTTAGCCAAATTTAGATCTCATAACTGGGATGTTGAATGGCTAATAAGTGATGAAAAGTTGGATTCTTCTTATAATTTTATGTGGTTGGTGCTGTTGTGAATGTGGACCCTTGAGCTGGCTAGAGCGCGTGGTGGATCCGCTGAAGGAAGGCCTGCAGCGGGACTCGTAGCCGGGAGGCGGAACAGGACCAAGAGACCTGACAGGACCTTCACCTATACCAAACCTCATTCCCCACAGGTTGAGCCCTTGGGTACCGGGGCCGGCAGGACTTAGGCAGAGGTCTCCTGGAGAAGAGGAATCCGGTGGGCGGTCCGAGTCGAGGCAGGCAGCAGACCAGAGGAGACAGAGACGGACCAGAGGTAATGCCAGGCAGCAGTGGTGCAAGACGAGGAGGTAGACCGGAAGTCAGGGCAGGCAGCAGACTAGCGGAGACAGGAGACAAGCCAAGGATCAGGAAGGGCAGCAGACAAGGAATACCAGAAGACAAGCCAAAGTCAGGAACCAGATAGTCAAGCCGAAGCAGGAGCAGGAACTGGAACACAGAGGCAGGAGCAGAGCAGGAACTGGAACACGGAGGCAGGAGCAGAGTAGGAACTGGATCAGGAACACGGAGACAGGAACCCAGAGGCTGGAACTTGCAGGGACAGCAACTAGCTACTTTGCCAAGGCAAAGCAAGGAGGTCTGAAGTGGCCTATTTATAGGCCTCTGTAGAGGACGTCAGGTTGGGGGCCTGGCCGAGGATTCCCTCCGCAGCCCCTTTAAATCCCAGGCTTCTGCGCGCGCGCGCGCCTAAGGGGCGGAGCCCTCAGCAGAATTCGGTGGCATCTCCCTCATGGAGAGAGTGCCGCAGGAAGGCCTTGCCGCAAGTCAGACCGGAGTAGAGGAGCCGGCAGAAGTCCCCGCGACAGTGGGAAAGAGAGGGGGAGACCCGGTCACAGCTGTCCACGGCCGGGATTCCCAACAGGAACAACGCTATGCATTTTGGATGGGTGTTCATATATTTATATATATATATATATATATATGTTTTATATATGTTTCCTATATATATATATGATATGTTTTTTAATCTATTGAAGCAGTGAACTATGTGTTAGAATGTGGATGTGGAAAGGAGAGAATTCAGAAATTTGAGATTATGACAGTGAGTAACATCTATCCTTAAAAAAGTGATATTTGATGTAAGTAGGCTGAATTGTTTTGACTATAATAAATGGGGAATATGAGGGTGTATGTATAAGAGAACTTATGATGTATAATATGTTTATATTTTCAAGATGTCAAAAATGTTTAAACTCCCCCTGAAGAAGCCAGTTGGGTGGTGAAACATCGAGGTCTCCATGTTGGGGTGTGTCAGCTTGTGAAGATCTGCTAGACAGCTGCGGGAGCACAGATATTTGTGAGAACGAGTGGGAGTGACTATCCTTTGAAATTCTATTATACAGCTGAAAAACATGGGCATTTGGGAAATCATTGGGGTGTGATGGGCATAGTCTTGATGTTAAAAATTATTTGAGAAATAATACATGTTCAAGTGGTGAATTTTTCTAAGCATGATTGTGTTGAATTTTAGAAGGTTTGTGCAGGAAAAACTTCTGGGGTGATTTTAAATATTTGTTTGTGGTGTAGCATGAAGAAATAAAAAAGAATAAAAATAAATTGTATGTATCCTCGTATGTGATTTTATATATATATATATATATATATATATATATATATATATATATATCATCATTATCATGAAGGAAAGCTGCCTTACCACTTAGTTCTTTTAAGGTCTTTTATAGAATAATATAGAATGAATGGTATCTCTAAGAAGCACTGTACAATGCTTTTTGTAATTCACCAGTTGTGTATTACAAAGTTTCTGAGATTTGGGATCAGTCACTTAATACAGATTAAGGAGCCAATATATAAACCAATGAGTGGGCTCATGAAAATGGGCCTGTGCTGCACAATTTTATTCTTCTGGTACCGTCTCATTTTTGGGGGGTAATAAACTGTGCAAAATCACAGATCTTCAAGGTATTGTTAAATTTCACAGACAATTGCCATGTTGAGTTATTATCCATGCATAATTTTACTTTTGCTAAATTTCTGATGAGCTGATTTGCAGAATTCTTCAGCTTCTTAGCAATTTTACATAATTTTTGTGAATGACTTCATAAACGCAAAATTAGGTACAGAAACATGATCAACTTCACATTTATCAACCTAGCAGGAACCCTCAATCTTTACACAAAAACGTAGTACAGGTTCCGACTGTTCGCTTAGCCAGGCTTGACATCACTAGAAGACACACCTTCTCTGTTGCTGGCCCTTCAATCTGGAACTCCTTCCCAGATTACTTAAGGCAGATATCTTCAAACAAAGAATTTAAAAAAACCTTAAGACATTCTTATTTTCAGCAGCTTTCAATTCACTTTCTTCTACATAACAAGCTCCTCTTTAATTACCCTCAGTACTAAAGTAGCACAAGTCCACACCTGCTCTGATCATCTCGGGTCTCATGGCACTGTCACATATTATGTTATTGAATTTTAGTTTGTTGCTTATACGTTTTTATAATGTTTTATGTTTTTATGTTATTTTAACTTTGTATGTTACTCAACTGGTAAACTGTTTTGACCAATGTACGTTGTAAAAGCGGTATATAAACACTTTTAAACAAACAAATACATAAAATATGTATTTGTTTGGTATATGCTTCAGACATGATTGTGCTTGCTATTGCTCTTTTTCCATGAGTAATCATGGTTATGAGCCCATTTGCAAGTTAGTACATTGGTCTATAAAAGTTATTTAATTTAAAAGTCGATAAAATTCATAAAAACTATTTCATCATATTTATAATCCCCAAGGGGTATAGAGGTTACTTCATTTTAGAAGTGCTTTTTATTTACCATTTTTTTAAATAGAATGTATAATGGGATAACTTTAAGTATGTTCTGATTTAATTAATGTGTTTATAAAGCATGTTCATTTAATTGTATAGTTGATTATGAAAGCAATAAAATTAAAAAAAAAACATAATTGGTTTAACAGTGCTCATTTTTTGATCTTCTTGTAGTCTGTTAAGCTAAAGTGTTTTGTTAGACTGATAATCCTATTATTTGGAAGGCTTATTATGTGCATTATGCAATTTGCTGATAGATATGCCGATCTTAATTTAAGATGGATTTATAGATTAGAATCTGCTCATCTGGATTTTGAAGATATATGGTGAGGTTTCAGAGCTACAACAGTCATATTACAAAAGGGTAGATCATACCGTTTAAGAGCAATCTGGGCTTGGCAATTAGGGCCACCCTGGAAGGAAGGCATGCACTTGGAGAGGCCAGGCCAAGACATGTTGGCAGAGTCCAGGGCTGGAGCGGAGCCAGAGGAGATAAATGGAGCAGGAGCACCTGCAACGGGATGCAAAACAGGATGCCAGAACTGGATTGCATGATAGGATGGTTTATGTGACAGGAACTCTGAAGCATGATTAACTGGAGAGGAATCAAAGTACAGACAGATAGCATGTCCATGGGGCAGACACCAAGAAGGCTGAGTGCTTTCTGGGTATGCAATAATGATGTCAATACGGAGCACACCCAGTGCTGGTCCAATATGAATGCTCAGATTGCGAGTCTTGGGGTCACATCTTGGGCAAGCAGGAGCAACCCTGAAGCCTCCCTTGACTGGTTAGGGCCCCCGCCCTCCTCCATGGATAGTGGAGGTCCTCCTCTCCCATCCCACTCCCCTTTTTCTTTCTCTTTGGTACAACTGCACTAACCACCCAGAAGAAGGAGAATGGAAAACACAGTCAGAGTCCATTAAATAGTTTTGTAATTATTTTTCCTTGGTTTTGAGTTTTTGAGCCATATGCACTAGGCATATGGCTTCAGTTGAAGCTTTGTTTAGAATCTCTATTGGGACATAGTTTTCTTAGTCTTTGGTGCTTCCATTAAGGGGCACCAAAGAAGTGTTGTGACATTTAGAGGGGAGGGGCCACCTTTGGTAGCCCCACCCCTGAACAAATGCTTGAAATAGTTCAGAGATCTATCTGACTCTCCCAGGAAAATAAGAGAAAAATAGGGGGACATCTGGACAAGCCAGTCACCTCTGCAGCTCTGTGGCAGGTCCATGATCTGAAATTTCTAGGGCTGCAAGTTCAAGCTCCATTGATTCTGACATACTGATACTAGATTTAAGATAGTATCCCTGAATGTAAATGGAAAGAACAATTGTAACCAGTACAATGAAGGTGATGAATTATGTTAATAAAAAGAGATTAGATGTAATGTTTCTACAAGAAAGACATATTTTAAAACAAATCTGCAAATGCTAATACATTTTATTAAATAATGTCTCTTTTCTCCAGAAATAGGAAACAATTAGGGATGTGCATTTATTTTCTTTCATTTCATTTCATTACTTGATACCATTGGATTCCAACCTGTTTATGCCATGGCACACCCAGCACTGGGTTTATTTCGTTAAGGTACACCATCACTTTCAATCCCCCCCATCCAACCTATGGTATCATCATCTTCCCTCCAGCAATCCTCCCTAGCACCATCACCTTATCACCTTCCCTTATGTCCCCCCCCCCCCCCCCCCCACACACACACACACACTCTCTGGAATCATCACTTTCCCTTCCCTTTTCATCCTTCCCTACCCCCTTAGCAACTCCACATTCCTTTCCTTTCTCCTATCACCCAGCAGAACCACTTCCCTAACCCCCGCCCCCCCCCCCCCCCCCCCCGGCAGTATCACTATCTCTTCTCTCTCCCCTCTGGCTTTACCACTAATCCATCACTCTTCTACCCACCAGGCATCACAACCCTCCCTTCCCCTACCCAAGCAGCACTGCTTTCCTTCCCTCCCCCCCACCCTCCTCTATATCACCATCATTCCTTTCCTTCTCTTCTTCAGTTATCACCATCTTCACCTCATTCCTTGGAATCATCTCCATGGGGTGAGCAACGCTCCTTACCCTGTGCTGCTGCTGCTGCTACTGACTCCTACTCTGCCGGCTTCCCGCTGAAGCTCTAACCACACGGGGCCCTGCACAGTTATGCAAGGCCTGTTATCCCCACGTGGCTGTGGGAAACTGACGGAAGAGGAAGAGACAGCAGCAGGAAAGGAGTGCTGCTCACTGACTCCTTTTGCTGGCAGGAAGCCATCCATGCAGAGGATGTGAGGAGGGGGGAAAGGATCGAGAGGAAGCCCTCCCGTGGAAGTGGTTTTGATCCGATCTCTTCTTCTCTCCACGTGGGTACTTGCCAGGTTCTTATGGCCTGGATTGGCCACTGTTAGAAACAGGATGCTGGGCTTGATGGACCCTTGGTCTGACCCAGTATGGCATTTTCTTATGTTCTTATGTAATTTAGCAGAGCACCTGCGGTTAACCCTACAGCATGCTCGTGTCCCGCAAAACCTTGTTTGGGAGCCTGTGCTTTATGCAAGATAACATCATGGGTTCTTTTTCTAGAATTGTGACTGCCTCTCACACGGTAGGCTGTTTTACTATTGTAGTTAAAATGTGCCTGTGTTAAACCACTCTTGAAGAAAATTTTTCTTCATCCTACTGATTTCTCAAGCTATTGCCCCATTTCTTTTCTTCTCTTTTTGGTTAAGATCATTGAGGGGTAGATTTTCAGACGAGCGCGAATAGCCTACTTTTGTTTGCGCTCCAGGCGCAAACAAAAGTACGCTGGATTTTAGTAGATACGCGCGTAGTCGCGCGTATCGGCTAAAATCCTGGATCGGCGCGCGCAAGGCTATCGATTTCGTATAGCCTGCGCGCGCCGAGCCGCGCAGCCTACCCCCGTTCCCTCCTAGGCCGCTCCGAAATCGGAGCGGCCTAGAAGGGAACTTTCCTTTGCCCTCCCCTCACCTTCCCCTCCCTTCCCCTACCTAACCCACCCACCCGGCCCTGTCTAAACCCCCATCCTACCTTTGTCGGGGGATTTACGCCTCCCGGAGGGAGGCGTAAATCCCCGCGCGCGAGCGGGACTCCTGCGCGCCGGGCCGCGACCTGGGGGCGGGTACGGAGGGCGCGGCCACGCCCCCGGGCCGTAGCCACGCCCCCGTACCCGCCCCCAAAACGCTGCCGACACGCCCCCCGAAACGCCGCGACGACCGGGCCCGTCCCCCGACACGCCCCCGACACGCCCCCCCTCCGAGAACCCCGGGACTTACGCGAGTCCCGGGGCTCTGCGCGCGCCGGGAGGCCTATGTAAAATAGGCTTCCCGGCGCGCAGGGCCCTGCTCGCGTAAATCCGCCCGGTTTTGGGCGGATTTACGCGAGCAGGGCTCTGAAAATCCGCCCCTGAGGGTATAGTACTGATTCTGAAACAGCTGAATTATTATTATTTTTTTTTTTTGGATTAGTATGTCATTTTGCATCATCATCAGTTTGTTTTTTTGTAAGACATGTAGCACTAGAGCTGTGATTGCATTTAGGAGAGGTTTTGGCGGAGGAACTGAATGTATGTTGATGTTTTTAGATATCTCCATGGTTTTTGACACCATAAATCATCATATTTTGTTGTCTCACCTGTGGAGCACTGGCCTCACGGAGACTGTATTGAATTGTTTGCATCTGTTGCAGTCTGGGAAGCTGCAGTTCGAGAGTGGACCCTTGAGCCGAACCACCCTGGGTAGAGTAGCTCGGGAGGCGGAGCCACAGGCACAGATCTTCACCCAGGAACCCCCCAGGAGGAGCCCGTAGGGTCCTGGAGCCTTGGGACTTAGGAGACACGCAGGGGTCTTCACCCGGGAACTGGGAAACCCCCAGGAGGAGCCCGTAGGGTCCCAGAACCTTGGGACTTGAGAGTACAGATAAGCTCTTCACCCGGGAACCGGAACCCCCCAGGAGGAGCCTGTAGGGTCCCAGTCCCTTGGGACTTATGCACAGTGTCAGTCTCTATAGAAAGGCCCGGGCAAGGAGTAGGCACAGAGTCCAGCAGCAAGGGCCACTAGGCCAGGGAGCACAGAGCAAGCGGGAGCAGGGTCAGAGTCAGTAATGTCTTGTATGGTAACTTGCAGGGTGCCAAATGGGAGCCAGCAGCGAGTAGGCCTGAGCCTGGCAGGAAGTAGAAGGTAACAAGACCCAAGACAGTCTGGCAGAAGAGAAAACAGTTCCAGCCCAGACCTGAGTAGGACACTGTCCGGAGGACAGGAGCGCAGCAGCTGCGTCCGAGAAGCCAAGGACTGAGGCAGGCGGCAGGCAGAACGAGCAGAGGTCGGTGGCTGGCGGCAGGCAGAAGCAGAGTCAGGAACGAGCAGAGGTCGGTGGCTGGCGGCAGGCAGAAGCAGAGTCAGGAACGAGCAGAGGTCGGTGGTTGGCGGCAGGCAGAAGCAGAGTCAGGAACGAGCAGAGGTCGGAGGCTGAAGCAGTACAACGGAAGTGCAACTAAGAACTACACACTGTAGCGACCCTCGTTGCAAGGCAATGAGAGGACTGAAGAACGCCGGTTATATTGGGCTTGGGGCGTGGTGTGGCCAGCTCAGGCGGGGTCAGGCTTCCGGTGAGCGTACGTCCATAACGCGCGTCCCCGCGTGTGCGCGGGGCGGTAGCGAGACGGCCCAACAATGGCGGACGCCCCGAATACTCAGCAGAGCCGCGGAGGTGGCGGCGTTCCCGGCCTCGGAGGTGAGCCCTGATTACAGCCAGTAAGGGGAGAGCGGTGGAGACCACAACAGTACCCCTCCTTTACTGCCCCTCTTGAGAGGACCGGGTTTTTCAGGATGAGCTTGGTGAAACTGACGCAGGAGATCCTTATCCAAGATATTCCGGCTGGACTCCCAGGTGTTATCCTTGTCACCACATCCTTCCCATGCCAGCAAGTACTCCCATCGGCGATTATGAAATCGAATGTCCAGGACATCCCGTACCTGGTACGTTGGGTCCTCATCAATGGTGGTGGTAACAGGATCCGGAGGTGCGGGATGATACCGGGAAAGAATTACCTGGGGTCCAGTGGGGGGGTCCCCGACACGATCTCCCTCTCTCTGGCCACGACTGCGTTAAGAGAAATGGCGCTGGTGGCCCTTTGCCCTTATCATGTGACAGGGCAAAGGTAGCGCTGGCGCCATTTTGGTTCCTGGCTCCCGACGTCACGCATGCAGGAGATCGCCCCCGGACCCCCGCTGGACCCCCAGGGACTTTTGGCCAGCTTGGGGGGCCTCTTGACCCCACAAGACTTGCCAAAAGTCCAGCGGGGGTCCGGGGGCGATTTCCTGCACGCGTGACGTCGGGAGCCGGGAACCAAAATGGCGCCAGTGCTACCTTTGCCCTGTCACATGATAAGGGCAAAGGGCCACCAGCACCATTTCTCTTAACGCAGTCGTGGCCAGAGAGAGGGAGATTGCGTCGGGGACCCCCCCACTGGACCCCAGGTAATTTAAAACATTTTGGGGGGGTTCGGGAGGGTGGGGGATTTGTTTTAAAGGTTCAGGGTGGGTTTTATGGTTTTTTTGGTGTGCCGGTTTTCCCGCTCTCCCCCGATTTACGATTTTTAACGATTTAAAAAAAACAAAAAACATGACGATCAGATTTCCCTCCCCCCCCAGCCAAAATCGATCGTTAAGACGATCGATCACACGATTCACACCCCTAGTCTGTGCAATCACCCTCAATCCTTATCATAAGGATAGTAATATTTACAATCTGTTGCGGGCATGGACCCTTAGGCCGAGGTGGAATTTATACTACCAGCAGGGAGGAGCCCTGCAGGTCCCAGCTGGTGGAGCTGATCGAGGCAGAGGCCCAACTGGAGCTTCACCTATACCAGTCCTCATTTCTCTTAGGTTGAGCCCTTGGGTGGAGGGGCCAGCAAGACTTAGGTGTGGGACATTGATAGTGAGGTGAATATCAGTAGTTGAGTCACAGGCCTGGGTGCAGGGCAGGCTGAATACAGGCAGAATCAGAGTCAGACAGTGATCAGGGCAGGAGGTGTTCAGGTTGGTCAGAGTAAGGCAGTGGTCAGTCGCAGGCAGATTTATATCAAGGAACGAGAAGCAGGCAGCATCAGTAGCAGAAGAGTTCAAACAGAATCAATGTCGGGTAAGCTGAGGTCACAGCCAGAGATCCGTTCAAGGGCAGGAAGGATGGGTAGGCAGGCAGGGAGGCAAGGAACAACACAGGCGAAGGAGAAGAACACTGAAGAACTCAAGAGTGACCACGAAGACAAGAGCTGAACACTGACCACGAAGACAAGATGAAGGAACTCGGGACCACAGACCAGGAACTGAGAAGATGAAGATCAGGAATAAAGGAACGAAGACAGGAAGACTGGAATGAAGACCAAGAACCTGCTGAGGCACCTTGCTGCTACCAAGGTAGTTGACCTATTGTTGAGCCACTGGAGGGGCATCTGTAGGGCCCTTTAATATGGGCAAAGAGTGATGTCATCAGAGGGCACCTCCTGATGTTCCTCGCCACTGGACCTTTAAATTAGCTGAGGTCAGCGTGTGTGCACCCTAAGAGGAATGGGGCCCAGTAATGTAGGCGGCATCCTGCCGTGGTTCCCCACTGCATTTAGGAAGGGCAGCCAGGAATCAGAGAAGGGAAGTGGGGGGTCCAGCATTTGTGGTAAGTGCAGCTGCTTGTGGGAGGAGCCCACAAGCCACCAAACACAAAGTTCCCCCTCTTAGACGCCCTCCTTGAGGGCCTCATTTTCTTGAGATAAAAGGTGTGAAACACCTTTAGAAGATTAGAATCCAGAATATTGGAAGTGGGTTCCCAAGTATCCTCCTCAAGTCCATACCCCTTCTAGTAGATGGGAACTCTCATTTCTTGTCCCGGCGCCTGGAATCTAGAATATCCTTTATCTCATAAATTGTGCTATCTTCAGAAGTCACTTCTTGTGATTTAGGTTGTGCTCTTGAGGGCCAGGAAAGATTTAAAGGCTTTAATAAAGATACATGAAAAACGTTGTGAATGCCTAATGTGGGTGACAATCTTAACTGGTAGTTATGACTGTGTGCAATTCTGGCCCCCACATCTCAAAAAGATATAGTTGCACTGAAGAAAGTTCAGAGAAGGGTGACCAAAATGATAAGGGACATGGAATGGCTGCCCTATCAGGAAAGGCTAAAGGAGTTAGGTCTGTTTAGTTTGGAGAAGAGACGACTTAGGGGGGAATATGATAGAGGTCTACAAAATCATGAAAGGCCTTGAACAGGTTAATGTAAATTGGTTATTTACTCTCTCAGACAATAGAAGGTCTAGGCAGCACTCCATAAAGTTAGCAAGTGGATCATTTTAAACAAATCAAATAAAATTCTTTTTCACTCAGCACATAGTTAAGCTCTGGAAATCATTGCTAGAGGATATGGTTACAGCAGTTAGTATAACTGGGTTTAAAAAAGGTTTGGATAAGTTCCTAGAAAAAATCCATAAACTGCTATTAATCAGTAAGGAATAGTAGCTTGAGATCTATTTAATGTTTGGGTACCTCAAGGTACTTATGACTTGAATTGGCCACTGTTGAAAACAGGATGCTGGGTTTGATGGATCCTTGGTCTGACCCAGTATGGCATAGCTTATGTTCTTATGTCACTGGTCCAAGCTGATCAAGGATGGTAAACAGTCTAATGTACCATGGAGCGAGTCACATGTATAGCACTCTGAGGCATATGTGGCACGTGCTTAACCACACTTTCTCACCTGCCTTGAATGTGGAGCAGGACTCCGGGGCACATCGGTAGTTCTTTTGGTCTTTTCAGTCTGATTGTATAGTTGGTGTGGGTCCAGAACGTCTATTTATTTATTTATTTATTTTTCATTTTTATATACCGATGTTCCTGTAAAGAATACATATCGCACCGGTTTACAAGGAACTGAACAGTCGCCTCCAGGGCGGAAATACATTAAAACAGTAAAATACAGTAAAATAAAAAATACATTAAAACAGTCTAGAGTTCTGGGTGGACAGCTGGGTCACTGGTGATGGTACTTCCATGAAGAGAGGCAGAGGAAGCAAAGGCTGCCTTCCAAAGACGACTTGGAAAGGTGAAGATCTGGTGACACTGCAGATATGTGAATTATGTGAGAATTGTGCCCAGGACAGAAGAGAATCCCAATTATCCTGGTGTTCTTTGGCATAGGCCCGGAGGAAGGACTTGAGTGTTCTGACCATTTCCCTGGGGGTGAAAAGCAGTGGAAAAGTCCATGGTGATGCTGAATTTCTTACACAGTGATCGCCAAGATCTGGCTGTGAATTGTACTCCCCGATCAGATACAATATGGATAGTCCATGCAAATAGAAAATATGGAGCGTGAACAGGCATGCTAGTTCCAGGGCAGAAGAAATCCAAGGGAGTGGGATTAAGCAAGTCATCTTTGAGAAGTGGTCCAATATTACCCAAATTACAGTGGTGCCATTTGAGAATGGGAGATCCACTATAAAATCAGTAGACAAATGGGTCCAGGATTTCCTGGGGGCTGGAAACAGCTGTAACAACCCCTAGGATCATCCCGACAGAGCTTTCTGCTATGCGCAGATGGGACAAGAATCCACGTAGGCCCGAACAGCTTGCTTCATTTGAACCCACCAATAATACTGCTGGAGCAATGCGAGGGAGCAGGCCTGACAAGGGTTATCTGTGACATGGGAGTCATGGGACCATCTCAAAACCTTTTCTTTGAGTTTGCAGGGAACAGCTATCTTCATGGATATGGTCATGGAGGTGCCTAGAAGAATCCTAGCTGGGTCAATGATGTACTGGGAAGTCTCTTGGAAGTCCTCTTGGAAGTCCTCTAGCTGGAAGAAGCATGAAAAGGTGTCTGCCCCTATGTTCTTGAATGCTGGAAAATACCTCAGCTCAAACTCAAAGCGTGAGAAACAGGGACCAACGAGTTTGCCAGGCAGTGCACCCTCTAGCCACAGGCACCATTCTTCTAGCATAGCTTGATTGCAAGGAGCTACCTGTCCCCGATGCCATTGTTGTACTCAGCTGGTGAGAACTTCCTTGAAAAGAATGAGCAAGGATGGAGAACCCCTTTAGAGGAATACTGGCTTAGGATGACCCCCTACTCTCACAGTGGAGGTGTCCACCTCCACGATGAACGGGCATGCCAGGACCAGACCGTGAAGGCAGGGTTTCTAAGTGAAGGCATCCTTTAATTCTTAAAGGGCTGCTATGGCTTTCAGAGGCCAAACCTTTGTGTTAGCTCCCTTGAGGGTGAGGGCAGTGAGAGGTGTGGCAATCTTAGAGCAGTTGGCAATAAAGTGATGATAACAGTTGGCGAAGCCCAAAAATGTTTGCAGGGCCCAGAGTCCTATTGGTTGAGGTTATTCCTGGATATTCTTGACCTTGTATAGGTCCATATGGAAGCTTCTGCTGGATACAATATATCCCAGGAAGGGAAGACTCTCTTTTTTGAATAGATACATCTCCAGTTTTGCATATAAATTGTATCCAATTGCTGAAGAACCAGATGTACATCACGGCGAAGGGAGTTAAGATCCTTAGAAAAAGCGAGGATATCATTGAAAGATATGATAACTCAGACATAGAGAAGATCCCAGAAGATCTCATTCATCATCTTTTGGAAGACAGTCAGGGCATTACCCCATATTTGCAATGACCGTCCCTCATGTTGAATGCGCTCTTCCATTCATCCCCAGGATTGATTCACATCAGATTTAAAGCTCCTCGGAGGTCTAGTTTCATAAAATTCCTTGCCCCTCGGAGAGGTCATACATTTCTGAGATTAATGGTAAAGGATACCAGCCCTTCTTGTAATGGTGTTCCGCTTGCAGTAATCGATACAGGGCTTGAGGGAGCCATATTTTTTCCTGCTGGGGTTGTGGACCGCTGTATGAAGCCCCAGTCAAGATTCTCATGGATATACTCAGACATAGCCTTGGTATCAGAAAGAGACAAGGGGTATACCCTACTCCATGGAAGTGTGGTATCCAGGAGCAACTCAATTCTGCAATCAATCTCTCTATGGGGTGGCAGTAGGGGTGTGCATTCGGATTGACCGCATTAGTAAAACGCAACTCATATTTTTTTTTTACTTAAAAAATTGATTCGACATAAACGATCGGATTTCCCACATATCGAACATAGATATGTTCGATATGTGGGAAATCGCGATTGTTGAGCCAAAATAAAAATATAAACCCCCTCACCCTCCTTAATCCCCCCCCCCCCCGACTTACCACAACTCCCTGGTGATGGAGCGAGGAGTGAGGACGCCATTTCTGCAATCCTTGGCGAGAAGCATGTGACGTCGGCGGCACGTCGAGTGACGCCGGCGTCACGTGATTCCCGGCTCGTTCGCGCCGGACGGCTCGTTCGGCCCAAAAAGAACTTTTGGCCAGCTTGGGGGGGCCTCCTGACCCCCCCAAGCTGGCCAAAAGTTCTTTTTGGGCCGAACGAGCCGTCCGGCGCGAACTCGCCGGGAATCACGTGGCGCCGCGTCACTCAGACGCGACGTCACGTGATTCCCGGCGAGTTCGCGCCGGACGGCTCGTTCGGCCCAAAAAGAACTTTTGGCCAGCTTGAGGGGGTCAGGAGGCCCCCCCAAGCTGGCCAAAAGTTCTTTTTGGGCCGAACGAGCCGTCCGGCGCAAACTTGCCGGGAATCACGTGACGTCGGCGTCACGTGATTCCCGGCTCGTTCGCGCCGGACGGCTCGTTCGGGCCAAAAGTTCTTTTTGGGCCGAACGAGCCGTCCGGCGCGAACGAGCCGGGAATCACGTGACGCCGCGTCACTCGACGTGCCACCGACGTCACATGCTTCTCGCCAAGGATTGCAGAAATGACGTCCTCACTCCTCGCTCGATCACCAGGGAGTTGTGGTAAGTCTGGGGGGGGGATTAAGGAGGGTGAGGGGGTTTAAATTTTTTTTTTGCACATATGTACATATACCCAACTCATTGGATTTTTTTTATGTCCATATTGGCCGCAAGTGGGACCCCCTTTCGGACATAAAAAATATGAACATAAAATTTTGCTCTGCACATCCCTAGGTGGCAGTGTCTCTGCCTTCTTTTTTGAAAACATGTCCTCATAATTGCTTTAGGGTAGAGGGAGACCTGGAAAAGTAGCGGCTAAGGAAAATGGAGTGGAGGCTCTACCAACTCCAAGCAAGAACCGTGACACTGTGGCCTCCAATGGGTGAGTTGCAACGTCATCCAGTCAAATTGTGGAGAGTGCATCTGGAGCCAGGGAAGTCCCAGCACAATAGAACGGATGGTTCTGACTTGTAAGGCAATGTTTTCCTTATGAAGAATGCTGGTACACAGTGTCAGGGGTGCGGTGGCCAGGGTGATCCTTCATTGTAAGGGGTCTCCATGGATGGACAAGATGATAAAGGGATTCTTCCTGGGAATGGAAGGCAAATGAAGGTGGTCAAACAAGGCTTTCATCACAAAGTCACCCCAGCATCTGAGTCTACGAAAGCAATAGTGAAAACTTTTGGTCGCCCATGGAGATTGTTACAGGAAGGGTTAATTGGGGAGCAGTGTTGTGAAGCTTGGATCAGATCCCCTCCAGAACTTAGGCTCTGAAGTTTTCCAGATCACTGGGCACTGAGAAAGCTGGTGCCCTGAGCTGGCACAGTAGACTCACAGATCCAACTGGCATTAAAGGAGTCTCTCCTCAACAGCAAGGCACCCTTGACCAACTTGCGTGGGTTCATTTTGATGTACTGGAGGTAGTGAAGCAAAGGCTGGAGGAGAAAGTGTGGAGCTAGTGTGATGGGCCAATGCAAGGGCAGAGCTCCCTGGCCCATTGTTGGATGCAGTGGTCAATCCTACCAGTCAGGTCAATGAGCCTCTCCAGGGACTGGCAATTTGTGGGTGGCTAGCTTATCATTTATTCTGGAGGACAGGCCCTCCAGGCAGATGATCTGTAGGCGTTCATCCCTCCAGTTGAGCTCATTGGCCAAGGTCTGAAACTCAACAGTGTAGTCCATGAGAGACCACGTGCCCTGACATAGATGGAGGAGTTTGGAGCCAGAGGTAACCAGTTGGCCGGGTTCATCGAGGATAACTTTGAAGGTGGCCATGAACTGCTATAGAAACTGAAGGATCGGGTCAGTGCTTTCCCATAGTGGTGAGACCCTGGCCAGAACCTTGACTTCAAGGAGTGAGAGGATAAAGGTCATCTTAACAGAGTCCTCTGAAAAGAGTGATGCCTGGAGAGAAAAATGTATCTAGAATTGATTGAATAATCCATGGCAGAATTTTGGGTCCCTGGAATAGCAGGAGGAGCAGGCAGATTCAGGATGGGGAGACTCATCACTGTAGGATCAGGCAAAGCCACCGCAAATGGGGCTGGGATGGCTGAAGCTGCAGTGTCATCTAGGCGGCAATTAAGTCACTCCATAGAAGCCGCCATGCCCTTTTGAAATCTTTCTCTGTTTTTGTCTTCACCACCTTCTCCGGAAGGGTATTCCAGGTATACATCACCCTTTCCATGAAGAAATATTTCCTGATCTTGGTTCTGAGTCCCACCCCTGAAGTTTCATTTTGTGACCTCTGGTTCTACTGTTTCTTTTCCAATGGAAAATGTTTGAAGTTTGTACATCATTAAAACCTTTCAGGTGTCTGAAAGTCTGTACCATTTCTCCCCTGCACCTTCTTTCTTCTAAGGTATACATATTTAGTTTTTTTAGCCTCTCCTCATAAGTCATTTCCTGAACACCCCCCTACCATTTTGGCCACCTTTCTCTGGACCGCCTCCATCCTGTCTCTGTCCCTTTTGAGATATGGGCTCCAGAACTGAACACAGTACTCCAGGTGAGGCCTCACCAAGGATTCTTTTCTTCTTTGTTCACTTTTCTTCTTTGCTTCGCTATTGTTCTCCCCTGCCAAGTTCCCACACCTTGTTATAATGTAATTTCTTATCTGCTGTTAATATGTGAACCGGTGTGATGTCCCCACTAACGCCGGTATATAAAAGTTTTAAAATAAATAAATAAATAAATAAATTCTTCTGGCTTTAGCTTTCACCTTGTCACATTGCTTCATTGCCCTCAGATCACTGGACACTATCACCCCAAGGTCTCTTTCATATCAGGGACAGGAAAAGGCAAAGTAGATGAAGTAAATTTAAATGTGTAAATTTGGGCAAGTCGGCACTGTCATTGGCAGTGCCAGAAAGAACCAACAAAGTAGTCCTGCACTGAAACTGAAGAGGGATTTCTTCTGGACTAAGGCAGCAGCAGCAAGCTCTATGCCAAAGAAACTGGAATATGAAGATGATGATTTGCTGCTGCAGAGTGCAGATAACGGGGGGTGTATTTCTCTCCAACCTTCTGTTTTCAACAAGAGGGAAAAGGTTGCAGCAGATGATGCAGTGAAAGCCATATTTTCCTTTGCTGATTCAGATGAAGAGTCAGTACTTGACTTGTCTGAATCAGAAGATACTGAAAGTATACTGGAAGATGAAAATTAAGGAAGAATATATAGTAGAGTTTTAGCCTCATCATCCAGTTTTTTTATGGAGGAGTCAGGAGAAAATGAGGATAGGGCTGAAGAGCAGGCAGCACAGGTATAGAATACAACTGATGCCCCCGGGATTGTTCCTCAGAGTCCACCTTCTACCACAGCTGCAGTGCCAGCATCTTCGGTTAAGAATGTAGAGAAGGGAATGTGGAGGAAATCCATTTGGAGACATTGCCAAATAAGGGACGACCCACACATTGCAAAGTGCAAACACTGTGCTAAGGACATAGGTTGTGGGAATCAAATGGGGCACTTAACTAACACTGGCATGCATTATCACCTCAGAAGCAGTACCCCTTAGTACTGGCATTTGGGGAGGGTGGAAGTGGTAGTGATTAGGGATGTGAATCGTTTTTGAACGATTAAAATTATTGTCAGATAATTTTAAAATTGTCCAAAATCGTTAGAGTGCATGATACAATACAAATGCCCCCAATATATCGTCAGGGGCATTTGTATTGTATCGTTAAATAGGGCGCGGGAAAACCGGCACACCAAAAAAACCCTAAAACCCACCCTGAACCTTTAAAACAAATCCCCCACCCTCCTGAACCCCCCCCAAAATGTTTTAAATTACCTGGGGTCCAGTGGGGGGTCACGGCGCGATCTCCCTCTCTCTGGCCACGACTGCGTTAAGAGAAATGGCACCGGTGGCCCTTTGCCCTTATCATGTGACAGGGCAAAGGTAGCGCCGGCGCTATTTTGGTTCCTGGCTCCCGACGTCACGCGTGCAGGAGATCGCTCCCGGACCCCCGCTGGACCCTCAGGGACTTTTGGCCAGCTTGGGGGGGCCTCCTGACCCCCACAAGACTTGCCAAAAGTCCAGCGGGGGTCCAGGAGCGACCTCCTGCACGCGGGCCGTATTGCCAATCTTCAAAATGGCGCCGGCAAAGGTAGCGCCAGAGAGAGAGATCGCACCGGGACCCCCCCACTGGACATAGTGAGGGCAAAGGTAGCGCCAGAGAGAGGGAGATCGCGCCGGGACCCCCCCACTGGATCCCAGGTAATTTAAAACATTTTGGGGGGGGGTTCGGGAGGGTGGGGGATTTATTTTAAAGGTTCGGGGTGGGTTTTAGGGTTTTTTTGGTGTGCCGGTTTTCCCGCCCTCCCCCGATTTACGATTTTTAACGATTTAAAAAAAAACAAAAAACACGACGATCAGATTTACCTCCCCCCCCCAGCCAAAATCGATCGTTAAGACGATCGATCACACGATTCACACCCCTAGTAGTGATAGCTTGGGGACCCCTTCTTTCAGTCAGGGGAAAGTGGCAGAAAAGAGGAAAAGTGGACCCAAGGTGATCCCATCCCTCACCCCCTTCCAGCAGTCAGGTGACAAGCAAATAACACCCTGCCAAGCATCAGAAGTGACAATCTATGATGGAAGAAATGGGGTGGGTTTCATCAGCAATGTCCTGGGGCAGGGGACAAGCAGCAGCCAAAGTAATAACAAGGAGCATTGCTGAAATGATTGCCCTTGATAGCCAGCCCCTGCAGCTCCTAGAGAATGAGAGCTTTGTGCATTATACAAGGCTGGCATTCCCTCATTATAAAGTCCCCTCCAGGACCACCTTAGGCAGCCAGTCATCCCCAACCTGTACAAACAGTACCGTAGTCACATCCAGATGCTGCTGGCTAAGGTAGAGGGGTGTAGCATGCATTTCACCACTGATATCTGGACCTCCATGAATGCTACAAACTCCTATCTCTCTCTTACTGCACACTGGTGGAATCTGATAGAAGCAGGGGCAGGCAGCAGCTCTAGCACGGATGGAGGAACAGGGTGCAGGTGGGCATTGCTACACACTCAGTCAATGGATGAATCCCATAGCTCTGCAAATATGCTATCAGCCATAAGAAAAATGCTGGAGGGTTGGCAGTTAGACAGGAGAGCTAGGAGTTCAAATGCTGTTTTTTTTGTTACAGATAATAGCACTAACATTCTAAAGGCACTGCAAGTTGGGGGCTTAGAAGGAATCTGATGTTTTGCACACACTCTGCATCTGGTTGTGAAGGATGCCCTAGGGCTGGGGTCTAAGAGCTATCATAATAAATTCTTGGCAGCACTTTTAGATAGGTGCAGAAAAATTGCTGGGTACTTCCACAGAAGTGTGTAAAGGCAAGACAGCTTCACCAAGAGATCAAGAGGAAATCAGAAGCCCTCAAGTGCCTCATTATAGATATTGGCACCTGTTGGAACTCGACATACCTAATGCTGGAGAGATTAATTTAGCAGAAGACACCTATTCATATTCTTTCTCAGGAGATGGGATAGGTGTGACTTGTCCCCTGGGGCATCATGATTGGGCAGTGAGGAGGCAGCTGGTAGATATCCTGAAGTCCTTCAAGGATGCCACAGAGGACATGAGGTCTACAGATACCACTTTGGCGGATGTGATCCCAATTGTTAATTGATGGAAAAGATAGAGGGTTAACAGAAGGACATCAGAATGAAAGCAGAGGTGTTGTAGTTTGTGGACTGCATGCAGCATCAAGTGCAGGAGAGGCTGATACCTCCTACAGAAAATAACATATACATGCTTGCAACTGTGCTTGATCCCCGGGTTAAAGGGAATATTTCCTTGGAGTCAGAGTGTCTGACACAAATGAAGCAGATGCTAGAATGGTTTGTGCGTCAGGAGGAGTGCCCAAGATGTGGGCAGAGTAGGAGTGTAGCAGAAAAGGGAACAGTAGCATGACCCAGACATCTAGCACATCCTCCTCTATTAAAATATGCCATAGCCACATTCCCGACAAAGAAAAATCTTTCCTGGCATAGGCTAGAGTGAAAGCAGCTGGCCGGAAAGTATCTCAGCACCCCCCCCCCCCCAAGCAAAGGAGAGGTTTTGCATAAAAGTCTGTGATAAGCTATCTAACAGAGCCCATTGTTATGCTCCTGCTCGCAGAACCCATCCCGAGAGCAGGCCCTCCACTCACCGCTACACGGCCCAACGCCACCGGACTCTGCCTCGGCGTGGCCTGGACTGCCGCGCTGCTCTTATGCTGAGCCGCTGCTGCCTCCACTCTCACGGCATGAGAGGACACCGTCGGGATTCCCTCCACAGCAGGAGGCTGCCTCTGACTCCACCTAAGAGGCCTATGTGCCGCCGCCGGGACCTCCTCTGATCTTCGTGGTATAGTGCCGCTGCTGGGACATCCCCTCGTCAAGTGGTAGGAGGCCGCCGCTGCTGCTGCCTGTTTCCTCTCTCATGCGGCAGGGATGCCACTGATGCAGCCTGCCTCCTGGACTCTCCTTAGGCGCGGGTGTGAGCCTCTACTGTATTTTTAAAGGGCCAGCGACGTGGCAAAGCCCTGTGGCCCTAATCGGAGATATCATCCACCCTAGCCTGGATCAGCCCTATAAAAGGGCTCTGCTTCTGTTCTTCAGGGCCTTCAGATCCAGTCTTCACAGCATCTGTTGGCTTCCTTCTGGTCCAGATCCTCCGTGGTCTTCCTGTGTCTTGACGACTCTTCATTCCATGTTCTTCATGTTCCTGGTCTCCTTCATCTTGATGTTCCTGTTCTCATCCCTTGTCGGAGCTCCATTGTCATTTGTTCCTTGTTCCAGTTGCTCCAGATGTCCTGCCGTCCAGTAGTCCTGATGTTCTGATGTCCTGATGTTCCGATGTTCTGATGTTCTAGATGCCATGATGTCCAGTTGTCCTGAGCCTCCATGTCCAGATGTCCTGATGTTCCAGATGTCCCTGATGTCCGAAATTCCAGTCCTGATTCCGTCAACCCTCCTCTCCAGCTCTTCTTCCAGTTCCCAGGTTCCTTGTCTGTTCACCTTTCCTGGCGTGCCACCATCGTGGTCCGTGACCAGCCCATGGGGGGCTGTGTAGGGCGCCTCGTGGTGCAAGGCCTACCTTCTCGTCTGCAGTGCAAGCCTCCGGAAGGCTCCTGTTTTTAATGCCAAGCTTCTGAATCCTGAGTCTTGAATCCTGTCCTGATCTTTGGAGTACCTTGTGCCTGCTTCCATCCATGCCCAAGACTCTGCAAGAACCTGGTCCGCTTCAGTGTGGTCTGCGACCAGCCACAGGCAGCTGTGTAGGGTGAGCTTCGTTGCAGGCCTCTCCTGAATCTTTGTCATGTCCTGGCTTCAAGTTCCACTGCCTTGTCTGGAGTCTGCTTTGCTTTCGGGGTGGTTTGCGCCCAGCCATGGGTGGCTGTGTAGAGCATGCTGCAATGCAGCACTCACCCAGTACTTTCTCCTGAATCCTCACCTGAGACCTCCTAGTAACCTGAAACCTTGTCTGAGTCTTCTGAGTAACCTGAAACCTTGTCCGAGTCTCCAAGTATCTTGAGTCTATGTCTGAATCCTCTGAGTATCCTAGTCTACGTCTGAGTCCTCCGAGTATCCTGAGTCTATGTCTGAGTCTTCCGTATCCTGAGTCTTCTGTTCCAAGTTCCATGTCTCATCTTGTTCCTGCCCTCAGCCTCCATCTGGCCTCACGCACTCGTTGTTCCCAAGTAGCGGGTCCGGAAGGGCTATCGAATGGCCAGAGGGCTACTTCTGAGACCAGCATTGTGTTTCTGGGTCTTATTGGTGCATGTAGGTCCAGTGGAGAGCTAAGCCTGCCTCATTCCAGTCCAGATGCCCCTTGCGTTGTCTTCAGTCCAGCCTCATTCCTGCTCCGCCCTTGCTTGTATTCGCTCACCTCTCATGGTGTGTCTTGGGGCTCCTCTCTGATCCATGCCGTGAGCCAAGGGCTCACAATCTCCCTTGAGAAGGCAACTGCGCCTCCGTGTTTGTAACATTCATAGAGGACTCTGACAGAGAAGTGCCTGCATATTAGGCACATACGTCCTCAATCTAACCAGACCTAGGCAAAGTTGCACAGCAGTATCTATCGTGCCCACCAACCAGTGTTCCCAGTGAAAGTGTATTTTCAATTACAGAAGACATTGTGAGCGCTCATCATGCCAGGATGGCACCACAGTTAATGGAAATGTGGTATTTCTAAAATGCAATCTCTCTTTGCTTAGGTTTCCAGAATTCTCATGTGAGTGGCAAGATGATTAAGAACACCTTGAAGGATTTGTTGGCACTGTGCTGCCACCAGGACTTGCCATGACCCAAGGCTATTACTGTTTTTACCTCTCTTCTTGCTTGCTATACTCCTAGTTCCAAAACTAATAAAGGATGAATGGTATGGGTTCGATTATGAAATCATCAACTTTGTATATTATAAAACCCAACCTTTGAATTTATTAAATTTCACCGCAAGAGGCACTTGACATGTAGTTAAACTTATACACTTCAAAAATGTTTGTAGGGTGAAGGTAGTGGTTTCATACACTCTTATGGCAATTACCATCAAGGTTATGCCGCTCTTTTTTTTTATTTCTTTTTTTTTGTAATCATAAACACGCCAACCCTCCTCCTATTTATAATTTCAGTTTTCAACTTTGTACCAAATACTTGGAAATTTGTTAAATTAATGTGCCACCTAAATAAACTCTTTGTGCTTGTGTTGAGCCGTACATGGCTTCCTTATTATTGAATGACTGCCACCAAAGTTACTTAGCTGTGGATTGTAACATCTCCTTAAACCCATTCATCCGTCACTCCGCCTGGGTATCCTGTCATTGTAAGCCATTGTTCATATAATGCTGCAGTTTGTTCCAATCTGGTATGACATAAGTGCTCGATAGCCTCCTCCCCTGCATATTAATGGTTTTATAATGTATAAAGTTGATACTCCTAGTTCCAGCAAAGGGGACCTGCTGCTTCATGTCTCTCTGCCATAACTCTAATACCAGCATAGGGGGTCTGTTACCTTATGTCACTCTTCCATACACTTAGTACCAGCATAGGGGACTGCTGCCTGATGTCTCTCTGCCAAACCCTGAGTATCAGTGTAAGGGACCTGCTGCCTGATGTCACACTGCCATAAACCTACTGTCAGCATAGGGAACCTGCTGCTTCATGCCTCTCTTCCATACTCTGAGTACTAGCATAGTGGACATGCTGCCTGATGTCTCTCTGCCAAACCCCTGAAACCAGCAGAAGGGACTTGTTGCCTGATGTCTTTCTGCGATACCTCTGATTCCAGCATAGGGGACCTGCTGTCTGATGTCTTTATCATACCTTGAATAACATTATAGGGGATCTACTACCTTATGTCACTCTGCCATACCCTGAGTAGCAGCATAGGGGACCTGCTACCTGAGGTCTCCCTGCCAGACCCTGAGAAACAGCATAAGGGACCTGCTGCCTGATGTCTCTCTGCAATACCCATGGTTCCTGCATAGGGGACCTGCTGCCTATTGTCTTTCTGTCATAGCTTGAATAACATCATAGGGTACCTACTGCCTGATATCTCTCTGCCGTACCCCTGGTACCTGTATATAGGACCTGCTGCCTGATGTCTTTCTATCATAGCTTGAGTAACATTATAGGGACATGTTGCCTGATGTCTCTCTGCCACACCCTGAGTACCAGCATAAGGGGCCTGCTACCTAGTTTCTCTGCAATACCCCTGGTTCCCGCATAGGGGAATTGCTGCCTATTATCTTTCTGTAATAACTTGAGTAACATTATAGGGGACATGCTGCCTGATGTCTCAGAGATATATGTTGAGTATCAGAATAAAGGACCTGCTGCCTGATGTCTCTCTTTCTTACCCTGAGTAACATCATAGGGTACCTACTGCCTCATATCTCTCTGCCATACCCCTGGTACCCGTATATAGGGCTTGCTGCCTGATGCCTCTCTGCCATGCACTGAGAACCCAAATCGCAAGCCATTTAACCCCTAAGCTGACTGATATGTGAAACTCTGCTTTGTAAAAATATAGAAAAGTGGACAAGTTTCATATATGAACCGGTCAAGGCACCAACTTGGTTGCCTAATATTTCATGTATTATAATCATTAACTAACCACCAACCACTATTATTCAATGCAGATTCACAAGATTTGCCTTTTTTTTTTTTTTAATGTGTATTATATATGCTGTGAACTTTTGTGACTTTTAAAATATCGTAGATCACAATACCAATGGCTAACTAATGCCTCATTTATCTGTGCAACAAACTTCAATCTTCTATCCCCATTCGCCGGGCTACAATGCTAAGAAAAACTGTTAAATCTTTTTTGTTTATTCATCATCTACTTAGCTTGTAATCTTGGGTGTTTTTCTTATGCAGCTTATTATATGTGTGGAATCTGTTGTAAAAGAGATGTGGCCGGACCTTCCAGTCTGCCACTAGATGTCCCTAGGCCCCAATCTAGATAATTCAATACTGTGAGTCTTCCATCCCTCTTGGCCTTCTCCTATCTGAAACAGCTGGGATTGGTTTCTTTTGTCTTTATAACCCAGCCATTTTGTGATTCAGACTGTGGCTAGAGTTAGTTTTGGTTAGACACAGAGCAAGAAAGATGTTTGGGTTTTCCTCCCTGGTGAGAACTACCTGCCTCATCAAGCTTTTGCTTTTTAGCAGAGAACCTTCACTGTGCACTCTCTTCCAGAGGGCCCCTCTGTTTCTGAGTTGCAGTAAGATAGACTTTTTGCCAGAACCATTTTTGGGGATCCCGTTCCAGGACTGAAGACCAGTGAGCCCTTTCAGGCTCTGAATGTAGCAAGCAACTGTGAAAGGCTTGGTAGCGTGATATGTTTGATGACTATTTTGGGGAAGGTCATCCTCGCTGGCCGGACAAAGAGGATAGGGGCTTGAGATCAGTGAGCCCATTCACCCCTTGAATGTGGCAAGCACCTGTGACAGTAAAACACTATTTATTTTTTATTTATTTTTAACTTTTGTATACCGATCTTCTTGTATGGGTTACAAATCAAACCGGTTTACAGTGGAACAATAACTTCGCATGAGAGCGTTACATAGAACTTTAAACATGTAATAACTTTGAAATAAAACATACAATAGCTTTGAGTAAATAACATTAAAATAGGGAGGGGCATTGGATGCATCAAGGATGATCCGAATTGGTACATAAGGTACGAAAGACTTAATGAATGAGGTACTAAGTTAACTTGATACAAAATACCATGCTTGCTGGGTGCCATGAGACAGGTTACGGTGAAATTGGTATGGCTAGCCGGGAGGTTCTGGGAACGCTGATTTAAATAACCACGTTTTGAGGGTTTTTTTTTTAAGGAAATTGGGCAGGGGTCTAGTCGCAGTTCTGGAGGGAGAGAGTTCCAATGAGTGGGGCCTGCCGTGGACAGGGCTGTGTTCCTTAGAGATGATTTTGCTTGGGGGTGTGTGTAGAGTGCCTTGGTAGGTTCTTCTAATCGGTCTGACCGAGGTGTGAGGGCGCAGCTGAATTGTGAGATCAATAGGGGAGAATTTGTGTAAGGTTTTGTGCAAGATGGTCAGAGCTTTATAAAGTATTCTGAACTTGATAGGGAGCCAGTGGAGATTGTAGAGGATAGGTGTGATGTGATCTCTCTTTTTTGAATTCATCAGGATCCTGGCAGCCGAGTTCTGTAACATCTGCAGGGGCTTGATGGTGTTTGCGGGAAGGCCCAGGAGCAGGGAGTTACAGTAGTCGATTTTTGTGAGAATGATTGATTGTAGTACCAATCGGAAATCTAGTCAAGGAAGATTTTTGATTTAGGAATGTATTTTCTCTTTTGTTGTAAGGAGGTTTTTTTAGCCACCCCTCCTCACTGGGAGCCAGGCTGGTATAGCAAGTTCACAATTCTTAAGACTTTTGTACCCAGGGAGTCACCATTTAAAACAACCAAGGAGTCAAAGTAAGACTTGGAGACTCCCATCTGGATCTCCACCTGTATGAGACCAGGACACAGGCTGGGTGTTTGGGAATGAGCTAAAGTTTCTGGTCGGACTGTTCTGTATTTGAGGGGACCCCTCGACAAGGATTCCCAGAAGGCCACTGGGAGAGCTGTTGTGTACTTAAATATGACCATGGGAAGCTCTACCCAGGAGAGACACCCATGTCTGTACCAAAATCATCTGTAACTTCATATTTATGATTAAAATGTACTTTAATTTTGACTTTTAACAAATCAGTAGATTATAATTTAATACCCAGTGCCTTGGAACTGCCTGGTTTGTCCCAGCATCTCACCCCTTGGGATGCAGCAGCTATCAAAACACACAGGGAATAACACACCAGTATCTGGGCCCCACAGAAAGGATCCAACTCTGGGATAGAGAGTAGAAGCCATGAGAGGAGTGCTAGCCAGAGAAGCCCCGAAGATATAAATATGTTTGTGTGTTCTTGGGCCTTAAAACATCCCACTAAGGGTTACATAGAGAAATAAGGGATTAGCATAAACGGTATATTTTTTATGCATGTGCAGTAGATCCATGGCAACCTCTCCCCCCTCCCCCATCACCTCTGTCTTTTTAAAGTGTCCAAATGTATGTGTGCTATGAACTTGTGTGCAGATTTTCAGGTAACTGAAGATCCACTGAAGCTCATATAGCCAACCTGTGCATGTGTTTCTTTGTTAGTGAGCACTCACTAATGATTTGAAAATTGAACTCATGTTAATCACTATAATACCTAAACACGCTCATCCTGCAATCCTCCAAACCCTTTGGCAAATTGATTTGTACAAGTTTAAAACAAACATTGATGCAATCCAACAACTATACATATTGAAACAACATCAGACCATAGTTCATTTTGTGCTGATGTGAAGGTCTTACAGCCCATGGAACAAACAACAAATGTTTTGGCTTAGGCCAATAGAAAGCAAGCAGATATCACTCTTGACTTGCTTGCTGACCTTTATAACAAAAGCACTGTGAGAAAGTTAAATGAGGTCTGCACAGCAGCAAGAGCTGTAGAGATATAATAGGAGAACTAAAAACATCACAGGGAAAAAGAAATGAAACAGAAATTCCCATTTTGCCTATGCTTAACAAGCTTTAGCAGATATTTTTTATGGAAAATGGCTAAGCATTTAGCTTCAGTCTGCACAAATGCAATGGCCTTTAATTTATCACTCCAAGTGGAAATATAGCAAGTAGCAGTGCCAGATGGCCTCTGTTCTTAATTGGCATATGTGGTTGTTATTCTTTCAGATTAGACAGCTCTCATTTGCACAGAATGAATTTGTGTTCTGTAGGTATCACACTGAGTTACCAGGAACAATCAGATAATTCTGGTAAGGTTTTAAGCAGCACATTTCATTGTAAGATGTCACAAGAGGTGGAGAGTTCTGCTCACTAAAAAAGGTCTGAGGATAGCGCAAACCTGTTTATCTGTCCTATTAAGTTTTCCTCGGTACTAAACCTGTAAGAAACAGAGATGCCATGGCAATACATTCTTTTTAAATAACTTCTACTGCAATTGTAAACTTGTCATGACCTAAGAAGTAGCAGGAGTACTTTGAGCTAGAATTTAACTTGTAGCGCAGAACATATTTTGGGACAATTTGTACTTTTAGGTTGTTGTTAGCAGATACAATTCAGGTACTCATTAATGCATATTTTATCCTTGCAGCATCATGGAGACAGAATTGCCAAGTGACTCAGTTTCTGGAGGAGGAGATTTTAGTACCCACACAAATTTGCACCTGCTTTTTGTGCATGTAGTTACCTCCCCTGATCTAACCCTGAACCCTGGGAATACCTACAAAATACAGGAGTAAAAGTATGTGCGTTGACATATGCACATACTTTTACCCACGTAGTAAGCGGGCAATAAACAAACAGCCCATTCCAGTGGGTTTGTTTTGATTACTGCACTTCCAGTTTCTTATATTAATGTTGCATTTCATTTTTGCATAGAAAAATATAGAATCTAACTTGTGATCAGCATCTCCTTGGCTTCTATAATTACTGGACCTTCAGGAAGCCCAATGTCTTCTGTCTCTGAAGAGTTTTCAAGTACTAGGCTTAAAGTCTCTTACAGTCCTGATTAGCTTCAATAGCAAACTTAGGCAGAAACTGGGGGCAGGAGGGCGAAGCAGGGGACGGTCCTGCGATAGCTAAAGCGATCGCACCTCCATGGTGTAGTTATTCGGCGCAAAACTGGCAGCGATAAGGAATCTTACCTTTCGCTGCCAGTGATGTGTCCGCAACATCGGCACCGGTGCTGCCCCAACTCCTCCTCTTCCGGGGCTGACTCGGCCCTGACTCCGCGTGTGATAGCATTAGAAAATGACCCCCTTAACTGGAAATTTGTCAATATTCCATACAAGGTGGTTCTTCACATGCAAAAGGAGGTATTTATTTATTTATTTATTTATTTATTTATTTAAAAGGATTTATTTATCGCTCTTCCAGATTTAAAAAATCATTCAAAGTGATATAGACTTATTAGCAAAATATAAAAAAAATCAGAATTAAAAATAATACTAAAACAAAATTAAATTAAATATAACAATCATTAAGCACCCGACCCATCTCATATAATTCTGTTGATATCTTACTTAACAACTCTGCTGTATACATACTCTAACCCCCAGTGCTCATTAATCAAATTTTCAACCTCTTCTGGAGTTTCAACAGATCTTTTTCCTCCTCCAGGACACATGGGAGTTCATTCAATAATTTTGGTAGTGCTGTCGAAAAAGCCCCAATCTGTATTTGGAGTTGTTGGAACAATTTCACTGAAGGCAATAGCACCTGTGATTTTAAGTTTATTCTCAAGTCCCGCTTACTGATACCACTAAACTCAACCTTTTAATTGTGGTGGCCTATTTAATGCAGGATTTTAAAGGGCAAATCAAAAACTGAAAACCACACACAATAAGACCAAAGATCCTAATTCTATTATTGAGCCCTTCATACCGGCTTTAAAGAAGTTACTCAAGTGTAGTTTATGAGATTAAATATTTTATCCCACAACGACTAAAATGAACTTAGTCTGACTTTTTAAATCATTGGTCTCAATATTTTTTAAGAAACAATTTTCTCTGCATATAAAATCTTTTTTTTTTTACAAAAAAGAGAGCCATAAACATTTATCTTTTAAATATTATTTTTAAAGTCCTTGTTCCACCAAACACCAGGCCCAACACGGTTCATGCTTGATATTCTTCTTCAGGGGCTGTATAATATAGTGAGAAGTTCAGCAGATTTACAGTGTCTAAAGTTATGAAGTCCATCTTTTATTACATTATTTAAGATTCACATGCAGGTGGCTACAACAAGTGCTAGCATAGGACAATATCAAAGTTATTCCCTGTAGCTAGCCCAAATCTTAACAATTCAGTTTTCCTAGGATTAAGTACCAACCCATTTGTTGTAACTATATGGCAACTGAAGATAAACATTCAATTGTACCACTACTTCCTCATCCCTTTTTCCTAACAGGACCAAAAGCTGGATATCATCTGCATAAAGAAATGAGATGAAACCAAATGATCTAATTAAACCTCCAACAGGGACTAAAAACATATTAAAAAGAAGTGGTGATAAGGCCAAACCCTGACATACTCCTTGCATCACTTCCTTACAGGATGAAACTCTTTCTTGTAAAAAGATAGTTAACCATTTTAAAATTATTCCTCCAAGCCCCAATTCTGAACAATGAGCAGTCAATCTGGGATGTTCTACTAAATCAAAGGCACTGGACAGATCCAAATTCACCAACAAGACTGATTACCCTAATCTAGTCTTGACAACTGATTACCCTTATCTAGACTTCATCCACGATGATGACTATCAATTATCCCATGCTACAATTTCTGCAAAAAACAGTTTGTAAAATATCTAGTAATTCAGAATAGCTACAAAATCAGTGATTTGTTTTGTTACAAGGGGTGTGCATTCGTTTTCGACGTATTGTGAATCCGCAACGTATATGCCATATTTGTTGTATTCATGGGGGTTCTGAAACGTTTGGCGAACCCCCACAAATACAACAGATCACCAACAAATAGGCCCCCACCCTCCTGACCCCCCAAGACTTGCCAAAAGTACCTGGTGGTCCAGCGGGGTTCCTGGAGCAATCTCTCGCACTCGGGCTGTCGGCTGCCGGTATTCAAAATGGCGCCGATAGCCCCTGTGACATAATAAGGGCAAAGGCTATCGGCGCCATTTTGAATACTGACAGCCAACGATCCGAGTGCAGGAGATCGCTCCAGGAACCCTGCTGGACCACCAGGGACTTTTCGCAAGTCTTGGGGGGGTCAGGAGTCAAAAGGTACAGCATAGGATACGTTACTTTAGTGTAAGGCTGCTCATTTATATTTTGAGCAAATTGTGAATGTTAAGAAGGATTTTTATTCCAGCAAAATTGAGAAGTTAGATAATAACCCCTGAATACTTTTCAAGGTTGTTACATCATTCTTGGAGAAAGGTAAAGATGATTCCTTATGTTATGAAGATATTCCTTTTTTTTTAAATTTAATATTTATTAAGTTATAACATTTACTTATAAATGATACCAAACTTGTAATTCAGATACCAATCAAAGAAAAATACTTCTTGAAATCTATATTATTCTATACAAACATCTGATCTATCCCACATCCAGGGGAGGTGTGATGAGTATAGTTCAAACGTGCACCATTTTTACTTATACAACTTTTTCCTTACACCTAATTAGGATTATGAGACTTATCCGAAGAAAATGCACTAGATGTGAGGGATCCAAGAAAACAAATTTATTAGTTCAATATGTAATTTGACACTTAAATGGGAATTTTAAAAAGAAAGTAGCTCCCATATCTAAAACTGCTTGCTATAACGATCATGAAATGTTTAGTTTCACCTTGGTATTTTGGAGATCTAAGAGAACAAAAAAGAGGATTATGATGGTTAGAATGTCTTTGAAAAAAACAGCCCCTTTCTATGTCACAGGGGCTATCGGCGCCATTTTGAATACCGGCAGCCGACAGCCCGAGTGCAGGAGATCGCTCCAGGAACCCCACTGGACCACCAGGTACTTTTGGCAAGTCTTGGGGCTGGGTCAGGAGGGTGGGGAGTTGTAGATAAATAACTTTAAAGGGTTGGGATGGGGTTTTTTGGGGGGAACGAGTGTATTTTTGACATATGAACGGATCAGGGGCCCCTGAGAACAGATGCAACGGCTTTGGGCCCCTACGAATCCAAATCCAAATGGGACGAATCCATCCCTGCTGCACATCCCTATTTGTTACCACCTTTTTCCAAAATTTTTGCCATAAATGATAGATTAGAAACCAAGCAATAATTATTGCAAACTGTTGTATCTAGCACATTGCTTTTCAAAATTGGTGTCACTACTGTGCTCTTCAAAATAGCTGGCACAATCCCCTCACTCAATGATGCATTAATTGTATTTATAAAACTCCATCTAATAAACCCTTAATCAAATATGACAGACTGGGGGTCAAACAAATAATGCAAGGATTTCACTTGGCCCAAATACCATCTTTGTTCCAATAAAGAAATTTGTTCAAACTCTAAAAGCTATAGGGGTAGATTTTAAGACATTCCTGTGGGCGTACATGTGCGCGCTGTATCCGGCATGCACACGTGTGCTTGATTTTATAACATGCGCGCGCAAGTGTGTGCATGTTATAAAATCAGGGGTCGGCGCACACAAGGGGGTGCACAATTGTGCACCCCCTTGTGTGCGCCGACCCCTGCTCGCAGGGGTCGGCGCACGTGCAAGGTGCACAATTGTGCACCTTGCACGTGCCGAGCCCGTGCCAAACCTGTGCCAAGCCGCACTGTCTTCCCACATTCCCTATCAGGCCGCTCCAAAATCGGAGCGGCCTGATTTACACGTGTAAATCCTCTGGATTTACACGTGTAACCTTTTGAAAATTCGGCCCACAGAGAACCATGCTTCCTGGGGCACTCTCCTCTAACTGATCACTATCATCCTCTGTCATTCCTTCTAAATCTACCTCCTTTTTTAAAATTTACATTTTATCTTGAAAGAAAACAGCCAGCACCTCACAATCAGAGAGAGAAGAGAGAGAGGAAAGGCCAGCATGCTGGGGTAAATACCTCCAAATTTGTTCCTGACTTGGGCTGCGAGCAGAGGTTTGTTTTGTCATCGAGGTGAGGAGGCCTGTTCTGAGGGGGAGGGATCTGGAAGTGATGTCATCGGGAGGCGCCCCCCCGGGACTGCTTAAAATCAAGGGCCCCTGGGTGAGAAAATAAAATATGGGAAGGTCGAAGAATTACACTTCATCACCAACAACCCCATGCCGAAAAGATTAGCACCCATGGACTCCCACATGGTATGAATGCGGGAGACCAGTGTTAGGGAAGTAATAGATGGGAACTCCCTAATAGGAGCTACCTCTAGCTCTAGGTTCCCACAACCTTCCTTAATGCCTAATATGGAAGGTCTGCTAGATGCTAATACTGGTATAGGGCCTACTGTGTGTGAAACCCACACCAATATTGGGGTTGGGGGCACCGCAGCACTGAAAGACAGTGTAGTGCTACTCTGAATACTCCTATCTTCACTCAGTTACTAGTTTGACCAGCTGAAAGTACTTTCCTAATTATGGAGCAGCGTGAACAGCTCGAAAAGCTTTGCTTTCTGCCGAGATGAGAGAGAGATAGACGAGGGTGATTGCTGCCCAATTCCCTGTGAGAACACCTAAAACTCCATGAGAGAGAGACTGGAGATGCTAGACTTCAGACATCCTGCTGAAGCTTCTACAGGAAAGTTTCTAGAGAAGTAGGGATGCTTGGCTCAAAACAGCACTGCTAATCTTCTCCCCTGACTAAACCCCAAATGTATCTGAAGGTAGAGAAAGTATTAAAAGAAACTGCCAGAGGTTCAGAGCATATTGCAAGGAGTAACAATATTTAGATAAGCTTAAAGACTACACCTAATACTTTCTCTCTTTGTGCTACATTGAAATGAAGCTTTTTGTGTGCCTCTTTGAATATGATTTTGAAATCAAAGCTGTGATTTATTGGCTGCTGAAAATTTCCTAAATAATCCTTTTTTTTTTTTTAACCATTTACCAAGCTGCCAAGTTATCCAGTTCCAGGAGGGAGATTTTAGGCCAGTCCTGGATTTCTAACAACCCCATTTTGATGCATTTTGGGACCTACAATGCTGATTTCAATGTATACCATCAGGGACTATAAATACCACAATACTCCAGGATATACGTTCCAAACCAGGACTGGCCAAAAAGTCTCCCTCCTGGAACTAGGTAATTTGGTAGCTCTGCATTTACTGATCTGTCTGAACTATCCTGCCTGCTCACCTGCCCAAGTCTCCTTCAGTCAGTCCTGACTTTTTGTCATCCCCCCTTTTGGTGCATTTTAGATACCTTTAGTTCTAATTATGGTTGGATAAAGCAAGTCGACAACTACAGCAATGTATTGTGAATTATTTGTATTCAAATACCAGGAATGTCAAAAAGTCATCCTGAAGACTTGGCAGCTATTCTGTTTCATGCAATTCGTCAGAGAGAGCAGTGCATTCTTAAAGCACGGATAAACTTAGGCCTGAATTTTCTAAAGTCGCAGACCTTAGAAAATCCGGCGGTAATGGGGGGCGGGGGGTTGAGCCTGAGAAAGCCAGCAGCCATCACATCACTGCGGTGCACTGGCTACCGGCTTTCACATCGAATAACTACACCCTAAAAGTTATAGTTATTCGGCGCAAAACTGGCGGCGATAAGGGTCCTTACCTTTTGCCACCAGCAATGTGTCCGCAGCGTCAGACCCACTGCCACCCCGACTCCTCCTCTTCCGGGGCCAACTCTGCCCCAACTCCGCTTTTGAAAATGACCCCCTTAGATTCTGAAATGAAAAGAAGGAAATGGACTGATAGCAATGCTTATTAATTCCCTTACACAGTAAACACAACTGATCCCCATATTTTATTATTTTAACAGTATAATGAAAACAATCAACTCATTCAGAAACATTTGAGCCCGGTGCTAGATATTTGAGTTCCTGGCTACATAATAGAATAAGGGAGCACTGGAAATTAACAATGGCCCTCTACCGGGGGTCTGTATTTACAGTCACTTGAATGGCAAATGAGTTACTCATGGTGAAGTCTATCACAAGGAATACCAACTTAATTAATTATAAACAGTCATTACTGTGATGAGGGACATTCCATGTCTAGTGCTGTTAACTCTTATACATGATGAGTAGAATTGATAATAATAGATCATGTTCATTAATGCTATTGAAATGAAACCAAATCAATACACAGCACTTTCATCTGATTCGTACTCTTCTAAAACACAACAGTTTGTAGATGTCAGTCTTCTGAATCTTTAGCTAAACACATTCACATTAACAATATAGAATGAGGACAATTTTCAAAGACATTTTTTGTAGATATAGGGTGATTTATGTGCATAAATGGCTGCCTGAATATTTTTCTTTCTTAATACATCAAAAAGAATGTGTGTTGTACAACAAGCATTATTTTAGCTGCATTTGGCAGCATGTTTTGGGCAGGATCAGACAATAGCATGTAGATTATCTTTTCAAATCAATTTGCATTATTTTCCATGGCAAATCTATGTGTACAAAAGACAGGTACAAATCCATGGTAAAAGGTAGGGATGTGCAGAGCAAAATTTTATGTTCATATTTTTTATGTCCGAAAGGGGGTCCCACTTGCGGCCAATATGGACATAAAAAAAATCCAATGAGTTGGGTATATGTACATATGTGCAAAAAAAAAAATTAAACCCCCTCACCCTCCTTAATCCCCCCCCCAGACTTACCACAACTCCCTGGTGATCGAGCGAGGAGTGAGGACGTCATTTCTGCAATCCTTGGCGAGAAGCATGTGACGTCGGTGGCACGTCGAGTGACGCGGCGTCACGTGATTCCCGGCTCGTTCGCGCCGGATGGCTCGTTCGGCCCAAAAAGAACTTTTGGCCAGCTTGGGGGGGCCTCCTGACCCCCTCAAGCTGGCCAAAAGTTCTTTTTGGGCCGAACGAGCCGTCCGGCGCGAACTTGCCGGGAATCACGTGACGTCGGCGTCACGTGATTCCCGGCTTGTTCGCGCCGAACGAGCCGTCCGGCGCGAACTTGCCGGGAATCACGTGACGTCGCGTCTGAGTGACGCGGCGCCACGTGATTCCCGGCTCGTTCGCGCCGGACGGCTCGTTTGGCCCAAAAAGAACTTTTGGCCAGCTTGAGGGGGTCAGGAGGCCCCCCCAAGCTGGCCAAAAGTTCTTTTTGGGCCGAACGAGCCATCCGGCGCGAACGAGCCGGGAATCACGTGACGCCGGCGTCACTCGACGTGCCGCCGACGTCACATGCTTCTTGCCAAGGATTGCAGAAATGGCGTCCTCACTCCTCGCTCCATCACCAGGGAGTTGTGGTAAGTCGGGGGGGGGGGGGATTAAGGAGGGTGAGGGGGTTTATATTTTTATTTTGGCTCAACAATCGCGATTTCCCACATATCGAACATATCTATGTTCGATATGTGGGAAATCCGATCGTTTATGTCGAATCAATTTTTTAAGTAAAAAAAAAATATGAGTTGCGTTTTACTAATGCGGTCAATCCGAATGCACACCCCTAGTAAAAGGTACCCATGGGCATTTCCCCAAAGCAGACAGTCTGACCGTTACCCCAGTATGGGGTAACTGGAAAGAAGACAGCAAACATGAAGAAGAGGAAAGCGTAAAGCGAAGCACACATCATGATCTTTTCCTGGTGCTGTCACCCAGAAGACTACATTGCTAGAAAACTTGCAAGAATAAATAAAGATTATAACTTTTTTAAAATTTTAAGATACTTCTCTAAATGTTGTTACTATACCTGTAATAATGGTAACAAAAATTCTGCAGTAAAATCTGGAAAATTCTACAGCACCTGTTTTCAAGATCTGTGACAATTCCATGGCACATTTGCTTTCACAAAATGTGCAGACAGAGGGGTCCCTTTCAAACTTACGAATTCCTTACATTCAAGATGACGCATTAAAATAAATAGATCCCACGTAATCGTGAATTAGAAACTTTTATGTGGAATGATATGGCCGCAGCCCAGAACACTTTAAATTTACCAATTACAGCAAACAGATGCCTAAATAGCAATCGGCACTAATTAAAGCCAACATTGTGTATCAAATCATTTCAGAGCTTCAACCCGCAAAAGCCAAGTGTGTGATGGGTGACCAGCGCTCTTTACCTTGCTCTGCCTCAGACTGCAGTCTATCCTGATAATTCCCCCCCCCCCCCCTTTGGACGTAAGGGGAGTGGGGGTGGGGTGGGGTTTGGTTACCTATACTGATGTCAAGTATCCGTGGTCCGTAAAAGGCATGACGCTCGAGTGGTAACATGGTTTCCATCCTGCTCCGCCTGCCGTCAAAGCGGCAAGCGCGTATTGAGCTAGTCTCCTGGGCCCCTCTGTAGCAGGCTAACAAGCGGCTGTGAGCATTTACCATTCCCTACTGTGACTGATCGCCTTCATTTCCTCTGGGAGCTTTCCCTTTCAAGCTTGTTGTCCCCCCCCAACCCCTTGTCTAATCAATTAATGTAGGGAGGGGGTGGGCGGGAAACTTCTCAGGCCTGTGGCTGCAGGAAAAGGAGGCTTTCGCAATCCTTTCCTCTCCTTTGAATTTCTTGCCAGCCCACCCTCATGTCCCAGCCCCTTTCCCCCTCTCTGGGACCTATATGGCCACTTAGCCTCGCAACCTCATCCCCTCCTACTCTCCCTTTCCCTGGATTCTTCTTTCTTCCTTGCCTCCCAATCTCCCGCCCTCATCCCTCTGCAGGGGCTTCCTCTGGTTGCCACCCATGCTGTGCCCTGCTCCACCAAGACTTGGCTTAGTTGCAGGGCTGCTCATCTTGTGCAGACAGAGGGGTCCCTTTTAAACTTAGCAATTCTACACGCTCATGATGACACTTATTGAAATAAATAGAGCCCATGCAATCGAGAATTAAGAAACTTCTTTACATGGAATGATAAGGCCGCATCCCAGCATACTTTAATTTTACCAATTACAGCAAGCATATGCCTAACTAACAAATGGCACAAACTAAGACCAACATTGTGTATCAAAATATATCAATGTCTGAACCTCAAAAAGCCAAGTGTGCGATGGGTGACCAGCGCTCTTTACATTGTTCTGCCTCAGACTGCTGTCTGCCCTTATAACACCCCCCCCCCCCCCAATTCAGCTGTAAAAGTCAATGTGTTGGGTTGGTTATGCCAAGCATCCATGGACCGTTAAAGATACAGTGTTCGAGTGTTAATGTGGCTACCAACCTGCCTCATCTGCCTTCGAAGCAGTGAGAGCAGGTTGAGCTAGTCTCATGCGCTCCACTGCTAGCAGGCTGGCAAGCAGCTTCGGGCATTCACCATGTCCTACTGTGACTGATTGCCTTCATTTTCTCTAGGAGCTTTCCATTTCAAGCTGGTAACCCCTCCCCCCCCCCCCCCCCCCACCCAATAGCCCCCAAGGTAAAGTATCTTCATTTTCTGGAGGACCCCCCTAATAACTAGGTACTATAGCCATATCTAGCTAAAAGGGCATCCAAACTGTCCTGCAAGTTGCTATTAAATAGATCCAAACCAATGTCAGATAAATGCACTCTGTCTGGTCTGTACAACACTGGGCAGCTTTCGTCTATCAATTCATGTGGTGCAAAAAGACCCAGGATGATCGGCATGAACCTACACATTCATTTGTTGATCTTTTTCCTGTTTCTCTCTATTGCTGTGTGGGACCGCTTTCTCCACCACACCCGCCTAGAGGTGATGTAGGACCAAACGATGTGCGTAACGGGGAATAGATCCACAATTGTGATGCAATCCCTCTGCATTCTTTGAATGAGCTCCACATTGTGAATTGCTGCCCAGTCATTTCCCCCCAAATGGAGAATTTTCACCCATGGCAGGGGAATGGACATGTTTAATGGAGTACCAAGGGCATCAGTTAGTTAGTTAGCATCACCTCTTTCCTGGATGACCTTGCAGACAGCGACATTTGTTCGAGGCCATATCCAGGTGACTCCCTATGAGCCTAGAATTTGCCCCTTGTATGTCCACTGGATGTAGTGAGACACCAGACGTAGATCATTTATTTGACCTGACCTGTAATAAAGCGAAACACGATGTAAATAAGCATTACCTATGAAAATATGCTTCTGGCCTGAGGTAAAGCTGGTATCTGTTTGAATGCCACCTGCCTATTGACATAAGGTATTTATTTATTTATTTAAAATATTTATATACCGTTTTACCAATACAAGATTGACCAAAGCAGTTTACAATAGCAGTAACATAAAAATTCAAATAAAATAAAATAATAAAACAATGTTGGAATAAAAATACAATCAACTTCATGATCAATATAATTTTTTTTTTTAAATTATAACAAAAGAAGAGGATTTAAATAATTAACTATTATTTTAAATAAAAGTATAGAAAGAAAAGGAAAGATTACACAATCATAACTGTCAAGATAGTAGATCTCCTGATATTTGCGTGCCCATACATGTAGATGGGCTAATGACTACTGAGTGGAATCAATCTTCCCAAATGCTTCCGTAAAAAAATAGGTTTTTAGCGCTTTCTTAAATTCATTTCTGCTGAATATTTGTCTTAAGGGGTCAGGCAACGAGTTGTGGAAGGCCGAGAGCTGCTGCCATGGTTGCTACTCCTATTTTGAAAGCGTGTGAACTGAAGCCTGGATTTGCAATACCTGTAGCCCCTAAGGCCCGCTGCAGCACTTTTGAGAACTGGAAACTAGATAGTGGAGGCTTGTTTTGGTGCATCAAATGGGATTTGGGGACATACGGTTTGAGAGCCAAGTAGCACTGCACAGGGTCAGTGCTAGCTTCTGGGCCACCCAGTGCACAGAATCTACCCTGCCACCCCCACACCACCACACCTCCCCATGGTGCCAACATGGTGCCGCTCCGCTTCCCCCACCTATGGCGGTGTGGACGGCCTTCTGTTTCTTCAGCTGCCGGAAGGGGATATGTGCACTGATGTTCGCATGCTCATACCCTCTTCTGGGGGTGCCGCTGACCCACTGACCAGCCGGCTCGCTGCCTCCCCGGGTGTGCCGTTCCATGCAATTGCATGGTTTGCACAACCGGTTGCACCAGGCCTGGCACTGCAGGATATATACGGGGCAAGACTTGTCTGCTGCCAGCCTATGCAATTCTACCTTTTCGCCTCTTGCCCCCTGATCTGTTTTGGACCTGCATATGGTCAACACTAACTTGCAGCCCCACTATTGCACATCCTCACTCTGGAGATCTGTGCATTCATGTTTTTTTGAAACCTGCTCCAATGTGCATAGCTGTGAAAAATGCCAATGAAAATGCCAATGAAAATGCCAATGAAAGCACACAAAAATGCCAATGAAAGCACACAGATAAACATGCAGGTCTCATAATAGTTGAAACAGAGTTTCTCCAGGGCAGCCAGCATCAGTTGAAGGTGGTGGTGGTGTGTAATCAGGAGGCGTTTATCCTTTGCTTTTCCCACAGTTTGCCCCCCAGCTGCTCATCATCTGCTTTATAGCGAAAGAGGCTGCAGGATTTTTGAGACCAAGGGCCTTGGGGAAAAAGGCAAATCCGGCCAATGTGTCACTGTAGTGGATCTTGCAGCTCCTTCATTTTTGCAGTAAAGAATGCATTGGACTAATGATTGCACTGAGATCAGCCAGGTCATGAGGCTACCCCTTTCAGCAAGGAACAGCTGTAAGTCATAGGGAGCTTTCATATAGTTCTTCCTTGTGTTATTTGCTAGAGAATCTTGAATCATATCCCAAATGCCGAAGGGCCAAGCTGCCACACCACCCTCAGAATCGAAGTCTTGCTCCTTTCTGCTTCCGGTGTAAGCAACTTGAAAGAGGTCCGTTTAAAGCAGGAAAGAGAGTTGGTGATACTACTATCCACACCGGGGACATGCGCTGCGTGGAAAGAGATGTAGAAATGCAAGCAGCTAAGCACTACATCCCTCAACAGTACAGTTGCCCCATGGTCATGGACGATAGTCTGTTTATGGCTTTTAGCACCAGCGGAATACTACTTTGGTGTTGCCAAGGTCCCATCCCCAAATTCTCAGAGCCATGACAATGGGAAACAACTCTTAAAAATATTACATCTTTGGTGATCCCCATCTCATGCCACACAGGAGGCCAAGCCTCTGCGCACCAAGCCCCTTTGAGATAAATGCCAAAACGGAGCCCCCCTCCTGCATCAGTAAATATTTCAAGCTCAGAACTGTAAAGCATTGTAAAGTTAAGTGTAAAACATTGATAAGACTGGTGAAAAGAGAATTTGAAATGAAGTTGATGGTAGAGGCAAAAACTCATAATAAAAACTTTTAAAAATATATCCGAAGCAAGAAACCTGTGAGGGAGTCGGTTGGACAGTTAGATGACCGAGGGATTAAAGGGGCTCTTAGGGAAGATAAAGCCATTGCAGAAAGACTAAATTAATTCTTTGCTTCTGTGTTTACTAATGAGGATGTTGGGGAGATACCAGTTCTGGAGATGGTTTTCAAGTGTGATGAGTCAAGTGAACTGAACCAAATCACTGTGAACCTGGAAGATGTAGTAGGCCAGCTTGACAAATTTAAGAGTAGCAAATCACCTAGTCTGGATGTTATGCATCCTAGGGTTCCGAAGGAACTCAAAAATGAAAATTCAGATCTATTCGTTAAAATTTGCAACCTATCAAGGAAAGGTCTGCTCTTCAGACCTTGCCTTGGTATTGAGGTTCTGGCCCTGAGTGTGTTCCTGGCTCCTGGTTCTTGGTTCTTCGTCCCGCTCTTCTTCCCTGCTCCATGGATTGATTCTTGGCTCCTGACCTCTGTACTGGTGGATGTGTCTTCTCCTGGCTTGATCCCAGTACGGCATTGGACCCTTCTCCTGGCTTGATCCCGGTGCGGCTCTGGACCCTTCTCTTGCCTTGACCCTGGACTGGACTCGGATCCCGCTGGTGTTTTGATTCTCAGACCGGTTTGGACTCTTCCTCGTCTCCGTCTTCAGATTGTCTCGACCTGCTGGAGGCACCAGCCGTCTGGAACCCATGACCTGCAGGAGGCGCCTGCATCCAGACCTTCTACAGTCTTCAGAGGAGTCACCTAAGTCCCAGCGGTCGGACCCCCACGGGCTCCTCCTGAGGGGGTCGCGTGCTTCCAGGGTGAAGACTTCTAGCAAGTCTCTACAATCCAAGAGGCCTCGCCCTTCGACGGTAGTCCTCTACCTCGAAACAAGGGTCCACTTCCATAACACGTATACTAGGGGTGTGCATTCATTTTCGCCGTATTGGCGATCCGCAACGTACATTGCACTATTCATAGTATTCGTGGGGAAGCGAAACGTATCGCGATTCCTCACGAATACATAAATCTTCGCCGAATTATACGGCCACCTAAATAAAAACTTAAACATACCCCCCACCCTCCTGAACTCTCCCAAGACTTACCAAAACTCCCTGGTGGTCCAGCGGGGGGTCCGGGAGCCATCCCCTGCACTCACACCCTCGGTGCCGGTTTCATCATGGCACCGATAGCCTTTGTCACAGGGGCTACCGGTGCCATTGTTCAGCCCCTGTCACATGGTCATCGGCGCCATCTTGTGCTCCTACCATGTGACAGGGGCTGACCAATGGCACTGGTAGCCCCTGTGACATAGTATGGAAGGCCGAGAGCTGCTGCCATGGTTGCTACCGGCGCCATTTTGAGTACTGGCATCGGACGGCCGGAGTGCAGGAGGTCGCTCCGGGACCCCCGTTGGACCCCCACGGACTTTTGGCCAGCTTGGGGGGGCCTCCTGACCCCCACAAGACTTGCCAAAAGTCCAGCGGGTGTCCGGGAGCGACTTCCTGCACGCTGGCCGTCCGATGCCAGTACTCAAAATGGCGCCGATCGCCTTTGCCCTCACTATGTCACAGGTACCAACGGTCGGCCCCTGTGACATAGTGAGGGCAAAGGCGATCGGCGCCATTTTGAGTACTGGCATCGGACGGCCGGCGTGCAGGAGGTCGCTCCCGGACCCCCGCTGGACTTTTGGCACGTCTTGTGGTGGTCAGGAGGCCCCCCCAAGCTGGCCAAAAGTCCCAGGGGATCCAGCGGGGGTCCCAGAGCGACCTCCTGCACTCCGGCCGTCCGATGCCAGTACTCAAAATGGTGCTGGTAGCCTTTGCCCATACTATGTAACAGGGGCTACCGGTGCCATTGGTCAGCCTCTGTCACATGGTAGGAGCACAAGATGGCGCCGATGACCATGTGACAGGGGCTGAACAATGGCACCGGTAGCCCCTGTGACAAAGGCTATCGGCGCCATGATGAAACCAGCACCGAGGGTATGAGAGTGCAGGGGATGGCTCCCGGACTCCCCGCTGGACCATCAGGGAGTTTTGGTAAGTCTTGAAGGGGTCAGGAGGGTGGGGGGTTGTAGTTAATTTTAATTTTAGCCGGGACACGAATAGAAATCACCGTATTAATGCATCAGGGCACCATACGGCCGAATGCAACGTATCTGCTCCCCGACAAATCGGAATCACGAATGCAATGTATGGCGTCCCTCTGCTCATCCCTAACGTATACAACCTCACACCAATTGGGAGGTTAATTGTACCATGTGGCACTTAGTGCAAAAAGACTGTATAGCCTCACTCTTGGGCTCACGTTCTCCCATGAGCTAGCGACCTTGCCTCCATGCTTTCAACACCAGCTGTAGGTCGCGCTCGTAACAAGAACTGAGTGGTGTGTAGGTGGTGAGGGCTTTAGGAAAGGCAACGGTGTTGGCATTTCCTTGTATGTTAGTGGGGGGGAGGGGGTTCCACTGATTTTCTTAAATGAAAGTCAACAGGGGGGGGGGGAGAATTTCCTGGGGGGGGGGGGTTGTTACAATTTTAAATGAACTGTGAGTGTTTTTTGTGCACTTGTCTCATTTTGTTTAAAAACGAATGTGCACCCCCCTGATAGCGACAGTGGCAAGAGAAAGCAGGAGGCTTCAGCAGCAGAAGTGAGAGAGGAAACATTGGATAAAAGCTGCAGTGGGGGATGGGGGGCAGTGTGCTGAATTGCACAGCAAAGGCACATTCTGCAGCAATTGCCATGGCTGGGGATGGGGAAGCATAACAAACTGGGGACCTTTGCTGTAATATATCCACCACTTCTCTGCCACTCTTCTTAAGCTTTGCACAGCATAAGCACAAAGGCAAATTCCATACACGGCCGCTTTACAGCTTTTACCATGGTCATCTTCAGGACAGGTTGCAAAATGAATTCCATTTCAAATCAGCACTTTCCCAAAAAGCCACTTGTCCTCTTAACCATTCACTCTTTCAAAGGATGACATGATCAGCTTCTGCAGTTGCAAATTTATATCTATTTGTATATCCAGGAATTATGAGTCACAGGAATTCTAGGAAAGTTTGCCCTGCGCTGACAGTTCTGTTGTATTATTTTGTGTGTGCTATCAGGCACTTCGAAATCTTAAGAAAGCAAAGATTTGAAATATTTTTCCTGTTCACCCTAACTTGATTTATTTTGACTAAATTGTCAGCATCAATTAATTTACAAGCTCTTAACTTAATTCTGCAAAAGAGAAGCGGTATTGTGTTACAGTGGGTAAGAATTATTGCATTTGTTACAGAAAATAAGCAGTTTATTAGTTTTCATTGAAGCATTACAGAATTATTCAATTATTAGGTTGTTACATTCTAATGTGAAATGGGGAACAATGCATTGGTCAAAACCCCTTCATAATACTACCGAATACCAAGAAGAGCATAATGCATAAGGGATCTCCACTGGTAAAGCAAATGAAACAAAGTATATTAAAAAAAGAAATAATATAGGAAGTGTTAGCAGTTTTGCATGTGGCTTTGGAGTCAGTTCCTCCAAATTTTGCCACCAAGAATCCTCTGTGTTTTCCCATGTCCTCTTAAAGTTCATTACCATTTTAGTCTCCGGTCTCTACCAACTGCTCTGAGAGGGCATTCAACATTTCCACCACATCTTCCATGAAGCATTATTTTCTGACATTGCTTCTGAATGTCCCCCCGAATTTTTTGGGCTCTTGAATGGAGGATAAGGTTTGGAGTCAGGGTTAGGGCTAACGCTGGAGGTGGAAAGGGCAGTATGCTGATGAGTGGGAAGATATATCTCCTTTGGGGGAATTTAGTTGTGAGGGTGGTTGATTTTGTGACAGGTGTGAGTCATTTGAGTTAATTGTCTCTTTAGATATCCTGGGATCTTCAAAAATATTGACAAGCACTTTAACCTATTAAGGTGTACTTTAGTTTATGATGCTTATATTGAATCATGAGATTTATCATGATCTCTATTTATCTGTGATTCAAGGATTCAAAATATACTGAAATGATAGAGCAAATAGAAGTAGTGGCATTTCTTGAAGAATCAAGTAAAATACAGATTCTTCAAGAAATAAATTGCAGTCTGAAATGTTTATGAATAGAAATTCCATGCATGATAGAGAAGAATATAGCACTTGGGCAGAGGTGGCCAACTCTGGTCCTCAAGAGCCACAAAGAGGCCATGTTTTCAGGATATCCACAATGAATTTGTATAAGATAGATTTGCAAACAATGGAGGCAGTGCATGCAGATTATTTTGTGCATATTCATTGTGAATATCCTGAAAACTTGGCCTGTTGGTGGCTGCACTAGGGATTTAATACTGCCCACTCATCCAGAATGGCAAAACAGATTGTGAAATGCTAGGAGAGATTAGACAGACTACTAAACATGGAAGCACAATAATAATGGGAGAGTTCAATTACTCCAACATTCATTGAGTGGATGTCTCATCAGGGCATGACAAAAAGGTTAAGTTTCTAGATACCATAAATGACTGCTGCATGAAGCAACTGGACATAGAATCAATTTGAGAGGGGACTACTTTAATTCTCACTAGAGTACAAGATCTGGTACAAGAAGTAACAGTATATGGATGACAAAATCCTAAATCCATCCCTGGGTCATTGACTGTGCTGTCAGATTGTTCAGACCATGTGACCATATGACTGTTTGCTGGTGCACTGCCTAGGTGTGTTGCTGCTGGCTCTAACATATCCTTTGCATCTCACGGTGTATGTTACACATCTCATGGTATGATGTTCTGCCTTGCACATGAATGTCCTCCTGTAACATAGCCATGCTGACATCTGGCTGCTGTGTGAATACTTGTGCTTCTAGCCAAGATTTTTCTAAAGCTGCTAGTGACTCTGATGGCAAGTTGTGCACCGTAGGGATGTGCAGAGGGACCGCATATGTTACATTCGGTATTTGTAATCGTCGGGGGGCAGATACGTTGCATTCGGCAAGGGGGGCCCGTGATCCATTCATGCGTTCCATTCTTATTCATTTCCCGGCTAAAATTTAATTAACTACAACCCCCCACGCTCCTGACTCCCCCCCCCCCCCAAGACTTGTCAAAACTCCCTGGTGGTCCAGCGGGGGTCCGGGAGCCATCTACTGCACTCACGCTGTCAGCTGCCGGTATTCAAAATGGCGCCGATAGCCTTTGCCCTTACTATGTCACAGGGGCTACCGGTGCCATTGGTCGGCCCCTGTCACATGGTAAGAGCACAAGATGGTGCCGGTTGTCCATTGCTCCTACCATGTGATAGGGGCCGACCAATGGCACCGGTAGCCTCTGTGACATACTAAAGGCAAAGGCTATCGGTGCCATTTTGAATACTGACAGCCAATGGCCCGAGTGCAGGATATCACTCCCGGACCCCCGCTGGACCACCAGGGAGTTTTGGTAAGTCTTGGGGGGGGGGGTCAGGAGGGTGGGGGTTTTGTTTAAATTTGCTCCTTTAGATGGCCGAATAATTCGGTGAAGATTTGTTGTATTCGTGGGAATCGCGATACGTTTCGCGACGCAACGAATACAACGAATATGGCCCTATACTTGCGGATTGCCAATATGTTGCAATTGAATGCACACCCCTAGTGCACTGTATCTTTTCCTTCTACTAGCTGGTATTCCTTTAGATGTAAAAGGCATGGTTCACTGGTAGCTGTCAATAAGGATGTGCATTCATTTGAGAGGAATGGGTAAAACATAATGAGTGAGTCCATATTCATTTCATTTGTGGTCCCCCAAAATGAACGGAATAATCTTCATATCATTTGTTTATCTTTCCCTTTCATTTCTATGATGCATTGAAGTCTATGGTGTATACTGCTGAGCAGAAAAAAAACAACTGGTAACTATAGCAACCAAATGTTGCCTGTGTGACATCAGTGCCTTGTCAGAGCTAAGGCAGGTTCAGATGGCACAGAGACTACCAATAGGAAAAATAACAGTGCAGCTGTGATCTGAATCAAGTGACATTAATGTCCTCCTACTATAAAGTCCGAATATGTGCAAGAATCTCTGTATTTCTTCTGCTACTAGAAGCTGTTATAGAGTTTTAAAAAAGCTTACAAACTTTTTGATTTGACATTAGTAAAGGGCCTTTTCTCTTCTCTGAGATGCAAATGGACTTACACACTCACTCTGCCAGAAAGAGACACAGTGCATAGCTGCTGATTTTGATTTTTCTCTTTACTGGGGTAGGGTTGGGGTAGGAAATAATGTGGAAATTGCAGTTGCAGCAGTGCTAGTTATGATATGCTCACTTCTCTGGACACCAGTGAGGTGTGCAATGCATATTCAGAATCTGAAGAGAAGAATATTACTAGGTTATCAGTCTTTTTTTGTCTGTTAGTGTTTAACAGTTTTTTGTTGGTGGAGAAAACACTATTGGGCATGAACTCTAGGCATGCTTACCTCTTGTGTGAGCTGGCGGAGGCAGAGGCTGGCAGGAGCTCTAACAGGACCTGAGCATCAGGGTCCACTTGAGCTTTGCTGCACACCAGGTGATGCATGGTCCCCAAAACTCTTGCCTCTATGGTAACGGCAATAGAAGATGGGGGCTTTCAGGGCTGAGCACATTTACTGTACCTGGCAGTAAGGGATACACTGGGGCTGGAGCCCAAGGACAATGTGAAGCCATTCCTGAAGGACCTAATAGGTGCAGGAAAATAGCAGGGCATTTCCACAGAAGCATAAAAGTGGGGAATCTTCTCCATGAGAGGTAAGAAGAATTTGAGATGCCTCACAAGCATCTGATTCAAGATGTTGGCAACCACTGGAATTTCACTTATATGATGCTGCAGAGATTAGTGGAGCTGTAGAACACCCTTAATGATCCGTCTCTGGAAACAGAGATAGTGTGCATTGCACCCTGAGGCATTACAATTGGGTAGGGATGAGGCAGCTGGTGCAAACCCCGAAGCCCCTCAAGGTTGCCAGAGGATTTGCATTCCAGAAGTGCCACCCTGGGCGGGGACATCCTATAATAAGCAGTGAGCATGTCTTCTCAATGGCAGAGGGATGTGAATCGGGCTTCGGACGATTGAAAATATCGGACGATATTTTCAAAATCGTCAGAAATCGGGGGCTCCCCCAAAACGATAGGAAAACCCCACGATATTGATCGTGGGGGTTCTCTTATCATTTTGGGGGAGGACGGGAAAAATGGCACACAAAAATAACCCCTAAACCCACCCCGACCCTTTAAAACTAATACCTTAGCTTCCCCCACCCTCCCGACCCCCCCAAAAAACTTTTTACAGGTACCTGGTGGTCCAGTGGGGGTCCCTGGAGCGATCTCCTGCTCCTGGGCCGTCGGCTGCCATTAATCAAAATGGCGCCGATGGCCCTTTGCCCTTATCATGTGACAGGGTATCCGGTAGCTCCTGTGACATAATAAGGGCAAAGGCTATCGGCGCAATTTTGAATACTGGCAGCCGACGGTCCGAGTGCAGGAGATCGCTCCCTGCCCCCCACTGGACTTTTGGCAAGTCTTGTGGGGGTCAGGAGCGTCCCCAAGACTTGCCAAAAGCCCCTGGTGGGAAAATTCATTTTTCGGGGTTAGCGTGCACTAAATGGGTTAGTGCACGCTAACTCCCATTAGCATGGACTAAATCCCCGTTAGTATACACTCAAACTGAAATGTGAGCCCGCACTAACGGGGATTTAGTGCACGCTAATGGGAGTTAGCGTGACCTAACCTCTTTAGTGTGCACTAACCCTAAAATTTGGGTAGGCCAAAACAAATTGGCCTGAACCACGGGAAAATAAAATTTCCCGCGGCAGGCCAATAACGAAGGCCGAACCGAAAGGTTTGGCCGAATCACATCTCTAGAAGACACTATATTCAGCTATATAATATTGGAAAAGCTTTCTTAATAAAGCAAACCCCTCAAATTACCAGGAAAGCCAAACTGGTGAAAGACCATTGTCATGATCTGATTATGACAAAGGTTTCAACTGGAAATCAAATTTCACAAGAAACTCAAAATTATACCCAGCAGCAAGCTCAATTTCAGGTAGGGAATATAATAAAAGCTTATTTTACAAAATTGCTATTGTTGACAGATCTTTCTCTTATGCTAAATTTGACATGTGACAAGTAATTCAACAGGAAGGCAGATATCTCCCATGCCATTCTGCCTTTCTGCCATACCTCTCTTGCTACACATGGGTGATCTATCTGCCACTTAGTCGTGCTGCCATACCCAGACATTACACTTTGGAGTTCTTTCTGTCACTCTGTCTTGCTGTCATCCCCTAGAATCTACACCTTGGAATGTTCTTACCATTGGGGAGAGGGGCTGCTTTCCACCTCTCATGGTGCCTTGGTGTGCTAATGCCACTTTTTGTGTTATCTTGTTCCTTTATCAGTGCCTTGGGTTTTTCCTGCCACCTTTTCTTCTTTGTTTCCCCTTCATGATGCTTTAGATGTTGATGCCACACTTGGTGCCACTTTGCCTCTCATGCTCCCTTTGAGGGTTCATGCCACTGTGGTTGGTGTCCTCTATTGAAGCCCTGGGGAATTCTTCCCATTCTTGCTGCTTCTTTGCTCCTCTGATGGTAACTTGGAGATCTCCTGCTACTACTTGCACAGCCTTTGCCCCTTTAAGGTGCCTTAGGATATTCATGCCACTTTTGGTGCCAATTTGCCACAGTCTAGTTACCTTGTAGTTCTTTCCCACTGCTGATGATGTCTTCCCACAAGTTTCAATAGAACTGATGAGAAAACCCGAATTTTTGAGCCCAAAATAGGCTTCAGTCCTTCCCCATTGACTTTAATGGTAAATGAATGAACAAATGAAATGAAGAAACATTTTTTTGTTGTTGCTTGAAAGTAATGAAACAAATGGAGGTGCCCTATAAAATAAATAAATGAACCAAAATGACATTTTTTTCCTCTACGCATCCCTAGCTGTCAGCATTAGAGAACTATCAAGTTCCCATGGCAGATCAGGAAGTAGCCTTGTAGAAGACAGTTCTCAAATTTCCAGCTCTTCTGTGTCTTCCTCTAGCTCCTCAGGCTCTGACTACTGCTGCCTCTCTTCCCTCCAGCTCTTCCTGCTGGGTCCTGTGAAAGGAAGTAGAAGTGCATAAAGATCAAGTGGCCAATACTTTGAGGTCCATATTCAGCTGCTATGTGTTTCGAATAGTTAACCGGATAAACTTTATCTAGCTAACCTAGCCCATTTATTCACTAGTGTCTGTGCTGCTGACTATATCCAGGTATCTTAAAGTTAGCCAGATAAATATATCCAGCTAATTGTAGGACAGGTCTCTAAATATCAGCTGAGCACCCCCCACCCTCCATTCTCTCTATCTATCTTACTATCTCTTGTATTTCTCTTCCCTCCTCATTCTCCTGCCTTCCTTTCACCACTTCCCTCCTCCCGCTCCCATGCTCCCTGATTCTTGACCTTTATGCACTTCTGCGTCCTTTCACAGGACCCAGCATCTGTCAGGTCATACAAGAGATAGAACTGAAGAAGCAGCAGGAAGAGCTGGAAGGGAGAGAGGCAGCAGAAGTCAGAGCCTGAGGAGCTAGAGGAAGACACAGAAGAGTTGGAAATTTGGAACTGTCTTCTACAAGGCTGCTTCCTGATCTGCCATTAGTTCTCTAATGCTGACAGCTAAGGATGTGTAGAGGAAACAGATGTCATTTTGGTTCATCTATTTATTTTATAGGACACCTCCATTTGTTTCATGATACCATTCTTAACAACCCCTCCTCTCAGCTAACTTTGGACAGGTATCAAAGTATCAGCTGAGCACCCTTCCCCCTCCATTCTCTCTGTTGTCTTACCCTCTCTTGCATTTCTCTTCCCTCCTCGTTCTCCTGCCTTCCTTTCAACACGTCCCTCTTCCCCCTCCCATGCTCCCTGATGCTATACCTCTTCTGCTGCTCCCTGTTACTTCTGGGTCTACTAATATTCTGGCCCACCTCCTCTCTTGCTCTCTCCTAGCCTTCCCTCTTAACCTGTCCCTCCTCTCCTCTCTCCTCCTTATCCTCACTTGCTCCATGCTCATGTCTATCATCCCGCTCATTATTTCATTCTTAACAGCACCTCCTCACAGGTTTGCTGGAATGTTGAGCTTCTAATTGAGGGGCTGATGCAATAATGCATGGGTTAAAATTGTGCACTGAAATTTAGTGCACAGTTTCCTAATGCACAAATTAAAATGTTTTTAATTCCCAACGCAGTAAGCTAATATTATGCTAATGCATCAGATGTTAAAAAAAAGGGACTGACTGGAAATGTGCAGGCAAACCTGAGTTAAGTGAGCACATAGCACAGGCTGAACACACACTTTAAACTTGGGGCAGCAGAGCCCTCTCAGACCTGATTTATGCATGCACACAAATCTCATGTTTTGTGCGCATAAAAAAACTTTTATCTGAATCACCTACAACTTTTTCCTTCGTTAATATTACACTCCATATCTCACAATCTGTTCATAATCATCTTTGACTCCAAATTAAACATGAAAACACACATCAAGTTAGTACTACAAACATCATATTATAAGCTCTGTCTTCTCAAGCACATCAAGCCCTTACTCAAACATAATGACTTTAGAACTGTTCTTCAATCCCTGATTCTTACCAACATCGATTATTGCAACTCTCTGTATGTCCGTCTCTCTGAGTTAATCAGATCCCTCCAACCTCTACAAAACTCAGCTGCCCGACTACTTACAATTACCAGATTACATGATCATATCACTGGTGCTCCCCACTCCCTCCACTGGCTGCCTGTACAATGGAGGATATATATAAAATACTATCCACAATACACAACCTAAAACACAATGTCAGCAGTCCCTGGTTGTGTGCAATCCTTCATTTCCATGTTCCCTCACGAAATCTTAGATCACAAAACCAATTCCTGCTCGAAGTACCCTTGACTAAACTAACCACCCAGTAACTCATGAGTGTGCTTCTTCCATTGCTGTTCCCATAATAGGAACGCTATACCACTACACATAAAATCCATACCCAGTGCAAGAGACTTACAAAAAAAAAAAAAAGCCTTGAAACACCATGTATTTGATCAAGCATATGAAGATCATAACACATGCATACATTCTATGTGCACAAAACATGTTTCATGCACATTACATCTGATCCATGCACATAAAAATGCTTTCAGTGTAGAAAGCATGTTTTCTGCACTTAAATCATATTTGTGAGCAGAAAGCCTGTAACATCTGTGCACAAAACAAAAAGGCGCGCACAACGGTGGGTAAAATTGTGCACTCTGCTGAGTTCACTCTCATTCATCAGCCTGTGAATGAAGGGGAGTGAGTATGGGGTGACATTTTGGGATAGCATTTGAGGGAAGAGGAGCTGTTTCTTTTTTTGTCTCCCGCTCTAAGCCTCATGGAGAAAGAGAGGGGCTTTCCCCGCCCAGTGCACAACCTGCCTGCAAGAGTTCGCCTTAGGCTTTTCGAGGAAGTGAATTATTTTTGGGAAGTAATTTTGGAAGTTTTTTTCCCCCCTTCTCTGTAAATCCCTGGTCCTGGCTTGAGGAGGGAAAGAACCTTGCTTTTGGAGGCTTGGGGTAGGGAAGACCTGCTGTGCCCATCTTACAGTCATGCAAGGGTGACTTGCCACAAGAGAGAGTTCATTTACTGGACTTTTGATAAGATCTCTTGTCCCTTTTCTGAGCTGGGAGGAAGTTTTGCTGGAAAAGAGAAGAACTGACTTTTCCTAGCCACAGGACCTTTCAACCAGAGAGATCCGAAACTTTACTGTTTGGAGAGGAGATCATGAGTAAGACGTTCTGTGACATCTGAAGACCCCCACTGGAGTCTTCATCCTGGTACACAGAACAAAGACTGTTTTTGGACATCTGAAGTTCACCTGGACCTCAAGATCTGTTTGGAGAAGGGATTCCAACACAAGTAGTATACTACAACCCATCTGAGAGACGTATCTTTCCAAACCCTGCACGGTAAGAATATCTCAGGACCCAGAGATGAGGGACACATTCACTGACAGAGAAAAGAAGTCTGATGAAATACACCAGTCTGGGAACAATTTTATTGGTGCAAATTTATCAAATTGAACTAATTACAATAAAGTTTTAATTTGGAACACCAACCAGAGTGACCTGCCTGTCAGTTTATTGCATCTACACTTAAGTAGTATCAAATACACACACAGTGAAGAGGTGTTCACCCTTATGCCTTGGGACTTGGAGGTTTAACTTCCCTCCTTATTCAAGTAATCCACACCCTGGGGTGAAAGGACTTATGACTGTGAATTGATACATAGTCCTGAGACTGAGTGTGACTCCTGTCATTTCAGAAACATCCTGAAATAGGAGCTACACAGAAGATCTAAAGTGATTTACATCTCTAAGCAAAATCAGCCTATGAAATGCTGACCTAGAAACAGTCTTTATCTGTATTTTTTATCTTGAATCTAAGACAACCCTAAATCATGTGTTTCTGAAGAAATACAGTAGGTAATGTTAAGTCTCTCAAATTAAAATTCAAGATGGCCTCTGTTGGAAACAGGATGCTGGGCTTGATGGACCCTTGGCCTGACCCAGCATGGCAATTTCTTATGTTCTTATGTCGCTCAATTGAGACATTGTTCAAAGTCTTAAAATAAAAGTCTTCTGCAAATATAATGCTACCCCATTATATAACATACATGAGGAAATAGTATCAAAACAATGTGTTAATTGTTAATGCAGCTGATGGAAACTATCATCATCATTACAGGCTAAATAAAACTGGATGTCATTGGCATGAAACTCTACTCTCAGTGCTGACAATACTTTCCCAAGGCGTTGTAAGTTAATGTTAAACAGTGTTGCAAATAATGCTTACCCTGCAGTAGCCTTGAATTTTATATCTTCCTGGTTGAGCTTTTTCTTCCAGACAGTTTCAAAGGTAAAGTTTGTTCCAGAGCTGTAGCAAGCGTGTGGCCAAAATAGCCTTGGTCTTAGGCACTACTGACTGCAAGGAGTGGTAGCCAGGACCATCCTTCTTAGGGGTGATCGAGCCAGGCCTGACATTTTAAGGGGGTCCACACAAGCCAGCATGATGTGGGCCACATGGTAGTTATGCCATTTTATCAGTAGCACGGTCTCGGTCCTAAAAAAAGAGGTGGCATGAACAATGAATCTATAGAGGAAGGGGCGGGGGAGGCATCCTTAGTGTGCATCTGCCGGCAGCCTCATCAGCAGCGTAGATGTTAGTGGTCAGCACTTGTAAACTTGGGGAGGAAGGTGTGGTCTGGTGATGTCACTAGGGCAGAAGGCACGGGAATTATCTAACTGGAGAGTTGCTTGGGGTTAAAGTCTTACTGGAATCTTGGGGTGGGGGGGGGATAGAAGATGGGGAGAGTGCTGTTTGGAATCTGGGGGAGGGCAGGGAAAGAGGGAAAAGTGCTTGCTGTGTTTTAGGTGGGGGAAAGAGAAATGGGGAGCATGCTGGCTGAGTTCTAGGGGAGGGGAAGAGAGGGGAATGCTTACTGGAGTCTAGGCAGGGAGATTTGTGAATGCTTGCATGGGTCTATGTGGGAGGGGGAAGATTGCAATCTCAATAGGGAAGAAAGTCAACAATTGTTAAAAAAAACAACTGTGCCCATTGCCCAGAAGCTTAAACTAAGACAAATTTTGTGAGATTACAAGGAAATCCATAGGGCACGCCAACATCAGAGAAACCTTCAGCTCCACATATTATATAGCACAAAGAACCTTCTGATCAGCATGAAAAATATTATTACTGCTATATCTCAGGCCACAGGCAAAATTGTGTGTTGGTTCTCCATTTCATGTTTCCTTAATCAGTATGTTAGCTGGGGTTGAAAAGATTAAGGATACTTTCTTTGCTAAGGACAAATAAATCACTTTCCTAAATGCTATTATCTGTAGTTAAAGGTACCCTTTCAGATTCAGACTTCAGCCATAATCAGAGAAAGCCAGGATTTAAGTTTTAAAAGCAGTCACAGAAAAATTATATTTTTGGTGGGATCTGAGTGCGGTAAGAGAGGGAACATAATGCACCTGTTTAGGAGGACCACTCCAGGCATTCAGTGTAGCATGGTGGAAAGTGTAGAGTCAGGATTTAGCAGTGGAGAAGTAGAGTACAGATACAAGTATTAGGGGTGTGCATTCGTTTTGAACGCATATGTAAAACGCAACTTATTTTTTTTTTAAACTTAAAAAAGTGATGATGCGCAACGCATCGCGATTTTCAACTTATTCGACATAGCTATGTTGAATACGTTGAACCTAAATAAACACTTAAACCCCCCACCCTCCTGACCCCCCAAGACTTACCAAAACTCCCTGGTGGTCCAGCGGGGAGTCAGGAAGCCATCCCTGTATTCCTTTGCGAGGAGCACGTGACGTCGGCGTCACGTCGGAGTGACGCGGACGTCACGTGCTTCCCCGCGCCTCCGCTCCGGGACCCCCGTTGGACCCAACCGGAACTTTTGGCCAGCTTGGGGGGGTCAGGAGGCCCCCTCACTCCGCTCCGGGACCCCCGTTGGACCCAACCGGGGGGTACAACAAAAGTAACAATGATGCATATATCATTACCTTTCTTATCTCCTTTTATATTCCTCCCAAACTTTGTTCATCAGGCATGATGAACAAAGTTTGGGAGGAATATAATTAGTGCCTACCTTTGGGTAGGCGCTAATTTTTGAAAGTAAAATGTGCGGCTTGGCTGCACATTTTACTTACTGAATCGCGCGCGAATACCTAATAGGGCCATCAACATGCATTTGCATGTTGAGGACGCTATTAGATTCGGTGGGTTGGACGCGCGTTTTCCGCCCCTTACTGAATAAGGGGTAAGGGAAAACGCGCGTCCAATGGCAGGTTAACAGTGCGCTCCATCGGAGCGCACTGTACTATATCGGCTCGTAAATGGCTAGAGAACAAAAGTAGCTCCCCCACTGGGAGAATCTAATGGTGGAGTCCTTGCCTATAACAACAAAAGGCATCATTTTGTAGGTGTGGATTTTGAATTGCCCCTTCTAGGGGCAGCATGTTTTTATGCTTGCTTTTGTTTGTTTTTGGGAAAAGGACCTATGGACTAGAAGAAAAGTTGCCTGTTTCCCATTTTAAGAATCCTAGCTTTTATCAGTTTTATTAGGTGGAAGACGATCCATCTGCTCTTCTTTCCTCATTTTATGTTACCTTTTGGAAACAGGTTTATTTTTACCCTCTGCTTGAATTCCAAAGGGCCCAGGCACTCAGTGCCCCAGTGCCAGTGAGACCAGCCTGCCCACTGCCCGCCCATCTTCTCTACAAAATCATTGCAGCGACACCAAAGGCAGAGGGAAGGTCTACCTGGCCTCACTGCACACCCTTCTACCAGCACCAGCACTGGGGGGATGGAGAGAGGGACATGCAGAGGATACTCCTCCCCCCCCCCCACGAAACGAGTAGGTGAGGAGCAAGCCCTGGTGTTTGTGAGACAAGCCCATGCACTGACTGCCTACTTTCTCTGCAAAACCACTGCAGTGATGCCAAAGGCAGTGGGAAGGCCTCTCTGGATTCGCTGCACACCCTTCCAAGAGCACCAGCACCAAGGGGGTGGAAAGAGGGACACACAGAGGACACCCCTATCCCCCCCGCAAAATGAGGAGGTGATGAACGAGCCCCGGTGCTGGTGAGACCAGCCCGCCCACTGCCTGCCCACCTTCTCCACAAAACCACTGCGGTGGCATCAAAGGAGCAAGAAGGCCTACCTGGACTCACTGCACACCCTTTCACCGGCACCAGCGCCAGGAGGAGTGGAGAGATGGATGCATGGTGGACAACCCCCCCCCTGTGAAACAAGGAGTTGAGGAGTGAGCCCCGGTTCTGGCAAGACCAGCCACCCACTGCCCACCCACCTTCTCCGCAAAATCACAGCAGTGACGCCGAAGGTGCTTGCACTGTGAGGCGCATGTCCTTGTCTTGCACACAAAGGAGCATGATAAAGGAGCCTTCCCCTTTGTGCAACTCGTGCATGCCTGAATTGCGCTAAAAGCCATGCCAGGGGTAAGAATCCAGTCAATATGCTGCACACAAGGACCCAATCCCAGCTCCAGGACCCCAGTTCTTCCAACGGAGACATAAGGCACTGGCTGGACCAGTGTAGGATAAGTGCTTCCTCCGTTCCCCCTCCAGAAGCAAGGAGATAAGAAGAAGATGTCATCAACAACAACACTGAGCCCTCCGACCGACCAGCCCACTGCCTGCCTAGCACCAAGAGAACAAGAGCTGAAGGAGAAAGGGGCAGGCTCACCTCCACTCATGCCCCGATATGAGGGAGACATGGCTCATCTCCACACAAGCAACTACTTAGGAGAGACACCAACGGGAAGCCATGGGACAGGATGCTTATCCCTCCCCCCACAGATGAGGAAAAAAAGACTCCGGCACCAGCCAGCCTGCACCTGCCCACTGACTTACCCCTTGCCTACACACCACATACCAGCCAAGTCTGGAACAAATCCTTGTTCGGTGAAGATGGCAAGTTCCCCTGAAGCAGAGAGCAGTTGAGTACACTCTCAACACACTGCCAGCATTGGGTTGTCAAATGAGTTTCTCGCATATAAAAAAGCTAAGTAACTACAAATATAACAATTTAATTTTTTATTTGCAATTGAAAAATAGAAAAAAACATTGGACTTGAACAGACACAGTTCCTGTGATGATAGTGTTTCCCTGCAGTGGTTATGGTTGTTGAGGTGTAATTATTTGAGGAATTGTGTTTCATAATTTAAATAAGGCTTTGGATGCTGTTGTTCCTGTTGTATTACAATGCAAACCAGTAGGGATTGTGAATCGTGTGCCCGATCGTCTTAACGATCGGGTTCGGCTAGAGGGAGAAAAAAAATCTGATCGGTGGTGATGTGAATCGGAATCGGTTCTGATTCACATTGTTAATTTTTTGTTAGTGAGGCCCGACCCTTTAAAATGGACCCCTTACCTTCCCCTACCCTCCCGAACCCCCCCCAAAACATTTTACGAGTACCTGGTGGTCCAGTGGGGGCGCGGGAACTGATCTCCCGCTCTCGGGCCATCGGCGCCATTTTGGCTGCCATTCAAAAATGGCGCCGATGGCCCGATAAAAAAAACAACCCACCCGACCCTTTAAAAATGACCCTTTGCCCTTACCATGTGATAGGGTATCCGTGCCATTGGCTGGCCCCTGTCACTTGGTAGGAGCACTGGCTGGCCAGCGCCATCTTTAAAGATGGGCCGGCCAATGGCACGGATACCCTGTCACATGGTATGGGCAAAGGGCCATCAGCGCCATCTTTATGAGTGGCAGCCGATGGCCCGAGAACGGGAGATCGCTCCCGGGACCACCACTAGACCACCAGGTAATTTTAAAATGTTTTGGGGGGCTCTGGAGGGTGGGGGAAGCTAAGGGGTCATTTTTAAAGGGTCGGGTGGGTTGTTTTTTTTATCGGGCCATCGGCGTCATTTTTGAGTTGCAGCCAAAATGGCGTCTATTGCCCGAGAGCGGGAGATCGGTTCCCACGCCCCCACTGGACCACCAGGTACTCGTAAAAAGTTTTGGGGGGGGTTCAGGAGGGCGGGGGAAGCTAAGGGATTAGTTTTATAGGTCGGGGTGGGTTTAGGGGTTGTTTTGGTGTGCCGGTTTTCCCGCCCTCCCTCCTCCCCCGATTTACGATTTTTCACGCTAAATTGGGGGAATTTCTATTGTATCACGACTCTTAACAATTTTTGACGATTTAAAAAATATCTGACGATTTTTTTAAATTGTCAAAAAATGATTCACATCCCTACAAACAAGTACCTGCTCTGCTCCAGTGGCTCCAAGACATGGCAGGGCTGTCATTGGTGGCATTTCCCTACCACAGTGTGGCAGGACGCGTGTTACATTGTGGCTTCATCCCCCAGCATGTCAGGTGTCTTCACCGGAAGTTCCCGCGCTAGAGCAGGAACTTGGGAGGATTTAAGCTCAGCTATTGTAGCGCATCCCTGCCTCGGCTACAGGCTTGCTTGTGCTGGTGCTGCTTCATTGTGCTCTGTTTCTATGTGCCTTGCCCTTCATTAGACCCTGGATTTTGCCTTGTCTGCTGCCTGCCTCGACCCTTGCCTGGACTTGGATTCTGCTTTGTCTGCTGTCAGCCTCGACCCTTGCCTGGACTTGGATTTTGGTTTGTCTGCCATCTGCCTTGACCTCTGCTTGGACTGGAATTTGGTTTGTCTGTTGCCAGCCCTGTTTCCTGCACGGACCAGATCGGTCAGTCTCATCCACCCTAACTCTTTGCGGGATCTTCATGAGGCCTGGATGTCACTCTGTAGTCTCCATTCAGTCTCCTGCCTGAGGTAAGACTGTTACTCTATTCCTTGGATCTACACACTGTAACATATTGTTAATTTCATAAGAATATAAGACATTCCATGCTCAGTCATACCAAAATCCATTGATTCCCACTTACCCTTTCTATGGAGGTCCAGGCACAAGAAAGGGGCAGGAGAAATCCCTACTCACTCCTGCCTCATCAGAATTCTTTAAAAGATGGCACTAATGACTTATAGACTAATACCAAATGTGACATCAAAATGGAACTGGTCTGAAAGTTGACCAGAGCCATTTTCATGTGCATTCATAAACACTTATGGCCTTAAAAGAAAATGGCATCAGCTGTTACTGAGACCAGCACCATTTTGATGTCACACTTGGTGCCGGTCTCAGGACTGGCCATCATGATTTTGAAAAGGATTCCAGTGGGGAAGGAATAAGTAGGGATCACTTCTGCCCCTTTCTTGTGTCTGGAGTAAGTGGAGACCATGGATTTCTCTGGCCCTGGTAGATATCTTGGGGAGGCAGTGGGGAGGGAAATTTGACAAGCCCAGGGAGACCCCAGCTTGGCTTTGTTCAGCCAAGCCTGGAAGGCCATGGTCATGATTAGTGGCTATTGCCTGCATGCTATTTGCTAACAGCACACACAATTTCTTGAAACGAAAGCACTTGAAAACTTTAAGGGATTTTGTGGGACTGTAACATACATTTTGAATAATTGAAAAAAATATGAAACTGGGCCATTTCATTGTGGATTTCCCATTTGTTTGAAACAAATTTATATCCTTAGCCCTTCTTTTCATTCGAGAACAAGGAATGTGCAGCCTTGAAAAATTCATTTCAGTTTGTTCATTCATTTCATAGGTCACAGTCATTTGTCAGGTTTGACTCAAAGGAAAAACAAATTTGTTTATTTCAATTTTTTTTTTTCATTTTACATTGAAGTCAATAATGGGAGCAATCCATAGACCCCCATTGACTTCCTTGTAAAAATAAAAATGCCTGAACCAAGGTTTAGGCCTAGGCTAAACAATGGGACCCATCCCAAAGCCAGGTCCTGTCACCAAGGTCCAGACTTAACACTGGGGCTCAGCCTGAACCTGTTGCCAAAGCCAATGCCTAGGCCCATGCCCAATCCCGTAGCCCAGCTCGAAGCCTTGTCCAATCACTGAGGACCAAGCCTAGGTTTAGGCCTGATGCCAACGTCTGGCTTGAAGCTGGATCCCATTGTCAAGGTTTGGGTTCAATGCCAGGGCCTCACTAAAGGCCAAATCCCATCACTGAAGTCTAAGTTTAGGCCCAAGCCTAGGCTCAGGTCCAACACTGTAGCACAGCCTTAGACTGGATCCCATTATCAAAGCCTAGGCTTGGATTTCAGTATCAGGCCCTGATCTCAGGCCTGGGCCTCAGCAAATGAAGCCAACCTCAGGCCAGGCCCAGGCCTCAATGATAGAATCAAGCTTAGGTCAGCTGGAGGCTCTTTTTAAAAAAAAATTACATAGTACAAAAATGCACAAACATTTTTGGATATTTTTATCAGAGACTTTGGTTTGCTTCATTTGTAATGAAACAAAAATGGCCTCATTTGTCATGTTTTACCCATTTTTTTTAAAACAAATACACAACCCTAACAAATCTGCTTCATTTTTTTTTTTGAAGAGGTTAATAAACATGTGGATAAAGGTGAACCGGTAGATGTATTTTCAGAAGGCATTTGACAAAGTCCCTCATGAGAGGCTTCTACGAAAACTAAAAAGTCATGGGATAGGAGGCGATGTCCTTTCGTGGATTACAAACTGGTTAAAAGACGAAACAGAGAGTAGGATTAAATGGTCAATTTTCTCAGTGGAAAAGGGTAAACATTGGCGTGCCTCAGGGATCTGTACTTGGACCGGTGCTTTTCAATATATGTATAAATGATCTGGAAAGGAATACGATGAGTGAGGTTATCAAATTTGCGGATGATACAAAATTATTCAGAGTAGTTAAATCACAAGCAGACTGTGATACAATACAGGAGGACCTTGCAAGACTGGAAGATTGAGCATCCAAATGGCAGATGAAATTTAATGTGAACAAGTTGAAGGTGTTGCATATAGGGAAAAATAACCCTTGCTGTAGTTACACGATGTTAGGTTCCATATTAGGAGCTACCACCCAGGAAAAAGATCTAGGCATCATAGTGGATAATACTTTAAAATTGTCGGCTCAGTGTGCTGCAGCAGTCAAAAAAGCAAACAGAATGTTAGGAATTATTAGGAAAGGAATGATTAATACAACATGAAATGTCATAATGTCTTTATTTCGCTCCATGGTGAGACCGCACCTGGAATACTATGTACAATTCTGGTCGCCGCATCTCAAAAAAGATATAGTTGCGATGGAGAAGGTACAGAGAAGGGCAACCAAAATGATAAAGGGGATAGAACAGCTCCCCTATCAGGAAAGGCTGAAGAGGTTAGGGCTGTTCAGCTTGGAGAAGAGACGGCTGAGGGGGGATATGATAGAGGTCTTTAAGATCATGAGAGGTCTTGAATGTGACTCAGTTATTTACACTTGAATGTGACTCGGTTATTTACACTTTCGAATAATAGAAGGACTAGGGGGCATTCCATGAAGTTAGCAAGTAGCACATTTAAAACTAAACGGAGAAAATTCTTTTTCACTCAATGCACAATAAAGCTCTGGAATTTGTTGCCATAGGATGTGGTTAGTGCAGTTAGTGTAGCTGGATTCAAAAAAGGTTTGGATAAGTTCTTGGAGGAGAAGTCCATTAATGGCTATTAATCAAGTTTACGTAGGGAATAGGCACTGCTATTAATTGCATCAGTAGTATGGGATCTTCTTAGTGTTTTGGTAATTGCCAGGTTCTTGTGGCCTGGTTTGGCATCTGTTGGAAACAGGATGCTGGGCTTGATGGACCCTTGGTCTGACCCAGCATGGCAATTTCTTATGTTCTTATGTTCTTAATTCTCGAAGAACTCAAATATGAAATTGTAGTTTTGCAACTGGTAATCTGTAATGTATCACTATAATCTGGCACTATGCCTGAAGATTGAAAGATAACAAATGTAACATCATTTTTTAAAAAAGAATTCTGCATGATCCAGAAAACTTTAAACTAGCAATTCTGACATGTGTGCTGTGCAAAATGATTGAGGCTATTGTTAAAAACTAAAATCATGCAACTATAGGGAGGAGCTGACAAAAATTTAGCAAAGAGAAGTCATGCCTTACCAATCTATTACAATTTTTTTAATGTATAAATAAACATGTGGATAAAGGGGAGCCAGTCAATATAGATACCTGGGTTTTCAGAAGGCATTTTACAGAGTCTCTCATAAGAAACGCTTAAGGAAATCAAAAAGCCATGGGATAGAAAGCAATGTTCTATTGTGGAATTGAAACTGGTTAAGAGATAAGAAACAGAGAATAGGATTATATTCAGCTATCCAAATGGAGAAAGGAAAAAGTGGAGTACCCAGGAATATGTTCTGAGATCTGGTTCTCCAAGGAGGTGGCTGAAAAAATAAAAGCAAAAAGAGCATCATTCAAGAAATATAAAAAATCCCAAAAAGAGTAACACAGGGAAGAATATCTGGTGAAACTAAGGGAGACAATGAAAATAATCAAGAAAGTAAAAAGCCAAGCACAAGAAAGGATTGCCAAAGAGATAAAGTGAAGTGACAAAACATTTTTCAGATACATCAGAGAAAGGAGAAAGGGCCGAAGTGGTATAGTGAAATTGAAAGGTGACAAGGATCAATGTGTGGAGAAAGACAGAGAAATGGCAGAAATATTAAACAAATAGTTCAGTTTGGTGTTCACTAAAGAAGACCATGGATAAGGACTGTTGCTAGTTACCAAGACTATGGATGGAGGTAGAATAGACAAAACTCCATTTACCTAAGAGAATATATGGGAAGAGCTAGGAAAACTGAAAGTGGACACAGCTTTTGGGCCGGATGAGATTCATCCCAGGTTACTGAGGGAGCTCAGAGATGTGCTGGTGGGTCTATTGAAGGACTTGTTCAATAGATCCCTGGAAATGGGAGAGATGCCGAGTAATAAGAGAACAGCAGTGGTGGTCCCACTTCATAAGAGTGGGAGTAGAGAGGAGGCTGGAAACTAAAGGCGGGTTAGCCTCATCTCAGTGGTGGGAAAAATAATGGAGATTCTGCTGAAGGAAAGGATTGTGAACTATCTACAGTCTGGAGGACAACTGGACCTAAGGCAGCATGGATTTACCAGAGGAAGGTCCTGTCAGAAAAATTGTATTGATTTTTTTGATTGGGTGACTAAAGAATTGGATCAAGGTAGAGGTCTTGATATGATCTACTTGGATTTTAGTAAAGCCTATGATACGGTCCTGCATAGAAGACTCGTGAACAAAATGAGAAACTTGGGAGTGAGTGCCAAGATGGTGACATGGATTACAAACTGGTTGATGGATAGAAGACAGAGTGTTATGGTAAATGTAACCTACACTGAAGAGAGAACAGTGTTAACTGGAGTGCCGCAGGGATTGGTGTTGGGACAGGTTCTATTCAACATCTTTGTGAACGACACTGCTGAAGGGATAGAAGGTAAAGTTTGTCTATTTGTGAATGATACTAACATCTGCAACAGAGTCGACACGCCGGAAGGAGTGGAGAGAATGAGATTTGATTTAAGGATGCTTGAAGAGTGGCTGAAGATATACCACTTGGGATTTAATGCCAAGAAGTGAAGAGTCATGCATCTGGGACAGGTAATCCAAAGGAACTGTATGTGAAGGGGGGAGAAGCGCTGCTGTGCATGGAGCAGGAGAGAGACCTTGGGGTAATAGTGTCTAGTAATCTAAAGATGGCAAAGCAATGTGACAAGGCGATACCTAAAGCTAGAAAAATGCTGGGCTGCAAAGAGAGAAGAATATCTAGTAAGAAAAAGGAAGTGATAACCTCCTTGTACAGGTCCTTGGTGAGCTTCACCTGGAGTACTATGTTCAGTCATGGAGATCATATCTCAAAAGAGACAGAGACAAGTCAGAGGCAGTTCAAAGAAGGGCAACCAATATGGTAGGAGGTCTCCATCAAATGTCTTATAAGGAGAGGTTGAAGGACCTAAATATGTATACTCTGGAGGAGAGGATGAGCAGAGGACTCATATGATACAGACTTTCAGATACTTGAAAGATTTTAATGATGCTCGATCAACAATAGATCTTTTCCGGTGGAATGAATCCAATAGAACTAGGGGTCATGAAATGAAACGCCAGGGAGGATGACTCAGAAGCAGGGCTGGAGGAACCACTAGGTGAGCTAGGCCTGTGCCTAGGGCGCCAAGACTTAGGGGGCGCCGCGGCAGGCAGCAGAATTTTGAAAGGGCAAAAAGTGCCCTTTCAAAATTCTGCCAGCCTCTGACTCGCCTAGGTGGAGACCAAGCGCCGAGACTTAGGGGGTGCTGTGGTAGGCAGCCTGCTCCCGACTCGCCGCCTCCCCACCAGTGCCACCCTCCCGACACCCCAACGATGGCCCCTGTCACATGGTAGGGGCTGAAGGTAACCGGTGCCATTTTGCTTAGTGGCAGCCGAGGCCCCGGGAGCAGCAGATCGCTCCCGAGACCTCCGCAGGACCACGAGGGGGGTGTCGGGAGGGTGGCACTGGCGGGGAGGCAGGGCGAGTCAGAAGCTGGCTGCCTGCCTCGTCTCGGAGCCGATCTTCTTTCTGTGAGTGTGTGTGTATGTGAGAAAGGAATCTGCCAGTTTAAAAAAATGAAATACAATAATACATATACCTGAACTTTTGAAAAGTTAGATGAAAGATGAAATTACTGAATTTTAAGCATCCCTCTTCTAGAAAATAAAATTTAACTTAAAGTGGGAAGAGACAAATACTAAAGCAAAAAAAAATTAAAGTATTTAAAATGTTCATCTCAGCAAAATCACAAATTTAAGATACTGATGTCAGGTGGGGTTTAGGTTTTGTTTTTTTTAAAGCATAATTTAAGCATGAAGACTAGAATAGAATCTGAAATGGTTTTGCTTTTTTTTTTTTTTAAGCCTTTAGAAAAATGAATATTTTTAAATGACTAAGACTGGAATCTTACCATTTAAAAGGGAAGCCGACTAAGGATGTCTTTCTGTTCCATGTCTCCCACATGAATAATCATACGACTGATAGTTTGAAGAAAGATACTTGCTTTATTGCCTGAAAGCGTAAAACCAGAGAAGCTGTATTGTGTGGGTGGCTGTCCCTTGGGAGGACAGAACCTGAAGAAAGGGTGTCATTTCGCCTTTTGATAGGAATGTGGTTTTCTTATTTAACGGTTGGGAGCATCACTTTCACTTTTAGTAAAAGTGAAAAATGCTGCAAGTCTGAAAGCAAGGTGCTTCTGTGAGAGTGTAATGTGAATGTGAGACAGAGAGGGTGCTTCGTGTATGTGAGACAGGGAGGATGCATCTGTATGTGTGTGGTGTATATGTGAGTCAGGGAGGGTGCTTCTGTGCGTCAATGTGTGTATGCGCAAGAGAGATGGAGCATGTTTTTGGCTGGCTTGTAGCTGTGAGAGAGGGCATGTGTGTGATTAAGCCTGTTTGTAAGTGAGAAAGAACATGTGTGTGATTGAGAGCTTGTGTGTAAGTGAAATAGAGCATGTGTGTGATTGAAAGCCTGTGTGTAAGTAAGAGAGAGTGAGAGCATTGTGTGATTGAGAGAGACTGGCCAGAGAGTTGACATGTGTATGTGTGAGAAAGACAGATCTGGGAGATGACTGGGGTGTGTGTGTGTATATGTGTGTGTGAGAGATAGAGAGAGAGAGACTGGTTGGGGAGATGATTGGTGTGTGAGAGACCGAAACTGGTCCTGAGGGTGTGACTGGTGTGTGTATGTGTGTGTGTGTGTGTGTGTGTGTTTGTGAGAGAGAGAGAGAGAGAAGAGACTGGTTGTGGTCCCTAAGGAAGAGGACTATGAGGACAGCTTCAGCAGCTACTGCTGCTTCTGGTATGGCCTGCAAGGGAAAGGAGTAGGAGAACTGCTTGAGAGGGTAAGTAAAGGTGGCTTTTTAAGTTCATTTTTCTTGATTGACTACCATTTTAATTATTAGGTAGTATGTGATGTGTCTGCTGTTTGAAATATTTTATTGGTGTTTGGTAAAGCTTTCAAAATGTGCATGAGTCTTTAATTATTGGATATTCTATTCATCAGCTGTTTTGAAATTATTTTATTTGTATGATTTTATAATTATGATTAATGATTTATATATCTTTATTTTACTGATTTATTTCACGAGGAATGGTGAAATTTTTGTTTTTCCATTGTTACACTATATACAGTCTGGCATGATGCGTTTTACAGTTCAGTTTTTGTCTGCACATTTCTATTTATACTTTATGTGGCTTTATTCTGTATTTGGTGAGGGTTTGTGTTCTGCATGCAAAGACTGAGATAAAGCATTCTTTTAGCATGTGGTTTCTCTGTAGGGATCTGTAGTAGCTTGGCCTGTTCTGTTTTCCTGATAGGAGGTGTATTGATATTTTAGATTCTGATGTAATATTTTTGGTATTCTTTTTCATAGGTAGGTTTGTTATTCTTTGAGTTTTGGCAGATAGTACTGTGTTGATACGGGAGGACCATGCCGAAATATATCATAATAGGTATGATGCCATATGAATTCCAAGTTGCAAAGTTTTCTTGTTGGCATCACAACAGTGCATGAAATTATCACAACAACTTGTATATTAATTTTACCTCATAATGTCATTTTTCATGTAAAATATGTTATAAATGCATAATTTAAAAATGTGTATGGGGAGGGGGCGCCAGACTGTAAGGTTTGCCTATGGTGCCTAATACCCTTGCTCAGCCTTGTCCTTGCTGAGCCCTGCTCAGAAGCAATGTCAGGAAATATTTCTTCACGTAGAGGGTGGTGGTGGATGCCTGGAATGCCCTCCTGGAGGAAGTGGTCAAGACAAAAATGGTGCAAGATTTCAAAAGGGCATGGGATAAACACTGTGGATCCCTAAAGGCAAGGGGGAGAGAAATGAAGTAAGGCATGGGGGAATCTTGCTGGTGAGGCAGATACTACCCTTAACAAATAAGTCGTCACATGGGGGTAACTTGCTGATGCAGTGGATACTACCCTTAACAAATAGCCTTCAAAATGTGATGCAGCTCAATCATTGCTCGCTGCTTTAACAGCAGGGGGAAAGTGGAAAAGAAGAATTGGATTCAGATAACAACCAACAAAGATATTGAACTGTACAGTGTGGGAAAACACATAAGCATGGGGGTAACTTGCTTCATGCAGTGGTTACTACCTTTAACCAAAAAGCCTGATACTACACTTCTGATGCAGCTCCAATATTGCTCTCTGCTTCAACTGCGGTGGGGGGGGGGGGGGGGGGGGAGGTAAGGAAAGTGAAAATTGAACCCAAACAGTAACCAACAGGAGCATGGGGGTAGCTTGCTTGATGCAGCAGTTACTGCCCTTAACCAAAAAGCCTGATAATACACTTCTAATGCAATGCAAACATTGCTCTCTGCTTCAACAGCAAGGGGGGGGAGGGGAAGAAATTGGACTCAAACAGTAACTAACAAGAATCTTGAGTTTGGAGGTCTGAGTAACTGATAAGTATGGGAAACTGATAACTATGGGAGCTTGCTGGGCAGGCTGGAGGGGCCATAGGGTCCTTTTCTACCGTCACTTTCTATGTTTCTATGTTTCTACAAAGTTGAATTGGAGAAAATAAACATGGATTTAGCGAAGGGAAGTCTTGACTCACCATTCTGCTACATGTTTTGAAGGCATGAACATGTGGATAAAGGTGAGCCAGTTGATATAGTGTATCTGGATTTTCAGAAAGTGTTTTACAAAGTACCTCATGAGAGACTCTGGAGGAAATTAAAAAGTCATGGAATAGGAGATAATATTTTCTTGTGGATTGAGAACTCTTTAAAAGATGGAAGGCAGAGGGTAGGCTTAAATGGTTAATTTTCTCAATGGAATGAGGTGAATAGTGGAGTGCCTCAGGGATCTGTACAAGGATAGCTACTTTGTAACATATTCATAAATGATCCAGAGATGGGAACCATGAAAGAGATGGTCAAAGTGCCAATGATATAAAATTATTCAAGGTTGTTAAATCACAAGAGGATTTTGAGAAATTGGAAGAAAACCTTGCAAGACTGGGGGACTGCACATCCAAATGGCAGATGACATTTAATGTGGGCAAGTGCATAGTAAAGCATGTGGAGAAGACCAACCCAAATTATAGCTACACGATGCATTATTCCGTATTGTATGTTACCACCCAGGAAAGGATTTAGACATCATCTTAGAAGCTGAAGTTCTCTGCTCAGTGTGTGGCAGCAACCAAGAAAGAAAGCAAGGAATTATTAGAAAAGTAATGGAGAATAAAACAGAGACTATCATAATGTCTTTTTAATACTCCATGGTGCAAATGCATCTTGAGTATTGTGTGCAGTTCTGGTCACCACATCTCAAAAAAGAAATAGCAGAATTAGAGAAGGGTGATCAAAATAATAAAGGGGATAGAATGATTCCCCTAAGAGGAAAGGCTATAGAGGTTAGGGCTCTTCAGCTTAGAGAAGAAATGGCTGATGTGAGACATGATAGAGGGCTATAAAATAATGAGTGGAGTGGAATGAGTAAATGCAAAAGTACTTAAAAAAAGTACAAAGTCTAGGAGTCTAGGGGTGGGAAGGAGGGACAATTTTATTTTGTTTTTTATTTTGTTTTGGGGGGGGGATTTCCCCCACGACTTTCATTTCATGTAATATTTATTTAATTTTTTTAGTTAAAAAAAAAGAACAAAATAAACATTGAATAAAAAACAAAACTGGAAAAAAAAAAAAGAAATGGGGCTTCCCAGGGCCTCCAGTGCTCCCTACTCATCCCTCCGACCTATAAAAATGCTGGGATCCAGATCCTCCCCAGTGACCACTTACCCTGTCCAGGGCAGGATCTACAAATGAAGCCTAGGCCCCGGCCCAAGCTGGAGCCTTCTGTGAGGCCCAGGATGAGGTCGAGGTGATCTACCACAACCTAAGTTTATGTAAGGCCAATGCCTTGGCATCTGGACCCAGCCTCCTGGCCCAGTTGTAGCATCGAATCTGGTCCAGTCCTGAGGCCCCGGCTTCAGGACTGGGCCATGATGCAGTGTTGGATTTGGTAAGTATGCGGAGTGTTTCATTGAGAAATTTCCCAGGCCCGGGCCTTTACTCGGGTCTCAGCCTAGGCCTCAGCATTGGGACAGGGTCTAAGCTGAGACCCTGGCATTGTGCTCAGGCATAGGGCACAGCCCCTTCATTGGGTCATAGCCTATGCCTAAGCAAGGCCCAGGTTTCAGACCTAGGCCTAGGCCAATGTGCTGGAGTCATGCTCAGGGGTAAGCCAGGATCCCCTGCTTTAGGTCTCAGCCTACTCCCTAGGCAAGGCCCTGGCTTTCAGCCTAGGCCTAAGCCCATCCAGCGCCTTTTTTAATAGGTTTTTAAAAATGAAGCAAGATTTTTGTTGGAATTTAACTTGTTCCATTTTGAAAACGATCCAAAACTCCAGAATGCCCATCCCTATAAGAGACATTCTATGAAGTTTCTAGGTGATATATTTAATTCAAATAGGAGAAAATATTATTTTACTCAATGCATAATTAAAATCTAGAATTCATTGTTGGAGAATATGTTCGAAAGATGTTCTTGAAGCTGGGTTTCAAAACGACTGAGACAAGTTTCTACAAGAAAAGTCCATAAACCATTTTTAAGGTAGACTTGGGGAAATCCACTGCTTTGAATATTGTCTTCCACCTGACTATATTCAGTGGATTGCATAATTGGTTGTATTCTGCTGAATATCTGAATAAAATTATCAGGAAACTTTGCCAGGATATGTTACCCACTCAATGGCTGTCTGAATATTGATCTTTTGTGAGAACTGGCTTTGCCTGTCATTAATATTTTGACCTATTTTCAGCATTTACGTGTTTTGCATTTTGGGGGTCCTGTCCCTGCTATATTCCCACCTTTTTGTGGGCAGTGGCTCAGGGATATAAATTTTCCCCTGAGCATTTGATCTTGGTCATTGCCTCTCCCCATGAGGTGTGATCCAGAAGGAAGATGAGGAGATTGAGGTGTTGTTGGAAATTCCTCCCCAAGGATTGATCCAAGAAAGTGGATTTTTTTTAGAGCAGAATAGTGTTGGAGGTTTGGAAAATTTTTGAAGGTTTTGGATTTGAACCAGTTTTCTGATAGATGGGCAAACCACCAGTATCTTTAAGGGCTGGGTTCTAGATCTTTTAATTTTGTGACTAATCATCAGCAAAATTTGGAAATTGTAGAGTTTTGAGACTTTGAGATTTTTGCAGACTTTGTTGAAGCTATTTATTTTGGAAGATCAATTTTTGTAACAATGGCTTAGATTCTTATTTTCAAATTTGGCTTTGATCACCATTCTTGGACTCCGTAGTTTTTTGCTACCTGAATCTCCAGGGGACATATTTCCCCACCTAAGAGTCCTACTGACCAGTGATCCTCAAGAATGGGATGACTGTGATTTTCATGATTGCATCCACGATTGCACCAGGGGCCCAGGAGGTTACATCTCCCCCCACTGGAAGAATCCTGGCATCTCCAACAGCTCTTGTGAAGCAGATGAGAAAAAGAGTGATCTGGGACATACAAGAACAACTTTGAGAACTTTATGACTTCCTAAATTTCCTACACACCAAGAAGGGGTACTTACAGTTGGCTTCTTGATTTTGATGTGTTGAGATGAACAAAATCAAGGAAGTGTCCTAATCAAGGTATTTAAAAAAAAAATTAAAAACCATACTGGGTCAGACCAAGGGTCCATAAGCCCAGCATCCTGTTTCCAACAGTGGCCAATCCAGGCCATATGAACCTGGCAAGTACCCAAAAACTAAGTCTATTCCATGTTACCATTGCTAGTAATAGCAGTGGCTATTTCCTAAGTCAACTTAATTAATAGCAGGTAATGGACTTCTCCTCCAAGAACTTATCCAATCCTTTTTTAAACACAGCTGTACTAACTGCACTAACCACATCCTCTGGCAACAAATTCCAGAGTTTAATTGTGCATTGAGTAAAAAAGAACTTCCTCCGATTAATTTTAAATGTGCCACATGCTAACTTCATGGAGTGCCCCCTAGTCTTTCTATTATCCGAAAGAGTAAATAACCGATTCACATCTACCCGTTCTAGACCTCTCATGATTTTAAACACCTCTATCATATCCCCTCTCAGCTGTCTCTTCTCCAAGCTGAAAAGTCCTAACCTCTTTAGTCTTTCCTCATAGGGGAGCTGTTCCATTCCCCTTATCATTTTGGTAGCCCTTCTCTGTGCCTTCTCCATCGCAATTATATCTTTTTTGAGATGCGGCGAGCAGAATTGTACACAGTATTCAAGGTGCAGTCTCACCATGGAGCGATACAGAGGCATTATGGCATGACCTTTCTAATAATTCCCAAAATTCTGTTTGCTTTTTTTACTGCCACAGCACACTGAACCAACAATTTCAATGTGTTATCCACTATGATGCCTAGATCTCTTTCTTGGGTTCTAGCACCTAATATGGAACCTAACATTGTGTAACTATAGCATGAGGGGTGATTTTCTACATTTAATGATAGAAGTGGAATGCATGAGCATCTCCTAGAATACATGAAATATGATGTGCATGTGTTTGCGTGTGTATGTGTGCATGCAAGTATGTATGTATGTGTTTTAAAACTTGCTTTCCACATTTCATGTCAAAATACTTAGCGACATGATATATGAATTTGTAGTAATGTCTTGGCTAATGAATGAGAATATGTGTGCTTGTGAAAAGCTTAGAAATCTTGCCATTGTCAGCCCTTTTGATATATTTTATACACCTGGGTTGCAAGCAGAAAGAAGAAAAATGTGCTAAATTTCTTATGAATATGGCCACCCTTTCCCAGCATTAATATCATTGATTAGTGCATTTCCATTTGGCTCTCTTTCTCCCTTTTACAAATATGAACAACTTTAGTGGGGATAGGGGGGTGGGAAAATAAGTACATATGTGAATTTGAATAAAGAGAAGAAGGGAGTACAAAGAAGCTGTTAATGTATTCCATGGCCTAGAGTCATGAGTTGCATTTACATTCCATATAAATCCCAGTTTCACATTTACACTGAGAAAAACCACACCACTCTGTCCACTATATATGAACTCTAGAATGAAATTAGTTTCTACTTGCTTATCACTCTGAGCAAATATGTTAGCCAATTCATTCACATTTCTTATTCAACATGCCATTATCATTGAACATGCATTGTCATCAAGCAAATGTTAAACAGTATGCCTAATTATTTATTTATTTCCATCTTTAACTTGATTCAAACCCCAAGATGGATTATAATCAAACTAAAACACAATATATAACATATATACTGTTGCTGGTTTTTAACTTTAAACTATAACATGATTCCTAATTTAGAACTCTGTTTCTTCTCTATTGTCAAGCATCTTGACAAGCTTTTTTTCTATTTTGTTTAATGTTAGCTTTATTATTTTTAAACTCAAAATGCTAAATGCTTTATGCCTGCAATAGAATGTTAATCCCTCACTTCACAGAGGCTGATAATTATGACATATTAGAATATGGCTCGGACTGTACACTAGGACTGAGGATGAGGTGCTGCTTTATTTGTTGTATTTGTGGTTTAATCCAGCTTTAACCTAAATCTCCAGGACTGAAAGACGAAAGCACACAGGAGCTATAACTTCAGGTACCTCAATAACAGGCAATATGATAAGCAAGACAAAATAAGAACATATTAAAATATTTATACATTTTATGAGCATGCCCAATTATTATGATGATGATATTATTATTATAATGCATACAAATAAAATATGCTTTAATGATTTTTATTTTACTATTTTCTTCTCACTTTGGGACCTGTATAATAGCATTTTGCATTATTTTTGCTATTACAATACAATTAAAAAAATATTCCCTTTCTGATTGGACCTCTGACAGACAGTTCCTCCAGTACTTTTTGTTTGTGGGGAAAATTCTGCCAAGAAATGAGTCCATGGAATAATGGTATTGTTATTCAGTTCAAATATGTGTTATAAAATCTGGGGTTGGCGCGTGTAAGGGGGTGCACACTTATGCACCTTGTGCACGCCGAGCCCTAGGGGAGCCCTGATGAGTTTCCCCGTTCCCTCCGAGGCCGTTCCGAAATCAGAACGACCTCGGAAGGAACTTTCCTTTCGCTCCCCCCCCCCACCTTCCCCTCCCTTCCCCTATCTAACCCACCCCCCAGCCCTACCTAACCCCCCCCCCCCACACACACCTTTATTTTGTTATTTACGCCTGCTTCTGGCAGGCGTAACTTGCGCGTGCCGGCCAGATGCCGGCGCGTGATCCCCGGCATGGCTGCTGTGCCGGAGGCCATGGTCCCGCCCCCGGACAACCCCCAGACCGGTGCCCAGCCCACGCCCCTTCCCGCCCCCTTTTCAAAGCCCCAGGACATACGGGGGCTTGCACGTGTCGCAGGGCCTATGCAAAATAGGCTCGGCGCTTGTAACCCCCCTGCGGGCGTAAATCCAGCTGGATTTACAGGCGCAGGGCTTTTTAAATCTGCCCCTGTGGGTATAACCAAGTTTTCAGGCCCTTCTTAAATTGCCTATAGTCTTGTTGCAGTCTAAGGTTTGTTGGCATTGTATTCCAGATTGTTGGTGCTGCATAATATCTGTTCTTTCACATGTACTATAAAGTCTGCAAGGTATGCAGGTACCACAGTAATGGATGTAACGAATGCATATCCCTACTGGTAATTAGTTACCTTAAGCAATTCAGGAAAAACAAATAAACAAAATAAAGGAAGATAGACAAATATAATTCAGGATGCACAAAAAAGGATTAGGTCCTTTCACTAAGAGGCTCCAACATATTTATTTATAGCAATACAAGGGCCTCACAGTAAATAGTATTAAGTAGATTTAAGAAACTCATAAGCCAGGAAGGGGATGGCGAAAAGACTGCAGAATAAACACAGATGAGATCCGGTAGAACAAAAAAAAATACATCTTTTAATTTACTGCGGTGATATGGCTGCAGAAACCAGGAAGGTGATAGGAAATAAGTTTTTACTGTTTTCTAAGCCTAGTATCGTTCAGGCTTCACAGAGAAAGAGCATCTTTGCTCTGAGGATTTAGCCTGAAAATAGATCCAGCAACAGACTGTTCAGTTAATTTGACCTAATTAGCCGTTATTGGTTTCTGGAAATACTTGAAGGAGCTTTCATAAACCCAGTGGCTACTATTAATAGATTGATGGGACCATGCCCCATCTGCCATTGAAACTGTAAACAGGCAGCTTTGTGCTTCTGGGTGTTTATCTAGCTGTACATGCAGACAACTGTGGGGGAGTGGGATTATTTTATTAAACTGTTGTAATTTATCTCCACTGGAGACAGACTGATAACTGATCAAGTGAGTCTTTATGGGAAATCCAATTCCCTCCTGGCACGTACTTCAGCATAGAACAGTACAGTGTCTGTTTGATGTTCTTGCCTATATTTGGGTTAATAAAGATAAAAATGATGTTGCATTAATTTAAAACATTAATGTTACAGGTTAAAAAAACTGCAGTAGGTAGGTAACATGAGACCTAAAAAATATATGAACAATCACACTTGGTGGAAGGAGAAGGAGAGAAGGGGGAGTTCTGATCTTCCTTACTGTTTCAGTAAAAAGAGAAACTAATACCTGGCCCGCAGTATATTAGAGGGAAATCCCATGGGGTAATATCACCAGATTGGTTGATTTTGTACATACCTTGAAAGGAGTGAACCTGGCTCGTAAGTCAGGGTACGCTGAGTCCGATTTTAATCTCTTAAATTCACTGCTAATGTCCTTCTTAGGAATGTGCATTAATTTGAAGCAAAAGTGTAAAATGGGATAAATGATCCCATTTTTATTTTGCTTCAAATGAATCAAAACATTTTCAAAAATTAAAAATTTGGGCAATTTTTTGTTTTTGGGAAATATGAAAAACATGAAAAAAAAAAAAAAAGAAAACTATGAAAAAGAAAAACAAACACATAAAATCTCTAAAACAGAAAAAAATGAAACCAAGATTAAGAAAAAATGTAGGGGTGTAAGACTTGCTTTCATTAAAAGGCCCATATATGTGAGTATCTGGGCTGAGGGCAAACAACTCATATTTTAAAATGGCCCAATCACATGCATATATGTGTGTGCAGAAGCAACCAAATGTGCTGGAAAAATGGGAAGAATCAGGGTGTGTCAGGGGTGTTCCAGGGCAGGGCCAACATTTATGCATATAAATCCTTATTTTAAATCCGGCTGCCACAGCATGTTGTGGGATGTTAGCCACACATATTTACTTCTGCTCTTGATGAGGTGTAAGTCTGAAAACAACATTTTTAGGACAAATACCACTAGGTGAAGGGTCTAGGTAAAGAGGGGGGGAGTGCATTCTGAAGAACCAGAAAGGTCTGGATTATGTAGAGGTAGGCTGGGCAAGCTAATGGATTAATGGGTCAAACTACTGCAACGCCATCCTCCTTGGCCTTCCAAAAAATACAATACAACCCCTTCAGCTGTTACAAAACGCCGCTGCCCGCATTCTTACCAACACACACAAGCACAATCTCATTACACCAGTTCTCCAGTTACTTCATTGGCTACCAGTCACCTACAGAATAATATATAAATCCCTCTCCCTCATACACAAATCCATATATAATCACAATATGCTATGGTTCCCAGAGCAATTTACCTTCCGCAAGACCAACAGACCTTCCAGAACGCAACATCAAGTAAAACTCCAAACACCCTCTCCCAAACTAACCAAACTTGTCGCTACAAGGCAACGCTCTCTCATCATTGCAGGAACGGCTCTATGGAACAATATGCCACCTAGTCTACGCCAAGAATTATGCCCCAAGAAATTCAAGCAAAACCTTAAAACCTGGCTTTTCAAACAAGCTTACCCTAACTAATGCCTACCTCCAGACAGTTTCCTCCCCTCCAGACAAACAGCCCCTACAGTGTTCTTCCTTCTAGATAACTAGCCCTGATAAATACCTCCTAACCCACCTTTAGTTGCTGGCTGCTCCTCCTGTTGCTATAATTTCAAGTCCCACTTACCCTCTATAATTTCAAGTCCCACTTATCCTCTAATCCTGTTAGGTTGTATTGGACCCTTGTAGTTATGTTGAATTACCTCATATTTATTTATTTTATTTATTTTGTGATTTTTTATATACCGCGGCATGTTAATAACATCACCTCGGTTTACAATAAACAATAAATCAGCAACAAGCTTTACAGTCAATAAGAATTCAGGTGAATTCTTATTGTGAATTATATAAGTGAATTATATATATATATATATATATATATATATATATATATATATATTATAATTATTATATAATAATAATAATTATAAATTCACTTATAAATTATATAAGTGAATTATATATATATAATTCACTTTCACATGTTGAGCTTACCCTCTAATCCTATATTTAGAGTTTATTCCCATTGTATATAGATTATTCTCATGTTTGTTATACATTTTATATTAATATATGTTCTATGTAAAGCCTGTTGCTGCATTATGTTCAATTGTAAACCGAGGTGATGTTCCAAACGTGCCGCAGTATATAAAAATCCCTTAAATAAATAAATAAATAAATAAATAATAAATAAACTGGCTCTTTCTTTCACATGTGCATGTTTTAGAATCTGCTTAGCTGTACGCGTTAAAGTCAACAAGTCCCTAAAAAGAATATACGATTTATATTTGTCGTGTAACTACTTAAAATTATGTGCATATTTATTTATTTATTTATTTATTTGCTTATTTATTTATTTAAAGGCTTTTATATACCGATGAACGTTAGGAACATCTCATCGGTTCACAGAGAACATAAAATGCAGCTAACGAGCTTTACAGAGAACAATGAACAGTGCACAAATTTGAACGTTGAACATTAATGGGAGGGGCGAAACAAATAAGGTGAACAGCAGGTTATATTGCACAGATTACAATTACATGTTATATATTACAAAAATGTAGAAACAAAAATAAGTGGGTAAAATTAATTAGGTGATGCGAGTGGTCCTATAAGGAGGGAGAACAAACTTCAGAAGGAGAGGGAGTGTAGTTAAGAGTAAGCTTGTTTGAAAAGTGAAGTTTTCAGATTCTGTTTAAATTTTTTTTGGCAGGGTTCTTGACGCAGGAAGGATGGCAGCTTGTTCCATAGGACAGGTCCTGCCAGAGAGAATGCCCGTGTTCTAGTGGCAGCGAGTTTAAACTGCTTAGGGGGTGGGATGTGAAGTTTTGCACTGTGTTGCTGTCTTACGGGTCTGTTTGAGCTGTGAAATATAAGGTGCTCAGTGAGCCAGTGCATGTCTTTGTTGTGCAGTGCTTTGTGGATAAGGGTGAGGGTTTTATACGTTATTCTTTCAGCAACAGTGTAGTATCTCCGTTTTGGCAGTGTTGAGTGCTAGAAAGTTGCGTGTCAGAAGTGAATTAATCATCGTTATGGTGGAATTCAGGGTCTCAGTAGCTTTTTGGAGCATGTCATTAATAGGAATAAGGACTTGCACGTCATCAGCATAAATGAAATGCGGGAGGCCAAGATTGGAAAGCAGGTTGCAAAGAGGGAGGAGGTAGATGTTAAACAACTATCCCCCTGCCACAAGGAAACACCTTGTGGCGGGGGATAGCTTTGGAGGTGCAGTTGCCTATTTGCACACTGTATTGTCTGTCATGTAAATAGGAATGGAACCATTGCAAGGCTGGTCCTGTAATGCCAATATTTGAGAGGCGTTGAACAAGAATTTTGTGATTGACAGTGTCAAAAGCAGCTGAGATGTCCAGAAGAATTAGAATATGCGAAACGCCTTTGTCAAGACTTCTGAGAGTGTAGTCGGACAATGAGATAAGTGGAGTCTCAGTGCTGTGGTGTCTCCGAAAGCCAAATTGCGATCGTGAGAGGATGTTGTGCTCATCTAGATAGTTGGTAAGTTGCCTGTTGACTGCCTTTTCAAGAATTTTGGCGATAAAAGGCAAATTAGAAATGGGGCGAAAATTGGCAAGGTCAGTCTGATCAAGTGTCGAATTTAGTTAGGGAGTTAACTAGTTCAAATAGGGCTCTAGGATTAAACTGGAGGTGGTGGATTCTATGTGCATAGAAGTCTCTTTTTGCTTTATCAATGGCAGTTCGGTAGGCGTGAAGGAGGTTTCTGAAAGTAGAGAGACACAGATGTGGGATTTTTTCGCCATTTTCTCTCAAGTTTTCTGAGGTTGCATTTTATGGTTCTTAGTTCAATAGTATACCAGGGTTGATTTTTACTTTTGGATGGATCAATTAGGTGATTTTGTATGGGACAGAGCTCTTCAGCAATGGTATTAGTAAGGTGATGCCAGGATTCTAGAGTGGTATCTGCGTCAGTAAGGTAAAGTTTGATGAGTTCTAATGTGAGGGCTGCTACTAGGTCTTCCTGCTTGCAATTGAGTCTAAATTGGATAGATTTTTTGGATTGCATTGGGGTAGTGGGGCTGTTTATGGAGCAGGAAATATCGATATGGAAATGGTCTGACCAAGGAATAGGAGTACAGGTGGGAAAGTTGGTTTGAATGTGAGAGTTAGTGAATATCAGGTCCAAGGTGTGGCCTGCTCTATGTGTAGGGGTGGAGATGAGTTGTTTGAATCCAAGGGCGTCTAGGGCTGATAGAATGGCCTCACATGAGGGTGTGATAGATGTTGCATCAACATGAATGTTGAAATCTCCGAGGATAATTGCTGGGAGGTGAATGTTTATGTGTTTAGAGACATATTTGATTAAGGTGGATGGGTTCTTTTCAAGGAGACTTGGTGGGGCATAAACAAGGCAAATTTGTAGGTTGGGAGCTGTGAAAAGGCTGATTTCGAGTTTGTGTGGTGGTGGGATGTATTTTAGCGAGATTTTACAGGACTTTTTAGCAGCAAATAAGAGACCTCCTCCTTTTTTTTAGGTCTGGGAATTGAAAAAAATTATTAATTATGCACATTAGGTGTATTTTAAATCATGCGTGTACACTTGTGTGGATTTTAACTTCCAGTGTACTTGCACTCACATTCTCATAATTATGTCAGTGCATGTGCGCTCGTTTAAAAATTTCTGACCCTGTGTGCACATCCCTTGTCCTTCTTAATACTTGCATGGTACCAAAGAAAGCTTTCTTCTGAAGTTCATAAGATATTATTTGCACTGTTGACATATCTAAATGTGCCTGGAAGTTCTTTTTTAATCAGGCCAGTAGCACCCAATAGCAAGGGAACTATTTCTGTATCTTTCTGCAAGATGTTCTTGGTCTCTGATTGCATCATTTGATACTTGAGGATCTTCTCTCTCTCCATATGATCCGCAGAAACGTCACTTGCTACTTATACTTCTATCAGCATGCTGTCCTTGTGCTTGTCTCCTTTAGCACTATATCCAGTTTTGCTGCATCAAGCTTTTTATTAGTTAGAATAGGAATGTCCCAGGTGATCATACATTTTCTATTCTCTACAAATCTCTCAGGGTTGTGATCCTAGTGCTTTTCTGGTACAGTGATGTTTATAATGTTCACACAACTTCTAGTGGATGAACTGTACCCAGGGTTAGTGCAAGGTTAGTAGGTGCCCTAGGCGGCTTCTGCCTTGCGACTGCCTCCCCCCACCCGGTCGAGTCACATTGCCCCCCCCTCTCGGGTTACACCACCCCTACCTTGCCTCTGACTCCTACCTTGTTCACGGGCTTCTCAGGGCCGTGAGCAGTGGCATCACATGGCTGCTCTTCAGTGCCCCCTAAGAGTCAGTGCCATAGGTGACCACCTAGTTCGCCTAATGGATGAACCGGCCCTGACTTTACCATCTTATTTTACTTTTCTGTATACAAGCCTTCTGATATCAGCACTTGACATCCATCAATAAGAATGCTGAATGTATTAAGACGTTATTATGGTACTCGTGTATCATTCCGGTACAGGAAGTCCAGTGTTATCTCTCTTTGGTGCTGTAATGTGCCAAGTTCAATACTTTCTTGTTGTGTGATTGTTTCATCAGTATTAAACAAAGAGGTCAAGCTCATTCACACACACACATTTCTAAAATGAACTACTCAGAGGCTAGTGATATGAATATTGCTGCCAATCTTCTGAGCCCTCAGGAATTCTATTTGGAAAGAAAAGACATCAACTCATCACAAAGGATAGGCAGTCAGCAAACGTACAGAACTGCCCCAATATGGATAGATTTGTAAAGCACATCTCAAACCTAAAAAAAACACAAAAGCAAAACATAGTTATGAAAGTCTAGGAAACCTTTTAAACACTAGGGTCCCAATATTAAAAATGTGCTAAGCGCTAGAGAACTGGATAAGTAGGACTTATCCGACTTTCTAGCGGCCGCTGAATATCCAGTTATGTTCAGCGGCCAATAGATAGCCAGATAAATCACTTAGGCCTGGATTTATCAAAATGCACTAAATATAGCATGTGATAGGAAAAGGGGTGTGTTTTATGGTAATAGTGCTTCACATAGGTATTAGTGCAAATTGTGATAAACTGCCTATCTTTAGCACAAATTGCAATAACTTTTTCACACTTTGCAATAAGTGCCAGAATTGATGTATTTCCTACATACAACCACTAGGGAGACCATGGAGAGAGAAGAGAGAACCTAACCATAATGCCTGCACGCTAGATAGATATTTATATCTCTATGGGAGGCCCACCTAGTAACTCGAGGTGAGGTTTAGGTATTAGTGTAGGGGTTAGGGGCCACTTTGACATTCAAAGTGAGACGTACGAACAGAACAGTGTTCTCTTGTGAAGATTTTACGACCTTCGGAGTGAGGAAACTCACCAAAGTTGAGATTTGTGCAATGTTCTCTCAACCTAGCTTGATGTTACCCAGGTAGAGAGTCCATCAAGCTAGATTGAGAGAACATTGCACAAATCTCATCTTTGGGTGCATTTCCTCACTCTGAAGGTCATCAAATCTTCACAAGGGAGCACTGTTCTGTTCGTACGTCTCACTTTGAATGTCAAAGTGGCCCCTAACCCCTACACTGATATCTAAACCTCACCACGAGTTACTAGGTGGACCTCCCATAGAGATATAATACCAATCTAGTATGAGGGCATTATGGCTAGCCTCTCTCTCTCTCTCTCTCTCTCTCTCTCTCTCTCTCTCTCTCTCTCTCTCTCTCTCTCTCTCTCTCTCTCTCTCTCTTTCTCTTTCTTTTTCTTTCTCTTTCTCTTTCTTTCTCTCTCTCTCTCAGCCCTGATAGCTCACAACTGCTATAAAGCCCTATTGTACAGCTTTTCATGTACGATCACTAAATGGGGGTTGAGTCGGGGTGGCACCAGGGCCAACTCTGCAGATACATCACTGGCAGCAAAAGGTAAGGACCCTTATCACCGCCAGTTTGCACACCACTTTAGCAGGCCCTCCCCCCCCCCCCCCCCATTACCGCCAGATTATCAAACTGCACTAAATATTGCATGTGATAGGAAAAGGGGCATCTTTTATGGTAACAGCCTATTTATTGCAATGTGAATTATCTTAGCACAGGTATTACCACAAAGTGCATTAACTTTTTGCACTAATACCTACATAATTGCATTTCCCTACTTGCAGGGTGCTCATCTGAGAGAGAGAGAGAGAGAGACTGACTCTCTCTGTGGGGTGGTACCATAATAAGCAGTAGGGACGTGAATTGTTTTTTGACAATTTAAAACAATCGTCAGATATATTTTAAATCATCAAAAATCATTAGAGCCGCGATACAATAACAATTCCCCCGATTTATCGTCAAAAAATCGTAAATCGCCCGTATGACATAGTGAGGGCAAAGGTAGCGCCGGCGCCATTTTGAATATTGGCAATACGGCCCGCATGCAGGAGGTCGCTCCCGGACCCCCGCTGGACTTTTGGCAAGTCTTGTGGGGGTCAGGAGGCCCCACCAAGCTGGTCAAATGTCCCTGGGGGTCCAGCGGGGGTCCGGGAGCGATCTCCTGCACGCGTGACGTCGGGAGCCAGGAACCAAAATGGCACCGGCGCTACCTTTGCCCTGTCACATGATAAGGGCAAAGGGCCACCTGCACCATTTCTCTTAAGGCAGCCGTGGCCAGAGAGTGGGAGATGGCGCCGGGACCCCCCCCCCCCCCACTGGACCCCAGGTAATTTAAAACATTTTGGGGGGGGTTCGGGAGGGTGGGGGATTTGTTTTAAAGGGTCGGGGTGGGTTTTAGGGTTGTTTTGGTGTGCCGGTTTTCCCGCCCTCCCCCGATTTACAATTTTTTAACAAAAAAAACCATGACGATCAGATTTCCCTCCCCCCCAGCCAAAATCGATCATTAAGACGATCGATCACACAATTCACATCCCTATCCATTATGATGCCTAGATCTCTTTCTTGGGTGGTAAATTTAAAGTATGTTTTTTATTTATGTTTGTAAATTTTATTTGCATTTACAATTTCCTTATTAGCACTAGATCCTGGCAATTTGGAATCCTTCATATTTCCTGCTCTTAATTTAATTCCATTTGGGCTATTTCATTTTTATCATAACCTCTATATGGATATTCTAACTTGCCTGTTAAGAGAGAATCCTTTGAAAATACCTCTGAACCATGAACTCCTGAGTGACTGTCAACTTTCCCCCATGATCTAGTGTAAAAGCTACTCTGTCTCCTTTTTACTAGTTCAATCTTTTTATTGAATAAACAGAAAATACAAAAAGGAGAAACCATCAAACAGGAACCATAGCAACTGTACAAAATACAAAATGCCAAAACTGAAGCATAGGCAGTTAAGAAGGAGGAGTTCAACATGCACATAAACAGCAATTTAGGAAGATGCAAGATAAACTTCCAACGGTCCCCATATAGAAATCCAAAGAGCAATCTTTTCATTTTTATAGTGCAAACCGATAGGGTTCCACTAAAAATCTATGTTCAAAAGAGTGTTGTTCTTCCAGTTATTTAACACAAGTTTCATTGCAGTAGTCAAAAAAAATAAATAAAAATCCAGCAGTCTTTTGTGTGGCACACAATTATATTGAGATCAGTCTCCACTTATTGGAAGATAACAGTGCATATGAGATGGGCACATGGAGCCCTAAAACTTCCAAACATTATCCCCAACAGCAAACCAAAAATTATTATAGTTAGGACAATCCAAAAGCATATGAGAGAGTGCTGCATTATTTTGTAATCAGCAGGAACAGCACTGGTGGGAGTTAGATAAGCCTGCCTTAAACATTTTCCAGTCAGATCACAGACCTCTATAGGCTGCAAAGTATATCAATTGAATAACACTGGAAGAGATTGACACTAACGTAAAAATCAAAATTGCTCCCAATTAGTTCAGATAAGGAGCCATGTAGGTCAGATTACCAGCTTTATTCCAAACCCAGACATCTATGATATTTGGAAAGTTTGAGATGTTTATGAAGGGCAGATGCTATGGGGTAGATTTTAAAAGGTGCGCGCGGGAGTAGATTTATTCGCGCAACCCGGTGCAAACAAATCTACTCCCGATTTTATAACATGCGCGCGCTGCCGTGCGCATGTTATAAAATACAGGGTCGGCGCGCGCAAGGCTGCGCAAAATAGGCAGCCTGTGCGCGCAGAGCCGCGCCGCCATCCTCCGTTCCCTCCGAGGCCGCTCCGATTTCGGAGCGGCCTCGGAGGGAACTTTCCTTCTGGCCCCCCCCCCACCTTTCCCTCCCTTCCCCTATCTAATCCACCCTCCAGCCCTAACTAATTCCCCCCTCCACCACCTTTATTTTACAAGTTACGCCTGCTCGAGGCAGGCGTAACTTGCACGCACCGGCCGGCTGCCGGCGTGCCAAGTTCCAGTCCGGGGGCTGGTCCGGAGGCTGCGGCCATGCCCCCGGAACGCCCCTGGGCCAGAACCACGCCCGCGGCCCCACCACGGAACGCCCCCGATGACGCGCTGGCCGCAACATGCCCCCCCCAGGAAAGCCCCGGGACTTACGCACGTCCCGGGGCTTGCGCGTGCTGCCGAGCCTATGCAAGATAGGCTCGGCACATGCAGGGGGTGGAAGGGGCAGCTTTTCAGGGTTCCACGCATATCCCTTTGAAAATCTGCCCCTAAGTGGCCTTGGGAAAGGAAACCGAGATAACAAATCAGTATTACAGGATCCAACAGTGGTCCTGAAAGCAGTATGCTGCTATCTCCAAGTGAGTTTCCCAGTTGTAACCAGCGGAAATACTGTGATTGAGGTAGAGCATATGTAGATACAAGCTCTGCAAAGGGGATCATTCTAGCATTGGCCACTACCTGGTTTGAAAAATAGATGCCACAGTGTTGCCATATTTTCCAGGCAATGCAATGAAAAAAGCTATCAAATACAGGGGATTAAACCACAGAGAAGAAAGGCCGGATCTGCACCACCTGGAGTGGCTGTCGCAGTAAACTTACCGAGCTCAGTGAAAATGTCCACAGTAGAATGGACTACACGTATGGACTAAAGACATAAAGGGAGTTGGAGCCCAGGCAGAGGTGCCAGGTGCAGTGGCCATATCAAAGCTCTTTCCAGATCCTACCCTCGGGACAGGTATTTATATCCAAGAAGACCGTCAGCCAGAATTGACATTGCTGCAATATATAAACTCCATGATTGTTATAAAAGTCAGTAAAATTAATACCAGCATATGCTTTGGGGGCCTTAAGTGTCTGAAGAGCTATCCTGAGAGATTTATATTTCCACAGAAAGGCAGATAACATTTTATCAATGCATTTATAAACAGTAGGTAGAAAAAGGATCGGAATCATACTGAGAATGTAATTGATGCAGGGAGCCAGAACCATCTTAATCATATCTAGCCTTCCCCACCAAGAAAGATATAATGAGGAACAATGATCACATCTTGTTTGTATTATAACAAAAAAAGAGTATTCTCATAGTTTGATAAGGTCAAATCCACTTCTCTCTGAAATGTAACACCCATATATTTTAACCCATGAGCGGATAATCTAACATGATATTTTTTGAAGATCAACTAAGAAACCATTCACATTCAAGGGCAGTGCCCCCAACTTCTGACAGTTGCCCTTCTAATCAAAGAAAGTGGTAAAGGTGGAGATTAGATGTAAAAAATGTGGGAAAGGAAGAATCTGGGTTAGAAAGATAGAGCAACACGTCATCTACATATACAGAGAGTTTACATTCCACTTCACAGTGTATATCCCCTCTTAAGTTTGGATTCTGTCATATTGCAATAAGTAATGGCTCCAGTGCTAAGTTAAAAAGAAAAGGAGATAAGGGGCAACCTTACCTGGTATACTTGCAAAACATAAAAGAATTAGAAATTAGATTATTGACAAAAACTCTAGCCTGGGGAGAGGATTACAGGGGGTTGACAGCATTTAAAAAGAGTTCCCCATACTGAGCCATCTGAGAACATGAAGCATATAAGGCCACTCTACCCAGTCATTGCCTTTTCTATGTCCAAGGAAAGGGCAATGACCAGGTCAAAAATAAGTTTGGATATATGAATGATATCACAGAAGTAATGTAAATTATGCGTTATATTTCTCCTTTTTAAATACCCTGTTTGATCAAGGTGGAATACTGCACCAACTACAGAATTCAATTTAGATGCTAATATTTCAGCAAAAATATTGTAATCAGAATTAAGCAAAGATATTAGGGACTATAATTAGAGACTATTAGAGGATCCCTGCCAAGTTTGGGTAGAACAACAATTCTAGCTTCAGGGAATTAGTTACCATGGAACCCAACAGATATGATATCGGATAAGTATTTAGATAAGCAAGGGAGCAAAGTATCAGTAACACAGCAATAACATTTAATGGGAAAGCCATCGGATCCTGGAGACTTCGAAGTGGGAGGGATTGCATTGCTCGCTGTATTTCCAAAGGGGTAATTGGAGAGTCCAACATTGCTCTATCTTTAATAGAAAGATACGGATGAATCAAGCTGGCTAAAAAAGACGTTAATGGATGAATAGAGAGATGAGATTTTGTTGTTTATAATGAGACAAAAAGGCTCTGAACTGTTCCACAATATCTGAGTCTTTTCATACAAGATTAGAGTCATCTACATGAAGATCTTGGATTTGCTGCCAGCGAGTCTGTTTGAGATAATTCACTAATAGTCTTCCACTTTTTTTGTTGTTTGAGTAGTATCTGGAATTATATAAGAAGACTGAATGTCCTGCTTTTTCAATTAGCAACTTAATGTAAGCATATTTGAGATTAAGGAGGGAAGATAAAAGATCATTCCTCCTACTAGCAATGTGAGCTGCCTCCAGTAGTGCAATCTTATCTTCCAATTGTTTGACCTTGGCTTGGTGTTCCTTATTTTTAAACACAGTGGGGCCAATGCAATTATGTGCGCTGAAAGAGGGCGCTGACTTTTCAGTGCCCACTTTTTTAATGCACGCATGGCGCCCGCAAGGGGGGCATCATGCAATATTCAAATTAGGGGGTTGCACTAGGAAGGAGGCGCTAGGGTCACTTGCGTGACCTTAGTGCCTCCTTCCTAACGCGACCTGCCACGGCTGCTGGTTATGAAGACTGAAGCCAGTAAACTCGGCGTTGGTTTTCATTACTGGCCTGTCTGCCAGTAATGAAAACGGCCACCGAGTTATTTTATTTTATTATTTTTACTTTAAAAAAGAAGTACAGAAAAGCAGTACAGAAGTACAGAAAAGTACTTTAAAAAAGAAGTACAGAAAAGCAGTTTTTTCTGCTTTTCTGTACTTCTTTTCAACGTGCTCAGCTATTAACGCCTACTCCAGGCAGGCGTTAATATCTGAGCAATAAATGTACATCTGAGACGCACATTTATCTTTTTGCATTCGGAGTGAATGAGTAATGGGCTCATTCACATGCATTTCCATGTGAAGAGCGCTATCTCATTCACTCCACATCGGACTCCTGTTAAATAGGCGCTAGTCCCCCTATTGCATTAGTGGGTAGATTAATGCACTGTTTTGCACTGTATTGCATCGGCCCCAATGTAACTAATGATATGGCCTCTAGTAACTGGCTTGAACTTGTGCTTAACTGATTGGATGGAAGTATTATCAGTATCATTAGTGTTAAAAACTGTTAGTGTTCGTGGTAGTTGTGGGTGGTTCTTGGGCTGGTGGCAGATGACCACGCCCCCGGGGGAAGATCCCGAGAGGGACCACCGGTCAGGCTCAGAGTATGGAGACAGACACACACTAGTTCTTTTATTAAACAGTATATGGAACCACCAGAGGTGGCAGTAGTGAGCTGGAAATGCCCGGCTGGGCTGTAGTCCCTCAGATACTGGAACAGAGATCCTGGATAACTGAGCTGTAGAGAAACTGAATATAGTGAGTAGGCAGGGTATGCAGAGTTCAGGAACAGAACCTTGATGGTAACACTCACACAATAGTCTCTTAGAAGCAGCCCAGGAGCTGGAATGAAGTAGGCCCTCGAGGAGAGAGTACCTGTTTCCAGGAAATGCTCTGAGAGAGAGAGATGGTAACTCACTAGTTGTAGACAGCGATGACTTCCTGGCAGAAGTGGTATTCAGTAGCAAGTCTGGGAACGTGGGCCCTCGAGGAGCAAGTACCGATTCCAAACTGCGATCTGAAAAGCAAAGAGAAGTGAGGCCCCTGAGGAGCGGGTACCCCTGGTAAGTCCGAGGAGGCAGAGTAGCAAGGTATGCGGAGAGCGAATCCCATCCACCAATACCTGGGGGAAAGCCCTTGCTAACTCGATTCTTTAGCGATTTCAGAGACCTTAAATATCCGGTGAGGATGACGTCACCTCAGGGGGACGCACCTGAGGTTCGCGCCACTGCTGGTACTTGAGTCGGGGCCGCGCCGCGCGTGCGCCCTTAGGCTGCTGGGAAACATGGCGGAGTGCAGCGTCTAGCCATCCTGGGATGCCAGAGGAGAACGGCAAGAAGACGCTGCGGCAGCAAAACTTCCAACAGGCAAAGAGGGATTAGCCAAAGAGGTAAGGTGGGCGTAGTGGAGATGTCGGGCAGCGATGGTCGCAACAGTACCCCCCTTCAAAGGGCGATTTCCTCTTTGGGTACTAGGCTTGGGTTCTGAAAGATGCACAAGGTGGAACTGCCGAAGCATCTCTTTGTCAGAATATTAGTCTGAGGCTCCCAAGAGTTTTCTTCGGGGCCGAAACATTCCCTCTTCAGAAGGTATTCAAAAGTAAGTCCGAGGAGGCAGAGTAGCAAGGTATGCGGAGAGCGAATCCCATCCACCGATACCTGGGGAAAGCCCTTGCTAACTCGATTTGTTAGCAATTTCAGAGACCTTAAATATCTGGTGAGGATGACGTCACCTCAGGGGGCTCGGCAGCGCGATCAAGCCCCGCGATGTGCATATGTCCCGGGGCTCGCAAAAAGGGGCGGGGTGTGGGCGGTCTGGGGGCGGGGCGGGGGAGTGGCCTGAGCATCCAGGTACAGCGGCCATTTGCCGCTGTACCCGGGATCGCAGGCTGGCCATTGGCTGGCGTGCATAACTTCTTCAATAATGGTATGGGGGAGTTTTAGAAAGGGCTGGGGGGCGGGTTAGGGAGGGGAAGGGAGGGGAAGGTGCGGTGGGGGGCAGAAGGAAATTTCCCTCCGAGGCTGCTCCGATTTCAGAGGGAACTTTCCTTCTGCCCCCACCACCTTCCCCTCCCTTCCCCTACCTAACCCGCCCCCCAGCCGTATCTAAATCTCTCCTGACCTTTATTGAAAAAGTTGCGACTGCCTCTGGGCAGGCGTAGGTTGCCTTGGGCCCGCCCCCACCCCACCCCCAGACCGCCCCACCCCGCCCCGTTTTTCAAGCCCCGGGACATATGCGCTTCCCGGGGCTTGGGCGCATCACATGGCCTATGCAAAATAGGCTCGGTGTGCGCAGGAGTGGGTTTTCGGGGTTATGTGCGTAACACTTTTAAAAGCGCCCCATGATGTGTAGCCATGAACAAAAAAATCTGAACACCTATGTAGCGCAAAGCTCCATGCCGCAAAAAAATGTAATAAAATATGGTACATGCAGGGAGAGTTGAAAATCACGTGGCCAACTAAATCAACAAAAGTATGCCATCCCTAAACAAAAAGTAAGGAATGGCAAAAATACAAAAAACATGCAGGGTCCATAACTATAAGAAGAGCACTGTCTTTGGATCACTCGCTACGTGCAAAAATGGGCCTTCAACACTTCATTTACGCAGATGATGTACAGATCCTCATTCCTATTACGAGTTCTATTGCAAATGCCCTGAATACCTGGAACGCAGCACTCTCAGAAATTAAAAAAATACTCACGGACAACTATTTGGCTATCAACACCAACAAAACTGAGCTACTCCTCATCACACCTCCAAAAAACACTACATTGAACAAGTCTTTACTATCACAAGCCAGCCCTCCTATGGCACAGCAAGTACGCAGTCTTGGCATCATCATTGATAGCAATCTCAATAATAATCGTGGGCTTCTTCATAGCCACTGCCAGGATTTCTAATATTTGAAGATAGCGCAAAAGCTTAAGCACAGTAGGACTCAGAAATGTTGTGGTTTTCAAGGGTCGCAAAGGGATCCTGTATGTTCTTTCAATTCCCAAAGGAAAGGGAAATTGTATGCCCAAACAAATGCAATTATCGTCATTAAGTAAGCGATCATATCCATACCTCCTATGCCTTCCTGATGCTGTTGTAGCGATTTCTATTAGAGAGATCCTCAACATCACGCTGCAGTGAGACCACTTTTATGAAAGCGGCCTGTAACTGTATCATGGTGTCTGATATTGAGTCAGTGTGAGCCTCCATGCCATCAAGTTGCTCAGAAAATATAAAAATCTTAGCCACTAAATCAGCCATTTCCTGCCGAGTTGCACTTGTCACATCCCTGTTCAGTTTGAACAGTTCTTTCAGCTGTACGAGCTCGGCCATCATAGTGTCCTGCGGTTGTGATGCACTTCACTTCGATGGCAGAATTTCTCCCTTCCCCTTCCCAAAAATGTTCCCCAGTTTCTAATAAATCTAAAGTCCTCTTCCCTGCACCATCATGTCATCCGAACATTGAGATTCTGCAGCTCAGCCTGTCTCTGGGGTTCTCTATGTGAAACAGAGAGCATTTCTGAGAATACAACCCAGGAGAATATGGATTTCATTTAACTACCTATAGACCTACATTTCACTTCCTGAACCTCTCTCCTATATCTTCTGATGTTGTTGGTAGCCTCGTGTACCACAACAACAGGGATCCTCCCCAGCAATGTCCAAATTCCTTATCTAGGTGACAGATGAAGTCTACTACCTTTGTACCAGGTGGGTAAATTACCAAGCAATCCTCACTCAGGTATCTACTAGGTGTGCACACCCTGTAAAGATTCATTTTGATTCATTTATTCATTTTTCAGAGGAGGGGAAAAAGATTCATTTTTTTGGTTTGTTTAATATTTACATCACTACAGTCCATTTGCTGGACAAAAAAAAAAAATAAACATTTAGAAACAAAATAAAACAATCCAGACCTTCCCTGAGCCCCCTGCGCCAGTACCTCAGATATTAGGTCCCCCTCCAGTCCCTGACAATAAACTGGACCCTCTTTGGCCCCCTCCCCTATCCATGTATGCCAATAAGCCAGGGCTGGGCCTAACTGGCTGGGTTAAGCCAAGCCCAGCTGGGGATTCTCTGGGCCCCTCCTCCCCCTCAAACAAGCTGAAGGCAGGGAACCTCTCTGGCCCTTATTTACCCTTCCATGTGTGACTTCAGCAAAGAAAGGGGAGGAGCAATCCAGTCAACCCTGCCCCCCCTGCCCCCCCCCCCCCCCCCCCCCGAATCCTTTTTAAAATGGTACTGGGCAAGTCCCGAGACTGGAAACAATGTTTGACATATACAAAATGGTGTTGGTCTCAGGGCCAGCCTGCATCATTTTGCTGTACAGCTTAACATTTGTATGATCACACAATAAAATGGCGCCGGCCTGAGGGCCAGCCAGCACTATTTTTAAAGAGCTGTCAGTGGGGCAGAAGTGACCGAGCATCACTCCTGCACCTTTCTTTGCTGAAGATCCCCTTGGAAGAAAAGGGTGGTTGGGGATCTGGCCCAGACCCTGTTTATTTATGGGGTGAGGTCAAAGGGGCTCAGGGAGGTCATGGCTGGGCTTATCAGGCCAACTGGATTGACCCCAACCCTAGCTTATTGTTGTAGGGTGGGGGGGCTTGGAGGGGCTCCTGCTTATTGGAGGAGTTTGGTGGATACCTGAGGTAGAGGTGGATGGGCTGGAGAGACCCCTTTTATTTTTTTTGTATTTTTTTTTTATTTTTGAGGGGTTGGGGAACAAATGGAAAAAAATCCCAAACTTTTTGAATATTTTCTGCTAAATCTATTTTTGATTCATTCCATTCAGGATGAATCGAAAATAGACATATTCATTCTGAAACTTAATTTGTTTTTAAATGAATGCACATCCCTAATATCTAAGAGGTCCAATTCAAAAGCCATTTAGATGGATAACTCAAAACAATTTAGCTGGATAAGTTAGAGGTAATCTGGGGACGTAACTTGGAGGAGGTGAGTTAGCTAATTACTATATTCAGTTAGCCAGATAACTTAACCAGCCATGTCTGGTCAGGCCAAACAGCTGTCCTAATATTAGCCAGATAAAAGTTAGCTCCTCCATTGAATATACCTCCAACATTAGTCAGGTAAGTTTATCTGGCTAACTTTGCTACCTGGACAGTGACTGAATATGGACCTCTATATTCCTAATGTTTGAATTGCCAGCTACAGTGTCAGTTCTTCTAACCCTTCCTTCCTGGGCACCCCCTCCAGGAGACACATCCTTTGTGGGAAAGAAAATGCATCACCTTTCTACAGGATCACTTCCTGCCACACCAAAGTGATGCTCTCTTCCCAGATGACCTTACTCCTCCAAAGCAGGACAGGGACTTCCAGACTGGAGATGGGACCTCTCTACTATGTCCCTGAAGGTCTCCTCTACCTTAGCACCTTCATGTCTGCCATGCTAGCCTCCAAATATTGAGAGACTGGAGCTCTGCACACGAGCTGCACACATACAACTTCTCGCCAACAGGTTGATAAGCATACATGTGGCATTTGGCACAAAAGACTGGATTATCCTCATACCACTACTGAACTGCTGTCTGCATGTTAATGTTGTTAAGTCATTAAAGTTCTTTAAAGCTGTACAAGATGTGGGGATGCTTAATCCAATTTAAAATACCCTAATAAATTTAAGGGACTGTTTTAATCCCATCCACTTCAGAATAATCTACAAGGCCATTCTCACCATTTTCAAAAACATCCATCAATTAGCTCCAATCGATCTCCATATCCCCCTCCGATTACACCATTCAACAAGACCGACAAGAGATGCTTACAAAGGATCACTTCAAGTACCTCCAGCCAAAACTACCAGACACATCATGCTTAGAGATCGGGCATTCTCCACAGCCGGTCCAACTTTATGGAACTCCATTCCCCCGGATCTTAGAATGGAACCCAGCATCTCAACATTCAAGAAAAGACTCAAGACGTGGCTGTTCACACAGGCCTTTCCTAACTCCAACATTATGTAACTCCTCATCAATCAACACGCTCCATTAGTAATAGCGTTAATAGCCACCTCTTACAATGTTATTTATACATATATATAATTATCTGATCTTCATTTTCCTTCTCACTCCAAATTATTGATTTCCTTGTTATATGTAACTGCTTTTCTGCACTATTGTTCAAATTGTAAAGTTTGTTATAATTGCACCCCTGTTTCTTGTGAACCAGCATGATGGGACTACCATCTTGAATGTTGGTATATAAAAAAACTTAAATAAATAAAATAAATAATCTGTTTGCTGATGACCTGCATTGCACATATTTGCATATTTTATAAAATGAGCATATATCATACAAGCTGGTTTTAAAATACTGTGATCAAACTGGGCACATATTTGCTACTGCATGCAGATGTTTTAAAGTTATCCACATAATTTGATTCCTTAATTTGAAAGGACAAGGAGAAGAGAGGTCAGAATGACATGGATGGGGTGCAGAAGCACGTGTGAACATCCTCTTTCCTCACCCCACTCAAGTTGACATGGATTACTGTAAGAGTAGCACAGTTTCTGTCCCCTACACATACTCACTCTCTCCCTCTCTCTGCCTCTGTCTTTCTCTCTCTCTCTCATACACACACACACACACACACACACACAATCCCTCTCTCTCTCTCTCTTCCCTGTCCCTAGGTCTGACACCTGCACTCTCCCCCTTCCCCTGCATTTTCCAACTTCATTTTTCCCCCTGAACCCAGTGCGCCATATAATCCAATAAACATACAGTTCTGAACCTAGTAGACTAGGTCCTGAGGCCTTCCTCAACTTAAATTTGTTAATGGTTTTGAAAAGTCTTCAGCTGAAATGAGATTGTGCTGCTTGGCTAAGTCTTCACACTCTCAACTGTGGGAACTTCATTTAGATATAGAACTGATCCGAGCTATCTTTACACATGTTCTCAGCAGTTTTACAAATCTTAGAAAAGATACTTGAAGATTATGGGTTCAATAATCAAAAGATTTTAAGCAGGTAAACACGTCTACCGTGTAAAAATGGGATTTCAAACTTGCCCCCTGTGAAGATGGCTAAAACTATACATGAAGGATGACAGTGTATATACTTTTAGCTGTGCCAAATGTTAGGGTTGCCAACTGGCTCCAGATTTTCAGGACAGGTTGACACAGTTCTGGTTCTACCCCATTGCATGCTGGGACTTATTCTGATTTCCTAAGAAAAGCAAGACTCAAAGTACCTGCATGCAGGAGAGTAAAACTGGGACTGAATCAATCTGTCCTGAAAATGAGGAACCAGTTGGCAACCCTACCAAAAATGGATGGAACTGGGAGCATAGCTGAGATGGGTCAGGAAAGTACATGTGGTTTTATTTTGAAATACCTACATTACTTTCCCTGTGTGGACCTGTGGACCTGCAACGCAAGTGCCAGTCTGCATTTTCAAATGGAAACTCTGAAAGGTATCACCAGGATTTGATTTTTGACCTTCCCATTGAATGTTTCTCCATAAATCTGTCTGACTGCAAATGTATCTAGCAAAGAAACATTTACTTGGATGAATACGATGTTTTATACAGGTAGACCAGCAATGTTTCCAATTTGTTCTCAACTGGCAAAACTTACGTTTATAATGACTCAGTGATGCTGCCTGTGCTTTTTCAAGCAGCAGGCTATCTACACTTGCCATACGTGTTTTACACAGTTGTTTATTTTGGGCACTAGCTTGGATTTGGTAGACACATCTTGCTGTTTCCAAATCCCAAAAGGTTTCTCGTATTTTCCAGTCTGCTTCTTTGTTTCTCCTTGAACAGAGATAATTTTACCCCTAAGGACCTTTTTGGCAGTCTCCCAAAGTATTTATTTTCTTATGCTATTGTTCATTATTTTCAATAAATTACAGTCATCTAGCTTGTAAGTGGTTACAGAACTCTATCTGCATATGAAGTGAGATTCATTTGCCATTTAAACAGACATAGTTCAACATAAGGAGGGTTACGATCACATTGGGGCAATTCACTAAAATTACTGTAATGGTTATCTTAGATATGGTAATTATTTGCAGCAGAGATTCAGAGACCAAAAAATACTTAGTCTGTTCCCAATATTGAGGCATGTACCCTCAAGTAAAAGGCACAGTCCCTCTTGTGTGGAATAACAGTCCTCCAGATGTATATTAACTTTAGTTTTGCGCATAAGGAGGGCAATATTGAGCACAATCTAACCAGATAAGTTAAGACCTATCCAGCTGTGTAGCAGTAGCTGAAAATCTGGCCCCACTGAAAGGCTGCCACTTAAGCAGATACAAGTTATCTGGCTAAATAGCTGGCTAAATGGCAGGTGGGATGAGGGCATGCTAGGCATTCAGTTATTCAGAGTAAGCTGGAAAACGTATTTGGAAAAGTCTGGTTGGCCCATAGGACTGGCCTACATTTAGCTGGATAAACTTATCTGGCTAATTTTAAGACAGCCATGTATATTCAGCACGTGCAGTCATGCCACTGAATATATGGGATAAGTTAAGCCAAGCCACACAACAGCTGAAAATGGACATAGCATAAAATCTGAGTGAACATTATACATGTAGACTTTACTGAGGATTTTTAAAGCAAACATGCATATAAATTGACATTGAAAATCCTGCCTTAATTTGCTGGGTAGGTGCTAAATTGTACATGCACAAAGTTACACCTGCTTGAAGCAGAGTGTAATTTGTGATTGCTAACTTGCACATGTCTGAAAATACAAAATAATGAATGTAAATCATGTCTCAAAATAGGAAAACGGTGTTAGGAGGGTCAAAGGTGACCCCCTCCTCACCAAACCAAAAGTAAAAAAAAAATCAAAATCATCATACCCCCAACCCTCAAACCCATCAAAAATTAATAAAGTGTCCCCCCATTTTCCTTTCAAACAAATATGGCCCTCAAGTTTCCCACCTCATGGTTAAAAATAAATCATTGGTGTATAGGGACACTGGATCCCCCAAATCTCCCCTTCCCCCATCCTCAAAGTCAAAGACAAGCTTCTTGGTGTCTAGCAGAAATCATTAACCACCGCTAACTGCGAAAATCCAAAATCGATCCTGCAAAAGGGCTTGGGGTGTTCTCTAGCCCTGGACCCAGTTGGTGCCATTTTTCAACATGTCACCGACCTAACCTTGCCGTGACTAGGGCAAGGTCCGGGGATCGGATCTCATGACCAAGTGCCCTATACACCAATGATTTTTTTAAAAGTGGGGGAAAGGTGGTAGGAAGGGGGAAAAAACCATGCCAAGTCATATTTCAAAGGAAAAGGGGATGGTGGGATATACTTCATTGAATAATGACTGGGTTGGTTGGGGGCCATTGTTTCGTGAGGAACTTCTAATTTTTTTTAACATTTGGGTTTCTGGGCCGCTTCGAGTCATTGTCCTGGGGTGAGCAGATGGGTTAGCGTTCACCCTCTTACACCTTTGTTCACTTTCGGCCACATTTTTTTTTTTTAGCAGTCAGTCCTTTAAATCTTACCTTGGAACCACGGGACCCACATTAGGGTCCCGAAGCTCATGCATTAGATTACCATTTTTCAAAGAGGAGTTCTTAACTTAATATGGCTGACAAATTTCTAAGTCAAGCATGTTAAGTTATTAATATAAAATTGCCTATTAAGGAGCTGCTTTACAAAATTCATGGAAGCAAATCATGTGCAAAGCAGCTCATTGTAATAGGGGAGAGAATCTGGGCAGGGCTATGCTAAATACCACGTCTATCAACTAATATTGCCGCGATAGAGATATATCATGCGATATGTGCTATTTAACGAATGTTATAGCCCTACTGCAGCTTGATGCAGCTCTCAGTTAGTTAGCCAAGTTAGGAGGTCATTCAACAAATTGCGATAACGCCCTAACGCACGCGATAACTACCACATCACGATTTGAAAATGTAAATTATGGAAAGGGGAGGAGTTTAAGTGGGGAGTAGGTAAATTAGGGTTCTGTATCGCTGTGGACGATAATGTATCGCACATTATCACCCTCAGTAGCACGGGAAATAGCTTATGGCATCTGTCCCACTCTACCCCGCCCCACCTCTCCCCGTCCAGACCATGCCCCCCCATGCCCTGCCCCTTTTTCAAGGCCTGGCACATGGGCGTGTACCAGGGTTAATGCGCATGGCCAGTCCATTCACACTGTGCGCAAGGCCCGACTACAAGCATAAACCCCAGTTTTTACATGTGTAGGCCTTTGAAAATTTGGTCTTAATAGTTTACTTCTACTCCGGAATTTATCCAAACCTTTTTTAAACTCGCTACACGAACTGCCTTAAACACATTCTCTGGCAATGAATTCAGAGCTTAAATGAGTATTGTGTGAAAAAGAATTTTCCCAATTTTTTTTTTAAATGTGCTATTTGCTAACTTCATGGAGTGCCCCCTAATCCTTATGTTATCCAAAAGAGTAAAATAACCTTTTCACATGTACCCGTTCAAGTTCTTTCATGATTTTGTAGACCTCTATCATATCCCCTCTCAGTCATATCTTCTCCAAGCTGACAGGTCCTAACCTCTTTAGCCTTTCCTCATAGGGGAGCCGTTCAATGCCCTTTATCATTTTGGATGCCCTACTCTATACTTTCTACAATGCAACTATATCTTTTTTGAGATGCTGCAACCAGAAATGCACACAGTATTCAAGGTGTGGTCTAACTATGGAGCGATACAGAGTAGGGATGTGAATCGTGTCCTCGATCGTCTTAATGATCGATTTCGGCTGGGAGGGGGAGGGAATCATATTGTTGCCGTTTGGGGGGGGTAAAATATCGTGAAAAATCGTGAAAAATCAAAAAAACGTAAAATCGCAAAACCGGCACATTAAAACCCCCTAAAACCCACCCCCGACCCTTTAAATTAAATCCCCCACCCTCCCGAACCCCCCCCCAAATGACTTAAATAACCTGCGGGTCCAGCGGCGGTCCGGAACGGCAGCGGTCCGGAACGGGCTCCTGCTACTGAATCTTGTTGTCTTCAGCCGGCGCCATTTTCCAAAATGGCGCCGAAAAATGGCGGCGGCCATAGACGAACACGATTGGACGGCAGGAGGTCCTTCCGGACCCCCGCTGGACTTTTGGCAAGTCTTGTGGGGGTCAGGAGGCCCCCCCCAAGCTGGCCAAAAGTTCCTGGAGGTCCAGCGGGGGTCAGGGAGCGATTTCCCGCCGCGAATCGTTTTCGTACGGAAAATGGCGCCGGCAGGAGATCGACTGCAGGAGGTCGTTCAGCGAGGCGCCGGAACCCTCGCTGAACGACCTCCTGCAGTCGATCTCCTGCCGGCGCCATTTTCCGTACGAAAACGATTCGCGGCGGGAAATCGCTCCCTGACCCCCGCTGGACCTCCAGGAACTTTTGGCCAGCTTGGGGGGGGCCTCCTGACCCCCACAAGACTTGCCAAAAGTCCAGCGGGGGTCCGGAAGGACCTCCTGCCGTCCAATCGTGTTCGTCTATGGCCGCCGCCATTTTTCGGCGCCATTTTGGAAAATGGCGCCGGCTGAAGACAACAAGATTCAGTAGCAGGAGCCCGTTCCGGACCGCTGCCGTTCCGGACCGCCGCTGGACCCGCAGGTTATTTAAGTCATTGGGGGGGGGGTTCGGGAGGGTAGGGGATTTAATTTAAAGGGTCGGGGGTGGGTTTTAGGGGGTTTTAGTGTGCTGGCTCACGATTCTAACGATTTATAACGATAAATCGTTAGAATCTCTATTGTATTGTGTTCCATAACGGTTTAAGACGATATTAAAATTATCGGACGATAATTTTAATCGTCCTAAAACGATTCACATCCCTAATACAGAGGCATTATGACATTTTCCGCTTTATTTGTCATTCCCTTCTTAATAATTACTAATACTTTCTTTGCTTTTTTGACTGCCACAGCAAACTGAGCTGATGATTTTAATGTAATATCATCAACTATGAATCCCAGATCTTATTCCTGGGTGGTAATTTCTAAAATGGAACCTAACATCGTGTAACTACAGCATGGGTTATTTTTCCTTATATGTATCACCTTGCACTTGTCCACATTATATTTAATCTGTCATATGGTTAGCCAGTCTTCCAGTCTCACAAGGTCCCCCTGCAATTTATCACAATCCGCTTCTGATTTAACTACTATGAACAATTTTGTGTCATCTGCAAATCTGATCAACTCACTCATTGTATCTCTTTCCAGATCATTTATAAATATATTAAAAAGCACCAGTCCAAGTACAGATCCCTGAGTCACTCCACTCTTTACCTTATTCCACTGGGAACACAGACCATTTATTGCATTTAATCCTACTCTCTGTTTCCTGTCTTTTAACAGTTTGTAATACACAAAAGGACATTTTCTTCTATCCCACAACTTTTAAGTTTTTCTTAGAAGCCTCTCATGAGGGACTATGTCAAACACCTTCTGAAAATATAAATACACCCCATCTACCAGTTCACTTTTATCCACATGCTTATTCTCCCCTTCAAATTATGTAGCAGATTTGTGAGGCAAGACTTTACTTGGGTAAATCCATGCTGGCTGTATCCCATTAAATGATGCCTATCTATATGTTCTGTGATTTTATTATTTATAATAATTTCCACAATTTTTCCCAGCACCAGTCAGGCTCACTGATATATAAGAAATTGCCATGCTGGGTCAGACCAAGGGTCCATCAAGCCCAGCATCCTGTTTCCAACAGAGGCCAAACCAGGCCACAAGAACCTGGCAATTACCCAAACACTAAGAAGATCCCATGCTATAAATTTATACTATTTAAACTATCTATTCAAACTATCTTTCTCTTCCTGTATGTTTCATACTCAATGTGATTTGTAACTGTGATAATTTTATGTTGCCATTTCTTCAGGGGACTCCCAGAATACCAGGGGATGCAGTTTCCCTGGGGCCACTTCTCTACCCAGAACTCTGCTTCTCTTCCCTCTTGCGCTCCTCGTACAGTTCTAATCTGGCCATCTGACAGGAGGAGGATATATCTCCAGGGCCCTAGGATCTTGGGGGTGGGGGGACCCATTTTAAGTGTCTTCACTCTCTCACAGTTAATACTCACTGTCCATTGACTCAGATGGTAGATACTTTCTCTTGGAAAAACAGGCAGGACAACAACAACAAAAATAAACTTCACAGTCCAATTCATAGAAAAAAGTCTATAGATCTTAATACAAATGAAAAAATCAACAGTGTCTGTTATTGCTTGCTGTTCTCTGAAGTCAGACGGCCACAGTTGATCAGCATAGGTTCCTCGGGAGGTTGAGGGGCCGCTGGTAAGGCCCTCTACCAGGGACTCATCGAACGGGGTGGCCGTGAAGCAGAAGGTCAGAGAGTTCTTATCTCCTGATGCCGTTGCCGAAGACGGTAGTCGATTCTATCGACCAGGGAGATCAGGTCCTCCAGAGATACTGGGATCTCGCGGGCAGCTAGCTCATCTTTAAGGGCCGGAGACAGTCCCTCAAGGTAGAATGCCCACAGGCAGTCCTCTTGCCAACCCAACTCAGTTTCTAGAGTTCTGAACTCCACTGTATATTCAGCAAGCAAGTGCGAACCTTGACGGAGGTGAAGTAGGTGGTGGCCAGCGACCGCCTGTCGACCTGGGTCCTCGAAGGTGCATCAGAAGACAGAGATGAACTGAGGGAGCTGGTGAAGAATTGCGTCGGAACAATCCCAGTGTGGTTAAGCCCATGCCAGGGCCTTCCCATCAAGGCGTGAAAGGATGAAGGTGATCTTTGTTGCCTCATCGGGAAAAAGCAAGGGTTGCAGTGTAAACTGCATATAACATTTATTTATAAAGCCTCAACAGAGGCGCAGATCCCCATTAAAACGGGGTGGAGCTGGGAGGGCCAGCAGTGCCCATGAGGGCAAGATATGGGCAAGAGGGTTGGCCATGGCAGATTCCACGGAGGAGGCCAACGCTTCCATGATCCGTTGTTGTTCTCAGACACGAGTGACCAGACAAGGAATGGCCTGCAAGGTAGGAGACTCCGCCAAGTCCATAGCCTTGGCAACCTGTTGCACTGGAGGTGGACCCCTGGCCGGACCCAGAGCATACAAGAAGACAGAGGTTTGCTGGAGTTTCGCCAATAACAGTCTGGGGTATCCGCAGGTTCAGCCCTTAGGTACCCGGACCCGGACTTAGGTGGGCCTCAGGTTGTCTCCCGGAGAGGTAGCAGAGGGGTGTACCCTCCACGAGCAAGGGTGCGCGGCTGATGCAGAGAGGGTAGACCAGACCTGAACTGGAAGCTCCAGAGACCTCAGGGAGGTAACAGTTCAGGAAGGCCCTCTGGGCAAGACAGGCAGCGCCTGTGGGTCTGGTCGGATGAAGGCCGCAGATGGAATCCCAGCAGGATGGTCTAGTCATCACAGAAGGCCAGAAGAGAGTGTTCGAGTGAAGCGGTCAGCCAAGCAGGGGTCAGTACCAAGGTTAGTCCGAGCATAGTCAAGGCAAACAAAGGTCAGTTCCAGGCAGCAGAACAGAGTATTCAGGCAGGCAGTGGTCAGTTCCAGGCAGCAGACAAAGAGAGTAGTCAGGTAGGTAGAGAAGGTATTACCTGAGAAAAGACACAGGAGCACACGGAGAGGCTGGAAGAAGGAGATGCTGGAACAAGGAGACAATGGAACAAGGAGTAGGCAAACTTGCTACACCACAGTGTCAACCTGATTGCCAAGGCGAGGTCCTGAGGATAGGGCCTAGCTATTCATGGGAAGTTTAAGTGACGTCACCAGGCGGCGGCCAAGCCGGGTTTCCCACGCTGGGCCCTTTAAGGGGAATGATGTCGGCCGTGCGCACGCCTAAGGGCGAGGCCGAGGCGGCTGAAGACGCAGAGCCTCGACGGGAGCTCCGCTGTGAGGCCTGCAGTGTGGAGGGAGCCAGAGAGGGCCGCGGTGAGCGTTGGGGACGCCGAGACCTGGCAGTCGCGGCAAGACCAGGGCTAGTGGAAGGCATTGCGAGGTGAGAAGGCCCAGTCGCGGCACCCATGCGGCCGGGATGTACAACACTGTGCTAAACCATGGTATGTGCATCAGTCATTGATGAATACTGAAGCTAAAAATATCATGCTTTATCTGATAGGGATGTGCATTCATTTGAAATGTATGGATAAAATACGATGAATGAGTCCATATTTGTTTCATTCATGGCTCTCCCAAAATGAATGGGGGTTTTCCACAAATGAAATGAAAAATCATCTAATTTTTTATGTTTCCCATTAATTTCTATGGCCCATTAAAATCAATGGCTGTGTATTACTGAAGAAAAAAAAAAGCTAGTATCTATAGCAACCAGATCTTGCCTGTGTGATCTTATTGCTTGTCAGATCCAAGGCAGGTCAAGTTGGTAAGGAAACTACATAGAAGACAAATTACTGTGAAGCATCTTTTTAAAATAGCCTATAGGTGCTTCCCACTTTATATATAGGGATGTGAATCGTTTTTTAACGATTAAAATTATCGTCCGATAATGTTAATATCGTCTTAAATCGTTATAGAACACAATACAATAGAAATTCTAACGATTTATCGTTAAAAATCGTTAAATCGTGTTAGTGCGCACTAACTGAAAATGATACAAATTGACACTTTCCAGGTCAGTAAAGGTCAGTTAGGAATGAATATGTGTTCCTATTGGCTGGCTATCCTCTTATCTATTTATGTTAACCAGGTTCCCACTGAGGTGATGGTTGGGGGGATGGGAAATGGAAATGGAAACTCAGGAACACTAACAGAAAATGATACAAATTATTGACACTTTCCAGGTCAGTAAAGGTCAGTTAGGAATGAATATGTATTCCTATTGGCTGGCTGCCCTCTTATCTATTGATGTTACCAAGGTTCCAACTGAGGTGATGGTTGGGGGGATGGGAAATGGAAACTGTTGGTACTTGACAAAAAAAGTAATGTGATCAGTCAATATGACTAGAACCTATGCCCTATTCCTGATACCAGGGGTGTTGTGATCTTCCTGCACTCAGTGCCCTATCCCTGATACCAGTCTGAGACAGCTCCCTCCCTGCATTACTAGTGAGAGGCTGGCTTCACAGACAGGGGGGAGCTGCCTGACCCTCACTCCTGACTTCCCCCATGTCCCAGCTAGTGAATGGTGTGTGGGTGAGGGGGGGGGGGGAGGATGGTGAAGTCTGAGACAGCTCCCTCCCTGCATTACTAGTGAGAGGCTGGCTTCACAGACAGGGGGGAGCTGCCTGACCCTCACTCCTGACTTCCCCCATGTCCCAGCTAGTGAATGGTGTGTGGGTGAGGGGGGGGGGATGATGGTGAAGTCTGAGACAGCTCCCTCCCTGCATTACTAGTGAGAGGCTGGCTTCACAGACAGGGGGGAGCTGCCTGACCCTCACTCCTCCAGGGTATTGTGATCTTCCTGCACACAGTGCCCTATCCCTGATACCAGGGGTGTTGGGATCTTCCTGCATGCAGTGCCCTATCCCTATTAATACCAGGAGTGTTGTGATCTTCCTGCACGCAGTGCCCTATCCCTAATACCAGGGGTGTTGTGATCTTCCTGCATGCAGTGCCCTATCCCTGATACCGGGATGTGTGCAAGAAGATCACAACACCCCCGGTATCAGGAATAGGGCACTGTGTGCAGGAAGATCACAACACCCCCGGTATCAGGAATAGGGCACTGTGTGCAGGAAGATCACAACACCCCTGGTATTAGGGATAGGGCACTGTGTGCAGGAAGATCACAACACTCCTGGTATTAATAGGGATTGGGCACTGTGTACATGAAGATCACAACACCCCTGGTGCCAGGGTTAGGGCACTGTGTGCAAGAAGATCACAACACTCCTGGTATTAATAGGGATAGGGCACTGTGTGCAGGAAGATCACAACACCCCTGGTGTCAGGGTTAGGGCACTGTGTGCAGGAAGATCACAACACTCCTGGTATTAATAGGGATAGGGCACTGTGTACATGAAGATCACAACACCCCTGGTGCCAGGGTTAGGGCACTGTGTGCAAGAAGATCACAACACTCCTGGTATTAATAGGGATAGGGCACTGTGTGCAGGAAGATCACAACACCCCTGGTGCCAGGGTTAGGGCACTGTGTGCAGGAAGATCACAACACTCCTGGTATTAATAGGGATAGGGCACTGTGTGCAGGAAGATCACAACACCCCTGGTGTCAGGGTTAGGGCACTGTGTGCAGGAAGATCACAACACCCCTGGTGCCAGGGTTAGGGCACTGTGTGCAGGAAGATCACAACACTCCTGGTATTAATAGGCATAGGGCACTGTGTGCAGGAAGATCACAACACCCCTGGTGTCAGGGTTAGGGCACTGTGTGCAGGAAGATCACAACACCCCTGGTGCCAGGGTTAGGGCACTGTGTGCAGGAAGATCACAACACTCCTGGTATTAATAGGGATAGGGCACTGTGTGCAGGAAGATCACAACACCCCTGGTGCCAGGGTTAGGGCACTGTGTGCAGGAAGATCACAACACCCCTGGTGCCAGGGTTAGGGCACTGTGTGCAGGAAGATCACAACACTCCTGGTATTAATAGGGATAGGGCACTGTGTGCAGGAAGATCACAACACCCCTGGTGCCAGGGTTAGGGCACTGTGTGCAGGAAGATCACAACACTCCTGGTATTAATAGGGATAGGACACTGTGTGCAGGAAGATCACAACACCCCTGGTGCCAGGGTTAGGGCACTGTGTGCAGGAAGATCACAACACTCCTGGTATTAATAGGGATAGGGCACTGTGTGCAGGAAGATCACAATACCCCTGGTATCAGGGTTAGGGCACAAGTTCTAGTCACATTGACTGATCACATTACTTGTTTTGTCAAGCTACCAACTGTTTCCATTTCCCATCCCCCATATACTGTCATTTGGAACCTTGTTAACATGAATAAATAAGAGGGCAGCCAATAGGAATACATATTCATTCCTAAACTGACCTTAACAGACCTGAAAAGTGTCAAATTGTATCATTTTCAGTTAGTGCGCACTAACTCGAGTTAGTGCGCACTAATCGGAAAAAACGATTTTTAACGATTTTTTAACTAAAAAATCGTGCCTAACATGATTTTCTTGCCCTGCCACACGATTTCTATCGTTAAGACGATATGGAACACGATTCACATCCCTATTTATATGATACTGACTTCTTCCATCTGTAAATCCTTAGCATGTGCTAGAAAATCTGTATATTTCCTCGCTGGCTCCTGGCTGGGAAGGATGTGTGCTTAGAAGGTCTCTCACAGGCTGATACAGAAAGGTCCATTTCACAAGCTTTGCCTGCTCTGGAAGACACATTTTCTATAAGTAATACTTATGGCTGATGCAGCAAGAAGTTTTGCACTCAGAAAATGTGTATTCCTCAAAGTGAGTACTGCTTAGCATCCCTGCATAGAAATCCTAAGCAAAGGAGGACATTAAGCAGTAATCCCCGATGCAGAAAGGTACACTGGCAATAACCTATGTTTTCTTAACACTGGAAACTTAATTCGTGGTATGATTTAAGTTTCCAGAGATGCTGCACTGGCACTTAAAACTCTTAAAACCATTTCTAAAAAAGGGAAAACAAGAAGTAAATATTGATGAGTACTGACTTATCTGGCAAAGTGGCTCTGGCCAGATACTGACATATCTGGCCAGATAGCCAGATATGTCAGTATTTATCCATCTAAGTGCCACTTAGCCTAACAACAACTCTCTTACCCCAGCTCTGTATTGGGCATGTGTCTGTTTCAGCAGTAACATGCCCCCCCCCCCCCCCTTCCCAAAATGTGAGTTTGGCCTATGCTGGATACACATTTTATACTCAATGTGTTTTTTTTAAACTCCTGATGCATTTGCATGGCATTAGCATATGGCATTGGGTGTTAAAAACAATTTCAATCTATGCTTTAAAGCCGTGCACTGAACTCAGCTGCACAGTTTGTTAATGCACAAATTACTGCATCAGCCTTCAGAGATTAAAAAAAAACTTTGAAAGTTTTTGATTTGGCACTGGTTTTGGGCTTCCTCTGAGGGGTTTCACTCTCACTTTTCCAAAAAGAGAGGCAGTGTACTGCTGATTTTTCTCTGCACTGGTGGCAGGTCAACACAGGAGAAAGTGTGGAGGAAGTTGCAGCAGTGCTAGTGATTTTTTGTTTGTCTCTGTGTGGTCACCAGCGAAGTAAGCAGTGCACACTCACAGACTGAAGAGAAAAGTCATACCAGGCTGCCAGTCTTTTTGCTGTTGTTAATGTTTAACAGGTTTGTTTGTGGAGTTAGACCACAATTGTGCAAATAGCACAGCAGACAGACACTGTATATGTGACTGTGTATCTGTATGTGACAGTTCTTTATACAATGAAAGATACTATGAGTGAGGATACAGGAAGAGTATCAATGAATAAATTCATTTGTAATGTGCAAACCCCAAGTAGACAGTGCATTTGAACAAATTCAATTATGTCAGGAAAAGGGACAGGAGAGGATGTTGGCAGGGTTAGAGAAAGAGGTGCAGAGGGAGCCCAGCATAGAAGCAATGATAAAAAACAGTCAGTCCTCTCCTAAAGTTAGGGAGACACTTTTCTGGCTGCAAAGAGGCAGGAGATTAAAGTAGATCAAGGCTGAAGAAACTGAAATTTGAAGAGCATGTGCCACCATCATCTGTTCTTCTTCCTCTTGTTTTGCAGCAAAGGGAAATGGTGGGAGGGCCATCCAAGGCAGACAGTAGCAGGGCAGGGGCAGGGACAGAGGCAAGAAAAGTGCAACAGCCAAAACTAGCTGTACACTTCTCTGTACATTGGTTACTGCTTCTCATGCAATGGAGGCAGTATTTTTAAAGTTAATGCTGACTAGAGATGTGCTTCGGGTAAAAATTCTGTGTCGGGCTTCATTTCGCGCCCCCCCTCCCCCCCCCCCCGTGGGAATTTCATTTTTCCCATGATTCGGTTTTTTTCCCCAGGGGCCCTGATTTTCAGGTTAGTGCACACTATTGGGAGTTAGTGCACTCTAACTCCCATTAGTGCGCACTAAATCCCGATAGTGCACAATAACCTGGCAGTGTTAGCGCGCACTAACTCAAAAATGAATTTTTTATGACATTTCGGAAAAAATTTAAGCGTTTTTCGGTTCTCCCGAACCATTGCACATCCCTAATGCTGACGAAGAATATTATGTAGGATTCCCTGAATCAAAACTTAAAGAGCTGGTAGCTGAGGAAAATTTAGGTGGATTAGTCAGTCGCATTTTAGCCTCCGATTCAGTGATGGGGGAGATAGGTGATGATGCTGATGATAATGATAATGAGAGCAGCAAAAGCAAGCACTGCAGGTAGAAAGCATAAGTGATACCCTTGGAATTTTTTTTCTTAGGATCCACCCTTGACTTTAACTCTGGTGCCAGCATCAGCTCCCAAGGATATAGAGAAGAGATTGCAAAAGACATCCCTGATCTTGAGGCACTTTAAAGAGAGGAAGGACCTACGATTTGCTCAGCGTGTTCGCTGCAGTAGAGATATCAGTCAATTAAAAAAAGGCCGGGCATCTGACAGATGCTGGTCTGCGGCATCGCCTGCAGAAGCAGCACGCACTGGCATCAGGGTTGGGTGGCAGCACTAACCCAGGGACCCCCTTCTGCCAATCAAAGTAAAAGCCAGAGGAAAAGGGCTGAAAAGGGGGAAGACCTTTCCCCCAAGCTGATCCTAAGGTCCTTTCCACCAGTCAAATGGCAGGCCCAGTAGTCCCAGCAGCCATGCATCCAAAGCTGCACACCCACCAAAGAGGAAAGAGAGTGGTGTTCTGTAGCATTTTCTGGGAACAAGAGGCAGGCAGTCTCTAAAGTGGTAACAAGGAGCATCAGGGAAATGATTGCCTTTAAGGACCAGCCCCTGCAGGTAGAGGAGAATGTGGGGTTTAAGTGTTGCATGTGTTAGACTCAATTACAAAGTGCCCTCCAGGACTATATTTAGCAGGAAAGTCATCCCCACCCTGTACAACCAGTGCCATGGCTGCATGTAGGCACAACTGGCTAAGACAGAACAGAGTAGAATACATTTCACCATCAATATCTGGACTAGCACAAATGCAGTGCATGCACTTTCCTTTCCTTAATGGCACAGTGTTGGAATCTGGCTGAGGCAGCAGCTGGCAGTTGCTCTAGTGAGGACAGAGTATCAGTGAACAGGTGAACTTTGCTGCATACCCAGTTAATGCATAGCCCCCTAGAGATGTGCAGAAGGGACTGATTCGTCTGATTCGGTATTCGTATTCGTTGGGAACCAAATCCGTTGCATCCGTTTTCGGGGGAACCTGATTTGTCCATTAGTTACATGCGGTATTCGATTCCCATTAAAGTTGAAAAACCCCCATCCCAACCCTTTAAATTTAATTAACAACTACCCCGCACCCTCCTGACCCCCCCAAGACTTGCCAAAAGTCCATGGTGGTCCAGCGGGGGTCCTGGAGCCATCTCCTGCACTTGGGCCATCGGCTGCCGGTATTCAAAATGGCGCCGATAGCCTTTGCCCTTACTATGTCACAGGGGCTACCGGTGCCATTGGTCGGCCCATTGCTCCTACCATGTGACAGGGGCCGACCAATGGCACCAATAGCCTGTGACATAGTAAGGGCAAAGGCTATCGGCGCCATTTTGAATACCGGCAGCCGACAGCCTAAGTGCAAGAGATCGCTCCAGGACCCCCACTGGACTGCCAGGGACTTTTGGCAAGTCTTGGGGGGCTTTTATTCATTAATGATACGTTGCATTTGTGGGGATTTGCCATACGTTTCGGGTACCCACGAATGCAACGAATAATGACCTATATGTTGCGGATTGCACCTTCGTTCAAAATGAATTCACATCCCTATAGCCCCCATACCTCATTTAATATTATATTAGCCATAAGAAAGATAATGGAGAATTGGTAGCTTTACCGGGGAGGTAGGAGTGTTGAAGGTTTCTTTGTGACAGACAGTGGTGCAATCATGGTAAAGAAATAGAAGATGGGGGCTTTCAGGATATCAGTTGCTTTGCACACTCTCTATACCTGGCAGTGAAGGATGCCTTGGAGCTGGGGCCCATTGACAACAGGACTCTATTCCTAAAGGACTTGATAGAAAGGTGCAGGAAAATGACAGTGCATTTCCACTGAAGTGTGAAGACAGGGCAGTTTATCTGTGAAAAGCAAGATGAATTTGGGATTCCTCATAAGCATCTGATTCAAGATGTTGGCACCCAATGGAATTCCACCTATATTATGTGGCAGGGTTAATGGAGCAATTAGATAACCCTTCATGATCTGTCTCTGACAATAGAGACAATTGTGGTTCACTTCTGGGGCATCATGATTGGGTAGTGTTGAGGCAGCTGGTACAAATTCTGAAGCCCTTCAAGGATTCTACGGAGAATCTGAGTGCCAGAAACACCACCATGGGTGGGGTGCTCTAGTCTCTATAGTAACTATTCTGGAGGAAAAGTTAGAAGGCTACCATTATCAAGAGGGAATGGAAGCAGAAGTGTTTCAGTTTCTGAACTCTGCATCAGAAGGTGCAAAAGGGGCTGAAACTTCTAACTAAAAACAATAGGTAAGTGCTTGTTACACTTTATGATCCATGGTTGAAAGAGAACCTCGTCCTCCAGTCCCAGTGTCTCAAATACATGAAGGAGATGATGGCAGCTAGGGTATCTAAACAGGCGTGCCAGAGGCAGGGGCACAGTGGGGATGTAGCACAAGAAAGAGTGGCCACCTCAGAGAATGTTGCAAGTATGAGTATGATCTCACAGAAACCACTTCCTCCCTCACCTCAATACACCAAAGCCATGTTGCCCTTAGAGAACCATCTCTCCTGACAAAGGTCAAAGTTAAAGCATCTAGCTTGTTCCACTCCAGCAAAGGAGACCCCCAGAAAACATTTCTATGACATGCTTTCTTGCAGATCCCATGGAGGAGATGTCCACCAACCAGTGATCATGTGTTCCCAATTGCAGGGGACATCATGACCCTTCACTGCTCAAGGCTGATGCCGGAATTGCTTGGGTTGCCGGAATTGCTTGGGTTGCCGGAATTGCTTGGGTTTCCAGGATTTTCATACAAGTGGCAAGATGATTAAAAGCACATAGAAAGTCTTGCTCCCACTCTGCCTATCTACCAGGGTCCAGATGGGACTCCACTGGGCAATGAATCCATAAATTAGGCACTGGTAGGTAGGCAGAGTGGCAGCATGACCTTCAATGAGTTTTCAATCATCTTGCCATTGACTTGGAACCTTAGGGTTCTTGCTGCTAGTACATCTGGGTCCTGGTACATAGGCAGAGTGACCTACCTGCTCCTCCTACTGACATACCCTGGCTTACCACCTTGGAGTCTTGCTGCCACATGACAATGTGTCATGCCCCTTACATACCATCTTATTGGTCTTACTGTTATTGCTCTGCCTCCCTGCCATGCCTTAGGGGCATTACTGCTATGGATCTGCCTTCTTAACATGCTCCACATATACCACCTTAGCAGTTTTATTGCTGCTGCTCTGGTAACCTGCCTTTCCCCAACATACCACCTTAGTTGTCTTGCTGCCACTGCTCTGAATACCTCTGTCTCTCGGTCTTGCAAGGTCCTCTTGCAATTTCTCACAAGAGGATTTTTAGAAATTGCAAGAGGATCTTGGGAGACTGGGCAACTAAATGGTAGAAGACATTTAATAATGACAAATGCAAAGTAGTGCATGAAGGGAAGAGAAACTCAAATTAAAACAACATAATGCAAGGTTCCACATTGGGAGTCATCACCCAGGAAAAGGATCTAGGCGTCATTGTAGAAAACATATAGTAACATAGTAATGACAGTAGAAAAGGACCAAATGGTCCATCCAGTCTGCCCAGCAAGCTTCCTAAGTGCCATAATGTGCAGGTTACTCCCATATTTCCCTTAAGAATAGTAACTGTTGCTCTGTGCAGTTATCCCCAAACCTTATGATACCCATACAATTTCAGCTAGTAATATATTTTACCGGGTGATGAGCTTTCTTGAAAATTCAGACAGTGTTGCTTGATGTGCTTTGCTTGGCCGTAGAAGCGGTCCTGTGCTTTTTCCCTTATGTCTGCAAATCAGTACCCCAGACCATAGAAATTAGGGCCAATTTGGTTGTTGTTGGAATCCAATTCCCCCTTTCCCCCTGCCATTGAAGTAGGGAGCAATATTTCAGTTGCATTTAAAGCATCAGGCTTTTTGCTTAAGGGTAACAAACATGTTGAAATCATCTGCTCAGTGTGCAGCAGTGGCCAAAAAAAGCAAATAGAATGCTAGGAATAATTAGGAAAGGAATGGAGAAAAACAGAGAAAATATTTTAAAGCCTCTGTGTCACTCCATGGTGCAATCACACACTGAGTAATGTGTACAGTGTTATGGTTCTGACCCGGGGAGGTCCGCGGGCCGGCCCTCCACCTACCCGGGACATCTGGTGGCTGCCACAGTGTTCCTGAGGCCTAGTCAGGCTGGTAAAGTTTCTTTGCGGTGTTCCCTTTGTGAGGGAGACGCTGCCGACATCTGGGCTGGCCCCGCCCCCTCGGTGCGTGTGCGGGGACCCGAGTCTTAAAGGGGCCAGCGCGGGAATACACAGCACCAACCAGGAGTGACGTCAGATGCTCCCAGGGTATTTAAATCCTGCACCAACTCCACTCCTGGCCTTGCAACGAGGTTCACTCTGGTTAAGAGTTGCTAGTTGCTGTTCCTGACTTTGGCTTCTGTCCACTGGCTTCTAGGAGTGTGCATTCGTTTGCAATGTATTGCTAATCCGCAACATATATGCCATATTCGTTGTATTCGTGGGGGTCGCGAAACGTATGGCAAACTCTGATGAATACAACGTATCAATAACGAATAAACCCCTACCCTCCTGACCCCCCCAAGACTTTCCAAAAGTCCCTGGTGGTCCAGAGGGGATCCTGGAGCGATCTCCTGCACTTGGGCTGTCGGCTGCCGGTATTCAAAATGGCGCCAATAGCCTTTGCCCTTACTATGTCACAGGGGCTACTGGTGCCATTGGTTGGCCCCTGTCACATGGAAGGAGCACACATTGCTCCTCCTAGTCTCCTGCCTGCCTGCCTTTAAAGTGCTGGGATGAGGTTTTTTTTGGAAATGAATACAGATGTAACTAATGAACGGATCAGGGTCCCCTGGGAACGGATGCAACGGATTTGGGTCCCGACGAATACGAATACCGAATGGGACGAGTCCGTCCCTGCTGCACATCCCTAATGGCTTCCAACCCCAGCTTTTGTCCACTGGCTTCTGACCCTGGCTTGCGTCCACAGGCTGCTGACTCCAGCTTTCGTCTACTGGTTTCTGACTTTGGCATTCATCCAGGAGGTCTCGCCTAAGTCCAAGCGGCTCGGGTCCTCACGAGCTCCTCTTGGGGGGACCACGGGATTCCAGTGGTGAAGTACCAGTTGGCCTCCTGGCCCCAGCTCTACTTCTCCTTCATCGGGAAACTGACTCTCAGGACTGCTCGTAAGTCCAAGCAGCCCGGGTCCTCACGGGCTCCTCCTGGGGACACCTCGGGTCTCGAGTGGTGAAGATCCTCCTAGTCTCCTGCCTGTGCCGCCTCCCGGCTTCAACATCCATTGTGTACCTCCACAGTGTGCCATCATCCGTCCAAGTTGGCTCAAGGGTCCACGAATCCAACATATAGTTCTGGTCACCACATCTCAAAAAAGATATAGCAGAATTAGAAAAGGTACAGAGAAGGGAGACCAAAATCAGAAAGGGGATGGAATGATTCCTCTATTAAAAAAGAGGTTAGGGCTCTTTAGCTTGGAGAAGAGATGACTGAGGGAATATATGATAGCAGTCTATAAAATAATGAGTGGAGTGGAACACGTAAACGTGAATCAGTTGTTTACTTATTCAAAAAGTACAAAGACTAGGAGATATGCAGTGAAGTTACTAGGTAATACATTTAAGACAAATAGGAGAAAATATTTTTTTACTCAATGCATAGTTAAACTCTGGAATTTGTTGCCAGAAGATGTGATAAAAGCTGTTAGTGTGGCTGTGTTTAAAAGAGGTTTGGACAAGTTCTTGGAAGAAAGGTCAATAAACCATTATTAAAATGAAGTTGGGGAAATCCACTGCTTATCCCTGAAATAAGCAGCATGGAATCTATTTGACTTTTAGGATCTTGCCAGGTACTTGTGATGTGGATTGACTACTGTTGGAAACAGGATACTGGGATTGATGGACCTTTGATCTGCTCCAGTATGGCAAATCTTATGTTCTTATGTACCTACAATGCCCCAGATATACTAGCTTAGGGGTCTTGCTAGTATATCTTCTTACTGCTTCTTACTGCTTCTGCCCTCCCTCCCTGCCATACTCCAATGTACAACCTTAAGGGTCTTACTGCTACAGCGCTGCCTATCTGCCAGACCCCAGATAATATACCATCTTAGGGCTCTAGCTGCTACCGCGATGCCTGCCTGCATTGCTTCCAATATACCACCTTAGAAGTCTTACTGCTACTACTCTACCTACCTGTCTTGCCCATGGTATACCACCTTCAAGATCTTGCTGCCACATTCCTCCTGCCATGCCCCTGATATACCACCTTAGGGGTTTTATTGCTACCGCTCTTCCTACTTGCTATGCCCCAGATGTATTATTATTGCTACTGTTCTGACTACTTTCCAGTACTCTGATATACCATCTTAGGGAATTTACTGCTACTGATCTGCCTACCTGTCTTGCTCCTGATATACCACTTTAGGGTTTTTGCTGCCACTGTTCTGCATACCTGCCATGGCCCGTGCATGCCACCTTACAGGTTTTGCCACTTTGCCTACCTGCCATGCTTCAGAAATACCACTTTTTGGGTCATGCTGTTAATACTTACCTGCTATGCCTATTACATACAAACATGGGAATTTTGGTACCTCTGTGTTGTTTGCTGTTTGACTCTCAGGCTAGTTCTCCCACCCTGTTTATTTGGCCATTGGCTATATTAAGTGATTTGTCCACAGAAATAAAATAAGAAAAAAAATACAAGTTTCTTCTCTCACTGCACACTTTTTTGATTCTTCAATTTGTTTTACTCCCTCTGTAGTCCCAGCCTAGTTCTCCCACCCTATTTGTTTATCGGTTAACTGGGACATTTTCACCCCAGAAAAAAAAAATGTGAAAAAAATTACAAGTTTCTCCTTCCACCCTATCTCTTTTATGATTTCTTCTATTGCTGTCAAAGCCTGTCTAGGCCTTTGTACTGTTTATGATTCCCCATACTGTACACCTTGTGTATAATCACCTTTGTGCTGTTTGTGATTCCCCACACTGTATGCCTTGGGATCTTTGATGCATTTATGCTGTTTTTGATTCCATGCACTATATTTTGTGGGTCAGTGCTGGTTAGCATAATTTAGCTCTACAATCACCTTGGTTAGACAAGCAATAGAAGGAACCATTACTGATTAATGAGTCTCTCACAGTTTTAATGTACTGGCCATGTGATAATATGTTCATGGCTCAGTCTTTACAGTTTGACAGAAGCATATACTAGTCCACTTGTAGCTACAATCACATTTCTCCTACTGAGGCAGGCAACCCTGATTCTGGCTGTCTTAGAGCTTCTGACCAAATCCCCTTCCTTTTCAGTACTTGCAGACTCTTGGTTTTCCCCTTGCCATCAATTGCTTTGTATGACTACTGCATCACTTCTCTGGCTTTTGATACCATTCTTCCTCCACTTCAGTCTTCAAGGTACACCTTCAAGGTTTTACGGCTTCTCTTCTCGCTGCATTGCTCTGCTCCTACCATTTCAGTTTTTAATATAGCACCAGCGCCACTGCTCCTGCTCCTGCTTCAGGCCAGTCTTGGCATCTTAAGATGTTTTCTCCACTGCTTCGACTGTCTATGAGGTTCCTTCAAAATCCCCTTCTCCTATGGTACCTACTGATTTTTGCTCTAGCCCTGGCCAGACATTGCTTGGAATGCTTGCTGCACTATTCCTCAGGCTTTCAATACCATTCTTTCTCCACTTCATACACCTTGGAGGGTTTACAGCTACTCTTCACATTGAGTTTCTCAACTCCTGTCATTAAAGTTTTGACTAATCACCAGTGTCATTGCTGCCACCACCAATGCTGCAAGTCAGCTTTGGCATCTTAGGGAGCTTCCTCGCTGTCCCTGCTGTCTAGAGGGTTAATTCCAAGTCCCCTTCTTCTATAGTACTTGCCAACTCTCACTCTTGTCCATTGTTTTACATGCTTGTTGCACCATGTCTTGGGCCCTTCATGCCACTCCAGGTACCACTCAATCTTTACAGTTTGATAGAAGCCTATGCTAGTGGTAGGATCAACCAGATAATCATACCTCTAACTTGGACAGGCATCCCCCCATTCCAGCTTTCTGGGATTTTCTGTTCAAATTCCCTTTCTCTATAGTACTTTCTGACTCATACTCTTTCCTTGGCCATTCATTGCTTTGCATGCTCACTGCACCACTCCTCGGCCTTTCAATAACATTCTTCTTCCTCCTGCTTCAGTCTTTGAGATGCACCTTGTGGGTTTTTCTCGCTATGTTTCTTGCTGTATTGCTCTGGTCCTTCCATTTCTCTTTTTAGTTGCCAACACCACTGCTGCCCCAAGCCAGTCTTGGTACCTTACAGTGCTTTGGCTGTTTCTGGTTCCTTTCAAATCCTCTTCCCCCATGGTACTTACTAGGGGTGTGCATTCGTTTGCAACGTATTGGTAATCCGCAACGTATATGCCATATTTGTTGTATTCATGGAGGTTGCGAAACATATGGTGAACCCCCACAAATTCAATGTCTCACTAACAAATAACCCCCCACCCTCCTGACCCCCCCCCCCCCAAGACTTTCCAAAAGTCCCTGGTGGTCCAGCAGGGGTCCTGGAGTGATCTCCTGCACTCGGGCCGTTGGCTGCTGGTATTCAAAATGGCACCAATAGCATTTGCCCTTACTATGTCACAGGGGCTACTGGTGCCATTGGTCAGCCCCTGTCACATGGTAGGAGCACCCGAGCAAAGGCTATCGGCACCATTTTGAATACCGGCAGCCAACAGCCTGAGTGCAGATCGCTCCAGGAACCCCGCTGGACCACCAGGGACTTTTGGCAAGTCTTGGGGGGGTCAGGAGGTAGAGGGTTGTAGTTAATTAAATTTAAAGGGTTGGGATGAGGTCTTTTTTGGGAAACGAATACATATGTAACTAATGAACGGATCAGGGTCCCCCGAGATCGGATGCAACGGATTTGGATCCCGACGAATACGAATACCACATGGGATGAATCCATCCCTGCTGCATATCCCTAGTACTTACTGACTCTTGCTCTTGCCCTAGTCATCCAATACTTTACACAGGCCTTACCTACCCAGTTACTTTTAATGGTTTCATACTCTCTTTGACATTTTCTTTAAACTCTGTTCTCTTACATTTCTTGCAATTATTGATTTCATCCAGTATTTAGCCTTTGATCAATTATATTACAACTAAAGGCAAGGACTGCAGAAGTGCATTACCCAGATCCACCAGGATGGTGCTCCTCAATGATTAGTTTCTGAGGTCATGGAAGCAGTATTTGCAAAAACTGAGTCAGAAAAAGAATCATGACCTGAATTTCCTGATTCACAAAATTCCCTGCCTCTGGTCATTAGTATCTTAGCCTCCAGTAAAGACCATCTCCAAGCCCAAATAGCCAGCTCCTTTGGCAATGACATCAGACCTCCTTCGGGCTCCCTAAGGCATTATAATAATTTGGTTGATGCCCTTTTCCTCTCATTTGGAGTCTTGGGGTGTTCTTGACAATTTGGCTGGCTGCTTTGCACCTTTCATGATGCTTTGGGGATTCTTCATGCTACTCTTTTAGTTGCTTTCACCCTCTATCACTTCCTTGGAGGATTTTCTGCCTCATGGTACTTTGTTTTCCCTTCATGGTGCCTTGTGTCTACATGCCACATTTGGTACAACTTTGTCCCTTTCATGCCTTGGGAGGTTAAAACCACTGTTGGTGCTCTTTGCCTCACTTTTGAAGCCTTGGGGGTGATTTGGCCAGTCATACTGCTGTTTATCTTCTTTGACAGTGCCTTGGAGAATTCCTGCCACTGCTGGTATTGTTTTGCTCCAATATGGATCCTTGGGCTCTTCATGCCACTTTTGGTACCATGTTGACATAGTCTTGATGTGTTGGCATGCCGTCAGCCTTCTGATGATGTCTACCCATCAATTTCCTTAGAAATGTTTAGAAAATCCCAATTTGGGGGTTCCAAAATAGGCTGCACTGGTTTTCCCATTGATTATAATGGCAAATCAATGAATGAATAAAGCCAACAAATGTATTTTTGTTGTTGTTGTTGTTTAAAACTAATGGAACAAATGGAGGTATCCTATGAAATGAATGAACAACTGAAATAATGTCAAATAATGAAAAAATATGGGTGACATTTTAAATATTATATATGTATGTATACAATCATCATACTTTCTGTGTAGGAAACTCAACATAAACCAAAGCAAGATGTATCCATGAACTGTATTTATGTTGGCTTAAAAAAATGACTATTGTTGAAGACATTTCAATTAGCAGCTTAATCCATGAATGAATATTTATACTGCAGGTCATTGCACTGCTCATATACACTCTGCAAAGATCTGTGTTGAAGATTAATGAAACTTTGATCAACAGTAGATTGACTTTAAAATGGTGAAAAATGTGTTACAGACCAGTTGAAAGGGCACTGGGACCATTTGGTATCAGTTTTAATTAAGGAATTGTTATGTTTATGGAAGGATGTGAACCTTTGGGCTGAGATGAGCGATGTCTCCGCCCACAGGGAGGAGCCCTGTGAGCCTCACCGTCAGCAGGCGCAGTCTCAGTGATGTGGCACACAGCTAGAAGTGGACACTTTATTAAATTAGGAAGGAAAAGTAATGTCCACAATATTAGCAATACGGTAGTACAGGCCTGGGCAATGGGAATTACCCAGAGTGAGGCACAGTTGAGAAGATCTGGTAGTGGCCCGCGGAGCAGGGTACGCCATGGATCCCCTCTGGCGAGAGTAGGCACCTCAGGATACAGATCCGGTAGTGGCCCACTGAGCGGGTTACGCCGAGGAAGTCTGTACAGTAGATGTTGGTAGCAATGTCGAAACCCAGAAGTGATTCTGTGTAGATGGTGAGCAGGAATACTGTAGAGCAGGAAGAATGAAAAACTTTCACTGAAGATAGGTGGTTGTGGCCCAAGGATCGGGGTATGCCGCGTAGACTCCTCAGTGTAGTCATAATCGTAGACGTCTGTAGAGGTACTCACAGTAGATGGTTCCTGGATCAAGGTAATATCTGAGAATGAAGCAGATCCCACAGCAGTCAGGCAGGAAGGCCCTCCGAGGAACAGATAGCCAGAAAGGCAGGGGAGCTCCCGAGGAGCAGGTTCTCAGAGCATCCAATTGCCAAGGCTAAGTCAGCAACAGGAAGTCCTTGAATGTGGAGAATACAGCAAGACGGAACTCCTTGCTAACTCGAGGAAGGAAAGGGCTGGTTCGTTTAAATACACTCGTGGATTGATGTCATCGGGTGAGCACGCCCCCGAGATTCCCGTCATGATGTATTCAAATGAGGCACTTGCATGCACGTGCGCGCGTCTAGGTAACTCCAGGTCCAAGATGGCGGCCAGCAGCGCCCACGCTGTCCCGGGACTGCCGGAGAGGTCGGCATGAACTGGCAGAGACCGCCATTCTTTCCAGACTTGATGGAGCGGGGAAAAAAGAGGTGAGCATGACAAGTCACAACCATCTGTGACCGACAGGCATAATAGGAATCAGCTGCAGAGAGACACAAACTAGGCACATTTTATTTTGCTTTTAACATGAATGTGCACTGGAATGTGTAGCCAGAAGGCTGAACTCACTACATACGTTTTTCCATGTAAAATCTATATTTTATTAAAACAGTAAATTATTAGAAAACAGATCAACACATGTTTTTTGGCAATGAACCAAGCTATGGATTTGTAATTCAAATGACTGGAGTACCAGATCAGTTTACAGATACCTTAGAACAACTGAATGATCAGCATGTTCTGCTGAGCTTCTCTCCTTTCTCTAGATGTATACTTAACAAACATAGTGAGAAACCCTTCAACTGACACTCAATTTCTAATCGAGATAGGGATCAGTCCTCGCTACTGATATTATATGAAATCCCCTCCACTCTAATTAATCACCTTTTGGCGACCCACAACTTACATGACCTTCATAATAGGCGTCATTGTGCGGCACCTCGTACCTTTTTTTTCACTCCGCCTTATTTTTAATCATTGGTCAGTCCATATTTTTTTATATATTTTTTTGTGCTTGAAAACATAAAGTGCTCCGTGCGTTTTAAAACCGTTGCGTGAAAATTATAACTTCATTTACTAAATCGACTTTTAAATTGTTAGAATCACTTAGCTGTTCAAATCTTGTTGTTTGTAACTGTTATAACCCGAGTTTCTTCACATCCGATGGTCTATAGCAATGCGACCTGTCTTCACATTGCCATACCGTGTCCGTGCCCGACACTGTACAATGTTTCGGACGTTGTCGTCCTTCTCAAGTGCGATATATCTGCGCCATGAAAAACAATTGTTCAAACAAACATAACTATAATTCTTATTGTAACAATGTCCTAACATGTATAGCTACTTACTCAGCTTTCCACCATTATGACTCTCAGCGTTTTTTTCAACCTTCTCTTCCGGTTTTTCACTTCCCGCCTCCATTTTTAAACCCCCTTTCCATATGTGACGTGTGTACTACGTCATTCCCGATATTATAAAGAATACCACTCTATCATATTATTCAAACCCGTTGGACTAACAGTATGCATCCAAAAAATCCATTGTTGTTCCTTCAGGTTAAGCAAGGTATTAGGATCGCCACCTCGTTTCTGCAATGTGACTACTTCTAAAACTCGCCATCTCAATTGTTGAAAACAATGCTGTTTTTCTTGGCAATGAGCCACCATTGGAGCCATGGTTTTTCCTGTAGCTATGCAGCTACGATGTTCTATGAGTCGCACATGGATTTGCCGTTTCGTCCGGCCTATGTAATATAAATTGCAGGGACAAACAATTATGTATATCACATTAGATATATCGCAAGAGGAATATTGGCGTGCTTTATGCACTTTACCATGTTTGTCAGTCCAAAATTCACCTTCAATTACTTGACTACATAGAGAGCAATGTTTACATGCCCAATGTCCAATATTCTCATCCGTGTTGCTCGTGCTGCTAATAGTCATGAACGAGTGTGTCACTGAATCCCCCACGTTTTTCCCTCTACTATATGCTATAATCGGGGGTTCCTTGAAAATATCATGGATTTTCAAAACTGACCAATGATGATGTATCAACATTGAAATTTTACGAGATATATTAGAGTATGGAATGGTGCACACTATCCATGGCTCTTCACTTTCTGTTGGTTTATCCAGGAGCAACCATTGGCGCTCTGCATTGTATGCTCTCTTATAAGCTTTTTTTATATATTTGACCGGATAGCCCCGTTCAAGCAAACGTGCTTTAAGAAAATCTGCTTGTCGAACAAACTCAGCTCTTGTACTACAGATTCTCCGGATGCGGAGAAACTGTCCTATCGGCAAGTTATTGCGCAACTGTGGGGGATGAAAGCTAGTATAATGTAATAGAGTATTCCTCTCCCATTCCTTACGATATAGAGTGGTAGTACAGCGGCTATTCACCAATTTGATAGTAATATCCAAAAAATTGATATCTGTGTGATGGTAAGTACTAGTAAACTGTAGGTGCTCATCTAATGTATTGATCCATTGCAAAAACTGTTGTAATTCCAGTATATCCGCATGCCAGATAAAGAATACATCGTCTATGTACCGCGTCCAATCAGACACCGGCCTGAACTGTGTTTTTGAATACAGTTTTTCTTCCTCGAATTGACGTACATACAAATTGGCCAGACTTGGGGCCATTGTCGCCCCCATTGCCATGCCACTAATCTGTTTGTACCAGATGTTCAAAAATATGAAAAAATTCTCACACAGTGCGAGTCTGGCTATAGACATAAGAAAAGATGTTGGGATCCGGTGTGGACGTTCTCTGTTGTCCAAATATTTTTCTAAAATGACTAAAGTATCTTCTTGTGGTATAGACTTGTACAGAGATTTTATATCTAAGGTAACTAATATCACTGGTTCTTGTACACGGATACTCTGTAGCTTTAACAGCATGTGCTTAGTGTCTTTACAATAAGATGATGCATCTACTATCATAGGATGTATGATCACATCAATCAAAGTGGAAAGTGGTTCCAGGAGAGAACCTATAGTCGTTATAATGGGGCGCCCTGGCGGATTGTACAAATCTTTATGGACTTTTGGTACCATATATAAAGTCGGAGAAATTGGAAATTTTACCCGCAAAAATTTAACTTCTCTATTAGTTAGGTAACCTTCAGCCATGGCATCTTCTGTGAGCTGGTCAATTTTAGATTGCAGTTGTTCTGTCGGGTCTTGTGATAACATTTCATACGTGGTCGCGTCTTATATATGTTCTGTGACCATAGACACGTATTTGGCCCGATCTAAAATAACCACCAAACCACCCTTGTCGGCCTTTTTGATGACAATATTGTCCTCATTTTTCAACATGTATAAAGCCTCTGCTTGTTCACGACTCAAATTATAGCTTGGAGGTGTTTTCCTTTCCTCAATTCGCTCTAAATCCCACAACACAAGATCAATATATGTTTTTATTGCTGCATCTACATTGCCCGGCGGCAGCCAGTTTGACTTTGGAAATACCAGGGAACAATCTCTCTGGGTGTCTATTCTGGAAAAAAACAGTCGCAATTGTAACTTTCTAAAAAATTTATACAAGAATCTTCGGCTAGTAAATGCATCATAAGACTTATACGGTACGAAGGATAGTCCCTTCGCCAGAACTTGTAATTGCTTATCTGTCAATATGATGTCTGACAAATTTATTACGTTGGATGTTTGGTTTGGGACCTGGTCCACGGGCGTTCGCCTATGTCTGGAGCTGATGGCTGTCGTGTCATCCGAAAAAACCTCCTATTTTGTGATCTGTATGATGATCGAGAGTTTCTTCTCCCTCTTTGCTGGAATTGATAATCTTGTTGGGGGGCAGGATATGCTCCCTCTTCTTCAGAAGTAGATGAAGACATTTCATCGGAAGACCCCGCGAATGCTACTTTTCTAGGGAGCGCAGTTTTTTTGCGCTGCCAGATATAAATTTGTCCCGTGGCATAGTCTTTTTCGTCCCGTTGGAACTTCTCAATCTTACTTTGCTTTAAATCAGAACGAAATTTATCCAAAGACTGATTCATTTCTTGTAGATGTTGATCATAAATTTCCAAAGATTCGGCTTGTTGTAAGCCTTGTTTGATGACATCACCATCATTGCGAACTGTTTCAGCAATTCTATTTGTGGTCTCTATTAAGAGCAACATAATGTCCAACGAACATTTGTTGAGAATTTTTATCCATCGATCCACGAATTCTTTATCATCTGCATAAATAGATGGTTCTATGCTCATCCGAAGGCCGCGGGGAATCATTTCCGTTTTCACATACTGTAAAAGAGTTGCCGAATGTAACTCCAAACGTGTTTGACGCTTTTTTGTAGTAAGTAATTGATCACACGTATGTATTTCGCTAGCAACTTCATGATCTTCTAACAGAAGATGTCCCTGAAGAGCCTGGGCTAGTTGTTGATCTGAGTAACTATACACGTTGGACCACATGTTGGTGTCAATATCAGGATAATATTGTGCAAAACAGTGAGAAACCCTTCAACTGACACTCAATTTCTAATCGAGATAGGGATCAGTCCTCGCTACTGATATTATATGAAATCCCCTCCACTCTAATTAATCACCTTTTGGCGACCCACAACTTACATGACCTTCATAATAGGCGTCATTGTGCGGCACCTCGTACCTTTTTTTTCACTCCGCTTTATTTTTAATCATTGGTCAGTCCATATTTTTTATATATTTTTTTGTGCTTGAAAACATAAAGTGCTCCGTGCGTTTTAAAACCGTTGCGTGAAAATTATAACTTCATTTCCTAAATCGACTTTTAAATTGTTAGAATCACTTAGCTGTTCAAATCTTGTTGTTTGTAACTGTTATAACCCGAGTTTCTTCACATCCGATGGTCTATAGCAATGCGACCTGTCTTCACATTGCCATACCGTGTCCGTGCCCGACACTGTACAATGTTTCGGACGTTGTCGTCCTTCCTCAAGGGCGATATATCTGCGCCATGAAAAACAATTGTTCAAACAAACATAACTATAATTCTTATTGTAACAATGTCCTAACATGTATAGCTACTTACTCAGCTTTCCACCATTATGACTCTCAGCGTTTTTTTCAACCTTCTCTTCCGGTTTTTCACTTCCCGCCTCCATTTTTAAACCCCCTTTCCATATGTGACGTGTGTACATCATAGCTGCATAGCTACAGGAAACGTGTGAACATCGTAGCTGCATAGCTACAGGAAAAACCATGGCTGCAATGGTGGCTCATTGCCAAGAAAAACAGCATTGTTTTCAACAATTGAGATGGCGAGTTTTAGAAGTAGTCACATTGCAGAAACGAGGTGGCAATCCTAATGCCTTGCTTAACCTGAAGGAACAACAATGGATTTTTTGGATGCATACTGTTAGTCCAACGGGTTTGAATAATATGATAGAGTGGTATTCTTTATAATATCGGGAATGACGTAGTACACACGTCACATATAGAAAGGGGGTTTAAAAATGGAGGCAGGAAGTGAAAAACCGGAAGAGAAGGTTGAAAAAAACGCTGAGAGTCATAATGGTGGAAAGCTGAGTAAGTAGCTATACATGTTAGGACATTGTTACAATAAGAATTATAGTTATGTTTGTTTGAACAATTGTTTTTCATGGCGCAGATATATCGCCCTTGAGGAAGGACGACAACGTCCGAAACATTGTACAGTGTCGGGCACGGACACGGTATGGCAATGTGAAGACAGGTCGCATTGCTATAGACCATCGGATGTGAAGAAATTCGGGTTATAACAGTTACAAACAACAAGATTTGAACAGCTAAGTGATTCTAACAATTTAAAAGTCGATTTAGTAAATGAAGTTATAATTTTCACGCAACGGTTTTAAAACGCACGGAGCACTTTATGTTTTCAAGCACAAAAAAATATATAAAAAAATATGGACTGACCAATGATTAAAAATAAGGCGGAGTGAAAAAAAAGGTACGAGGTGCCGCACAATGACGCCTATTATGAAGGTCATGTAAGTTGTGGGTCGCCAAAAGGTGATTAATTAGAGTGGAGGGGATTTCATATAATATCAGTACTTAACAAACATATACATGCATTTTACACATATATACACACACACCAAAAAGCCCTACATAGATTCTTAAAAATATCAACTTGTCTAATTGATAGGTTTACCACTTGTTTCCAAATGACTCGTTATACTGTTTTCTAGCATATTTTGTTTCAGTTATAGCCACACTTTTCTGAATATAAGTTATATACCTTTCACTGTGTCCACACAGCAGGTCTACTTCCCTGAGTTCATGCTATAGGTATTAATTCTATATTTATTATTTCTATGTATCTACGTGATACCTTTAAGGGGTTCCAATTAGGATCAGTACCTCTTTTACTGGCTAAGTGAGAGGAGTTATCAATGTTTTCAAAAACTGATATCTTTTGTTGATATTATTAGTTTGAGAGAGAGAGATAGAGAAAGAGAGAGAGAAAGTTAAAGTATATATGATGCATTAAGCGCCGGCTATCTGGAGAGACCTTCATGGAGCTGGCTTGGTTTATGTACCTGCCGGCTCAAATTTTGCTTCAGCACTTACTCCATATGCAATTCTACTAAATGGTTTTTATGGACTCTGTTCATAAATTTTAAAATTGTTTTCCTTCTCATATTGTGCATTACCAATAATGCCCAGACTCCTGGATTACAAGGATTTTTTTTTCCCCTTTTTCATCTTCTTTTTTGAAATGTTAAGTGACAAATGCCCTCATCAAGTCATGAAAGCAGAACTAAATAGGATTATTTCTGGGTAATAGTGCGAGTCCTTTGGCAGTAATCCTATGAGAAAAAAAAAGTATAGACTTGCTAATACACTTCCTTTTAGAGATGCTAGTTTTGAGATCAGGGAGCTAAAGAGGATGGTGCAAGTAAAACCCGTGCTAAAACAGAAGTTACATTTTAGTATTGATTGTTGTTATCAAACACGATAGGTAGCAGCCGTACAGCGGGTTGCAGTAAACTAATGGGCAACAAATCAAATCAAATGGGCAACAAATAAACAAATAAACTAATGGGCAACAAATCAAAACCTGTTATCTGTAAAGCCTGTTGCTAAATTATTGTTGATTGTAAACCACGGTGATGTATCTTCTTAAGTACTGCGGTATATAAAAATCTCTAAATAAATAAATAAATAAATCAAGCAGGAGAAAAAAAAACCCACAAGCAAAATGAAACAAACAAGCTAAAAATATGAGTTAACCTGAAGATCCACACTAATGCCGAATAGTGCTTTGAACCAGGAGTAGAGAAGGTAAATGCTTGAAGTTGGAAGAAGCATGACCACAATGGCCTTGCAAGCGAGATTGATGCTGCACATCCCAACTTGGGCACAATCTCACATGCAAGGCCATTTGGGCAAGGCATGCCAAGTGAAATCACAAGGTAAGCTGTCTTGGGAAGGCACTTATACTGGAATAAGACACACTTTGGTACTGTGCATCCCGACTATGGCACAAAAGTGTGAACTGCATGGCTGTAGTTGACTGCTCTGGAAAGCTTATCCCTTCATTTCAAGTGGCATGTCTTGTCCAAATGGCCTTGCAGGAAAGAATTGCCCAAGCCAGGATGTAATCTTGCATGCAAGGCCATTACATTACAGGGCCAGAGGTTAGTTTTGGAGGTAGCCTGTTTTAGGAGGGGTGAAAAAAGTGATGGTGTGTGTATGTTTGTGAGTGTAATTTGGCACAATTGAAATTGCTTCAGCTGGCACAATGCTGAAAATGTAACTCCTAAGCCTGCGGTAGAGTGAAAGTTTACTCACAGTTCTGGTGTCCATGTTATTCTATTGCTGTTCCCATGTGGTAATGTTTAGCTGCATCTACCACACTGGGCACCGCAATAGAAAAACACTGGCCACCAGAAATGAGAATTTACTCCACTTCAGACCAAGGAAGTAGTTTCATTCCATTGTAAACTCTCTGGGACATGTACCTACAGTGGAATAAAATGTAAGCTCTCTGAGGAAGGCAGCTTCAGCTGAACAGGATGCACTTTAGAGATGTGCATTCGTTTTTGCCGAATTGGAAAATTGCAATGAAATTGTCCAATTCGGCATGTTTCAGGGAGCCTGAAAAAAATCAGGATTTTCCCATTTTTTGCAAAAATTTGTTTTTCCGATTAGTGCGCACTAACTCCCCGTTAGTGCGCGCTAACTCCCGTTATCGCGCACTGACAAAAACTAACAAAAAATAACAAAAAATAACAAAATCCAACAGTTTTTGTTAGCGCGCACTAACAGGAGTTAGTGCGCGCTAACGGGGAGTTAGCGCGCACTAATGGGGAGTTAGCGCGCACTAACTAAAAATCGATTTTTCGCGAAAAAAAAGACCCGAACCGAAAAAAAAACAACATTTTCCATGGCGGCCGAAAAACGAAGAACGACATGAACACAAAAAACGATGCACATCTCTACTGTTCAGCTGTAGATGACCTCCCAAGAAAGCTTATGCATTGTTCAGCTCTTGGTGTCCACCCCAGAGACCTTACACTGTAAATTTAACTCCTTCTTGGGTCTGCGGTGGAGTACCACACTGCACACAAAAATAGTCAATATTGGCAACCAGAAATATGAGTTTACTCCACGTCAGACCCAGGAGTTAAATTTACAGTATAAGATCTCTGAGGCAGGCACCAGTCATAGGATTTTTGTTTTTTATAAACAGCTGAATAGTATGTGCATTGTGCCAAATTGCTTACTGTTCAGCTGCTGATGCCCACCCAGAGAGCTTATACTATGTTCATCTAGCTATAGGTGTCTTCCCCAGAGAGTTGCTTTTTTTTTTTTAATTTTCCTTGCTATTCCTTGCCAAAATGGCCTTGGATGTGAGAATGTTCCCACAAGTTGGGATGCACAGCACCAATTTCACGTGCAATGCCATGTTGGCAAGGGATAGAAAGCAAAATCAAAGCATACGCTCTATGGGACGGATCTCCTACAGCTAGTTGAACAAAGTGTAATCTCTCTGGGCTAAGCATCTATAGTTAAACAGTGCACCAAACTCAGGATGAATAACACTGGCTTACGTTGGAAATTAAACACTTGGATTTGAAATGCAGTAAACTCACATTTCTGGTGGATGAAGTTATTCTGTTGCTGTGCCCCATGTGGGAGAAGCAGCTAGACAGTAGAGATGTGAATCGTGTCCTCGATCGTCTTAACGATCAATTTCGGCTGGGAGGGGGAGGGAATCGTATCGTCGCCGTTTGGGTGTTTAGAGTATCGTTAAAATCGTTAAAATCGTGAACCGGCACACTAAAACCCCCTAAAACCCACCCCCGACCCTTTAAATTAAATCCCCCACCCTCCCCAAATGCCTTAAATTACCTGGGGGTCCAGCGGCACACTAAAACCCCCTAAAACCCACCCCCGGCACATTAAAACCCACCCCGACCCTTTAAATTAAATCCCCCACCCCAAATGCCTTAAATTACCTGGGGGTCCGTAGCGGTGGTCCATAGCTTAAATTACCCCCGGGTCCGTAGCTAAATCGGGGGAAGGGGGAGAGCAGGAAATCTGGCACACTAAATCGTGGTGTCTTCAGCCGGCGCCATTTTGCAAAATGGCCGCCACAAAATGGCGGTGGCCATAGACCAATACGATTCGACGCAGGAGGTCGTTCCAGACCCCCGCTGGACTTTTGGCAAGTCTTGTGGGGGTCAGGAGGCCCCCCCAAGCTGGCCAAAAGTTCCTGGGGGTCCAGCGGGGGCCCTGGAGCGATCTCCTGCCGCAAATCGTTTCCATACGGAAAATGGAGCTGGCCATACGCGTATGGCCGGCGCCATTTTCCGTACGGAAGGAGATCGACTGCAGGAGATCGTACAGCGAGGGTTCGCTGAACGACCTCCTGCAGTCGATCTCCTGCCGGCGCCATTTTCCGTACGGAAACGATTCGCGGCAGGAGATCGCTCCAGGGCCCCCGCTGGACCCCCAGGAACTTTTGGCCAGCTTGGGGGGGCCTCCTGACCCCCACAAGACTTGCCAAAAGTCCAGCGGGGGTCCGGAACGACCTCCTGTGTCGAATCGTATTGGTCTATGGCCGCCGCCATTTTGCGGCGGCCATTTTGCAAAATGGCGCCGGCTGAAGACACCACGATTTAGTGTGCCGAATTTCCTGCTCTCCCCCTTCCCCCGATTTAGCTACGGACCCGGGGGTAATTTAAGCTACGGACCGCCGCTACGGACCCCCAGGTAATTTAAGGCATTTGGGGTGGGGGATTTAATTTAAAGGGTCGGGGTGGGTTTTAGGGGGTTTTAGTGTGCCGCTGGACCCCCAGGTAATTTAAGGCATTTGGGGGGGGGTTCGGGAGGGTGGGGGATTTAATTTAAAGGGTCGGGGGTGGGTTTTAGGGGGTTTTAGTGTGCCGGTTTTCCTGCCCTCCCCCTTCCCCCGATTTACGATTTTTTGACGATAAATCAGGGGAATTGGTATTGTATCGTGGCCCTAACGATTTTTGACGATTTAAAATATATCGGACGATATTTTAAATCGTCAAAAAACGATTCACATCCCTACTAGACAGTACCACATGAACAAAGCAATAGAACAAAAAGACCACCAGAAATGTGAGTTATATTTTACTCCTGCTCGGACCCAGGAGTTAAATTTCCAGGGTTAGGAATATGTGCTTTAAATTGTCTGTCATTTACCACACCTCCCTGCAGGGGAAGACTGATTGAGGGTCCACTAGCCTTGGATGGGTGGTTAGGGGCCAATGAGGGATCAATGAGCCATATTTCCCAGGGACCCAAATCACTATCATTCCCCCTTGCCTTCCTGCATTGCTGGGGCATAGGAAATACCTTCTTTAAGATGGGATTTGCATACATATGCACTCATTTTAGCACTGGTCTTTATTCCTGTTTTAGCACACATTTTTGGAGTTAAAACCCCTGCTAAATACCAGACTTAGCATATCTGGTAAACGTGAGGAAGAACATGCCCTGAAACAGGAGTGAAAACCTGCACTAGCATCAAAAAGCCTTATTGCATTGGCCACCTTGATTATTTATAACCACAGCATATTATCTTTGGCTACGGTGAAGAGAAATAGCCATGTGACAGTGAGAAGTGGCTTGCACCATTCAAACCAAAGCTTGAAATTCAATGAATTAAAATGACAGAGAAGAATGGTTTTCCTATTTTGGTAAAAACCTCTATCTTGATTCCTGCCTATTTTGGCTCAACAAACAAGAATGGGTTTATATTATTACCATTATTATTATTATTTTATTTCTTTTTCTAGAATGTATGGTCCCACATTTAATAAAGCAAATCGAAACAAAAGAAAGCAAATAACCTTTACATTAGGTTTAATTAGACTGAGATTTCTGATTTGATTTCCTAGACAAGTACAGAAACTGGGGGCTAGTTAGGGCGCTCAATTTCTCCACATACTGCTTGAAATGCAAAAGGGAGGACTTGGAGCTGCAGGAATATTGGGAGCTGTCTTGGTGAAGAGTTCTTTTCCTGGTTGATGGTTTCACCGACTGCCAAGAGGAGTGCATCCTATCCCCTAGAACTCCCCGCATGCCTGCCGGCGCACACAGCCTCCCGTCCAAAGGTGTTCAGACTGCAGGGTCCTTGCACAGCTGCATAGCAATAAACTAGCAAAGAAGTAAAAGAAAAAAAAAAAAGAAAAGAAAGAAATGCTGGGTCTGAAACCAATTCAAGATCAGTTGAATCTCGGTTTTCCAACTGCATTTTCCAAGTGTGCAAGGGAATTGGGAGAGAGGAGGGGGGGGGGGGGGGGGGGGGGAGAGAGGCTGGCTGTGGAGAGCAGTCTCAAACGTGTGGTCCTGTTGTCGGTACCAGAGTGGGGCGAGTGTCTGGCTCCGTGTAGCCAATGCGCATGCGCGAGGCTGTCACCGCTCAGTGCAATGCTGGACGTAGGAAGGGAATCACCCCCTCTTTCTCCCTCCCTTCTCGGTGCATTTCTCCCCTCCATGCCCCTTGCTCTCTTCTTCCATTCCTCTTTCTGTCTTCTCATTTCAAGATCCTGGCAAACCTTTCAGGCTATTTTTTTTTTGGTAATGTTGCACTCTCCATAGAAAACAGTATAATCTCTCACCTCCCTACCTCTGCTGCTAAGGATAAGGACACGGAACCTGAAGCCACAGCTGCCTGTTGATTACTTTTTTCCCCTCTTGGTTTTTTGTTTGTTTGTTTTTCCCACTGGTTGATTTCAGCCTTTGGCTGTGGTTTAGTGGCATTCAGATTTTATCATCACCGGAACAAGAAGAATAAGAGAGACATTTCCCAAGCCAGTAGTTTCCGATCTCCCTGTTTTTTGTTTTTTTTTTGCTGCCTGGCGCTCTTTTTTCTCCCCCGCCCCCTTTCTATGCTGCTCTCCCGGCCGGCCTTGCAGCAGCCCCCTCGCGGCAGGGGAGCCGGGCTCGGCGCGCGCCCCTCGGGTTTATGAATGGCCCTGGCATGGAGGAAACGCCGCTTCCGAAAGTCCGCACCCGGCGGAAGAAGTGCCGCTGCTCGCCCGCGCCCTCTCTGGACGCCATCGCCTGCGAGGACGAGTTCGACTGCAAGGAGCTGGAGTCGCTCTTCCAGAGCTACAACCTGAAGCTGGAGCAGACCTCCACCCTGAAGGCGCTGGCGGTGCTCATCGTCCTGACCGCCACCCTGGCCCTGCTGGAGCTGCTGTCGGGCCCCGGCCTGACCATCTCCAAGGGCTCCCACCCCGTGCACTGCATCATCTTCGTCTCCCTCTTCATCGTGACCAACGTCAAGTACCTGCAGGTCACCCAGCTGCAGCAGATCGTCAAGCTCGCCTTGCTCTTCAGCTTCACCTTCGCCTTCCTGTGCTGCCCCTTCTCCCTGGGGGCCCGGGCCCCGGAGCCCGCCAGCTCCCCCGAGCAGGGCATGTGGCAGCTCATGCTGGTGACCTTCCTGTCGTACTCCCTGCTGCCGGTGCGGACCCTGCTGGCCATCGTCTTCGGGCTCCTGGTGGCCGTCTCGCATCTCATCGTCGCCGTGGCCTCGGTGGGCGCCACGGAGCAGAAGCTCTGGAGAACGGTGAGTGCCCACCTGCTCCCTCCCCCCCCCTCCCCCTTCCAAGGCAGTGCCCATCCTTCTCTCTCTCTCCAACCTTTATCTTAACTTTCCATCCCTGCCCCCCCCCCCCCTCCCCTTCTGTTAGGCTCTGAGTCTATGGCTTTCTTAGAGGGTTTCTCTGCTTCTTGGTTTAGCGATTATTGAGAGGCAGGTGTGTGCCCCTCTCACTGTCCGAGTGAATGTGGTGTACACTGCAGGCTTAGAGGAAGGGGGGAAGCAGATTCCTGATAGCACCGGGAAAGCAGGACACTTAGGGACCGCGACTGAATTAAATCTATAAGTGCATGCCCATCCGAAGCCTAAAGTTGTACCGCGCTGTGCGGCCAGGCCGGGCGACGAAAAGGGGGCAGCCCTTCCTGCTGGAAGCTGTTTCACAAGTTAGCGTTCCGCGGCAGTAAAACTCCTCCTCAGACGGTGGGAATCCGAAAAAAAGGGGGGAATCCTTGAGTCCAACGAAATTACAGCTCATCTCCCGAACAGCCTTTCCGCAGACGTCTAAGGCTTTGATCTCTTCACCACTGCATTCCCTCCCTCCCGGCCGACACACACACACTCACACACACACACACTCTCACACACACTCACACACACTCACACACACACACACACACTCACAATTACTACGGAGAATCCTGCTCGCGCGCAAGCCTACCCATGCTGTAATTGTAAAGCGATCCACCTTCCCCGGCATCATGGTCCCACACTGTAAGAAAGGTTGCTGTTACTGCCGGAGCGAGGGGAACCGGGGGTCCCGTGCATGTCAACATTGACCATTTTCAGGATGTTTCTCGCATGCTGGGGCACCTGATCCCCTTTTTCCTCTCTTGCAAACAATGCAGTATAATAAACTGAAGTATTCGTGCATTGCACCCTATTGCCTGCCTAGTGTTTGCCAGATGCAAAATGTATGTGTATGTGGTTTGTTTTTTGTTTTTTTTAATCTTGGTCTATTAATTCGAAGATCGGCAAAACAGTTACTGCAGCAGAGGTTTTCCTCTGCCTCCATGCAAAAACCTGTTTATTTATGTATTTGTAAACCTAGCTGGCACTTTAATGCCAAGTTCTTCCACAGAAGATTATAGACAAATCAGCTAGATAATAGATGAGCGTGTATTTGGAAGCTATTTTGTATGCTAATAGAATTTGCATTTACTTTAAAAAGCAAAGATTACGAAGTAGGAGATAGGGAAATAATAGCACGCCAGCTATCCTCGTGTGATCTGAACTAGCTCAATCTGAGGACATAACATGCAAGAGCAAAAAAAAGATCAAGCCGAATGACAGCTGCATCGCGTGTACTCTCGCCTTCAACCTGGGGCTCCTCATTAGTGCGAGAGAAAGGTTTCGGGGCTGTAGGTTGGCGCCGGGACTAATCAGAATGATGAAGTCTCTTTAATGGTGCAGCTTGAAGCCCAGCGGTGTTAGGATAGGATTTGGCTGCGCTTGGTTCGATAGTGGAGTATTAACATCGGGTCTAACTTACAGCCCAGCGCTTGTTAATGACGGTACAGGATCTCACATCGGTGGGGACACTAATGATGATTTAACGCACAGAACGGTAGCTGTCATTAATCGTGTGTGATCTCATCTGAGCTAGCTAGCTGGAGAATTAATTAATTGCCTATACCACGGGAGATCGGAGTGGCAAGAAGGAGAGCGATTATCAGTGGAATTCGCTACTATGCAAGATAACACACGATTAATGGGAACTCGATCACACTTGGGGGAAATAATGTATGGCAGTGAATTAACAGCTTAGAAAAACATGCCATTATCTCTCTCCCTGTTGGTTCGAGCTGACAGATATTGTGCACACATGACATACAATTCAAACTAATGCAGTACATGGATCATGGGACTTGGGAGTATGCTCAGTATATTGCTATCAAAACATTCTGAGTTCTGTGAAAGTTACAAGTTGAAATGCACAGTTGTTTAAAAGAAAAGTAGAAATAAAATCATTTATTTGGCCAATTAAAATAAAATTGTTATGCTTGATCATTTTAATGCCATTTTTTCTCGAGGGATATTAGCATTTACAATTTTTGAGAGTTCTTCCTATTTAGATACTCTCACTATTATAAAACTAGGTTAATAGGGGCATTGCTGTGGATGCTTCTAGAACAAACATCATATAGTGCTCATAAGTATGAAACATGACGGGGAGGGACATGTCCGTAGTTAAAGGTACACTATTTTTATTCTAAAAAAGATCATAAGAACTTAAGATTTGCCATGCTGGGTCAGACCAAAGATTCCTCAAGCCCAGCATCCTGTCTCCAACAATGGCCAATCCAGTTCACATGTACTTGGAAGGATCTCAAATGGTAAATACATTCCATGCTGTAATTCCCAGGGATAAGCCGCAGATTTCCCCAAATTCACCTTAATAATGGTTATGGACTTTTCCTTCAGGAGCTTATTCAAATCTTTTTTAAATCCAGTTACATTAACAGCTTTTACCACATCTTCTGGTAATATGGTGAAAACTGTTTTGACACAATTGCAACATCACTCTCCACTTTGATGGGATTGGGGGGGAGGGGGTGGAGGAATTGGGTTGAGACAACAACCAACACAGGCCCTGACTTTTACAGTCTGGGGTACTGATACACAGACATAAGGCAAAAAACACAGACAGGACTGATTCTACGGCCAAATACATAAGCCAAACACGTCAAGCAGCACTGTCTGAATTTTCAGGAAGGGACATCACCCAGTAAAAAAATGTTGCTAGCTGTATATTTTTTTATGGGTTATCATAAGGCTTGAGGATAACTGCACAGAGTGGCATTGCTACCCTTAAGAGAAACATGGGGGAAACCAGCATGGCACAGCAGATACTACCATAAGAATCTTCCCAGACAGACTGGATGGACAATGTAGTCCTTTTTTGCCATCAATAGTATGTTACTATGTTACTATATGAATTCCAGAACTTAATTATGGATTGAGTAAAAATGTATTTCCTCTTATTTCTTTTAAATGTACCACTTAGTAACTTAATTGCATGCCCCCTAGTCCTTTGTGAAAGAGTAAGCAACCAATCTGTAAGAGTAAGCAACCTTCCATTCCACTCATTATTTTATAGACTTCTATCATATCCCCCCCTCAGCCGTCTCTTCTTCAAGCTGAAGAACCCTAACCTCTTTAGCCTTCCCTCATAGGGGAATTGTTCCATCCCCTTTTATCATTTGGTTGCCCTTCTCTGAAACTTTTCTAATTCTACTATATCTTTTTTGAGATGTGGAATCTAGAATTGCACATAATACTCAAGATGTGGTCATCCCATGGAGTGTTACAAAGTCATTATGATATTCTTTGTTTTATCCTCCATTCCATTCCTAATCATTCTTAGCATTCTATTTGCTTTCTTGGCTGCCGCCGCACACTGCCTTGAAGATTTCAACATGAATATTAACCGGCAGCAGAAAAAAGGACCATATCACTCCCATATTAGCAGAACTACATTGGCTCCCAGTAGAATACTGAATTCAGTATAAAGTTCTTAGCACACATCACAAACTGATACACAACGAACATGCAAGCTGGCTCAATACTACAATCCACTTACACATTACGCAAAGGGCACTTCAATCAGCAAACAAAGGCTTTTATCAATTCCGTCAATAAAAACAGCACATCTCACACAAGTCAGGGATAGGGCCATCTCACTCACAGCGCCAAAAATCTGGAATACAATGCCAGCAAACCTTAGACTGCAACAAGACTATAAGCAATTTAAGAAGGACTTAAAAACGTGGCTATACACAGAGGCTTTTAAACAAATGGAAGGTGATCCCAAGAGCAAATAGTTGGTATTTTCTTAGTATTTATGATTTATGATTTTATGTTTTATTCTTATTTGATTTCTTTTATGCTCTTTTAATGGCTTTATTATGTTTTAAGTTTTATCCTTTGACATTATTATTTATTTTATTATTTTACTTAAACTTTTATTAACATTTTGAATTATAATCGTACTTTATACTTTTACTGTATGATTTGTAAACTGTTGTGATGGTGTCTCCAAACGACGATATAGAAAAACCATCAATTAAACAAATAAATAAATAAATAGATACATGTTATCTACAATGATGCCTAGATCCTTATCCTGGGTGGTGACTCCTAAAGTGGAACCTTGCATTGTGTAGCATATTTTAGATTACTCTTCGCTATGTGCACTCGTCCACATTAAATGTCATCTGCCATTCGAATGCCTTGTCTCCCAGTCTTGCAAGATCCTCTTACAATTTCTCACAATCCTCTTGTGAATTAACAACATTGAACAATTTTATGTTAAATTTGTTAATTCACAAGAGAATTGTGGACAAATATGACAAAAAAGCCACCTAGGAATAAATGCAGTTAAAGAGGAAGATACAATAAATCGGACAGAAAGATTTGCACTTAGCAACAAGCATGGATGCTGCAGGTCACTGGGGCATCTGTGCTGTGCCAGCCCACTCTGGTTACCCGGGTATTTGGTGATCCGGGGTCATTGTGCCCGTGTTGGGCTCAGGCTTAGATTTGCCAATAAATACACTAGGCCTAGGGCAGCAAAAATCTGGGGAGCAGCAGGCCAACTGAAGATTTGCTGCCATCCAACTTCTCTGAATCTCACTCAGTAGAGAATGACCCCCACTTCCTGCCTCAGCCCTTCCCCTCCATGGCAATGTTTATGGAACAGAAAGGAAGGACCTGAACTTTAGCAGACATAGCAGATTAAAGAAGAGCCACCCTTCTCCCTAAGTCAATCCTTCCCCTTTTGTCAATCAGGGACAGGAGGGGGATAAGCAAGCCTGGAACAGAAAGAGTAAAGGGGTGTCAGTTTGGGCAGGGGTTGAGAGAGAGAAAGATCACTGAGTGCTGAGGAGAGGAGGTTTGGGATGGAGGGGAATCAGCTGAGTGGTGGTGGGGGAGATGCCTGTGTGTGAGAGAAAAGGGATTTGTGCTGTGTATGTCTGTGCACATGCCAGATTGGCTAGGAGGTTAGAGTAAGGATGAAATGCAAGGGGAAGCAGGACTGGAGAATGGTAGCGACACCTCCCTCTTTCTCCATTGTATTTAGGATTCCCCTCCCATGATTTCAGATCTTATCGCCCAAATCCTGGAACTTCCCTTCCTTCCTACTTTTCCCTTCTCCCCAGATCTCAGACCCTCCCCCCCCCCTTTCCTCTCTCTCTTCTCATCCCTATCCCAGATGCCTGATCCTCCCCTTCTTCCTCAATCCTCCCCTTTTTCTATCCTCCTCAACCTTGGCCTTCTCTCTGTCCTCCCCCATCCCCTGTTCTTTCACCTTCTTCCCATCCCTGGCCCTTTCTTCATCTACTCCTCTCCCCAGCCCCGAGATCTCCTCCTTCCATTGATACTCAAAATACATTTTTTTCCCCAATAAAGATAAAATAAATTATACAGACACAAACAAGTTTGAGAATCTAATTAATTTTCATAATATAATATAAAAGATAGAAATGCTTGCCAATATGCTTCAGAATTGTCTAATTTCTGTCACTGAATTTACTCCTGAGCTGCCGCAGGAAACTGTGGGGCTCTGCCTTAGACCATCGGCTCCCTGCTGTTTGACCTTTTGGGGGGTCAAATAAGGGAGCGAGAACCTAGGGTTGACAAAATCCTAAATCAGTCATTAAGAACATAAGAACATAAGAAATTGCCATGCTGGGTCAGACAAAGGGTCCATCAAGCCCAGCATCCTGTTTCCAACAGAGGCCAAAAACCAGGCCACAAGAACCTTCTAGTAGAGTGTCTGAGAAGGGGGTCATCTTGTAGACAAAGCAGTCATGTATCTCGCACTGTGAGCAAGAAAGTGTCCAAAAACTAATCCTCCTTGCAGTAATCATTTCACTACCTGGGAGCAATGCCACCAAGATAAAGGCTTCAAAGGTAGCCATCACAGAGACTCATGAAGTAGTGCTGTGTAGTAGTATTTCATAAGGCTCAGTAGTTCAAATCCTAGCTCATTAGGTTATAATTGTGAGTACTGGTGTCATATGTAGACGTGGTCTTTGCAATACAATAATATGAAGAGCAACACAGCTGGGCTATAGTGGAGATAAAAAAAAAGAGGCAGTTGGCACACAATGATTTCTGTAAGTGATACATGTGTGCACACGGGGGGAGGAGGCCTGATACAAGCACATACAAAGATATAGCATACACATACACAAGAAACAATTTGAATGAATATTTATTTATTTATTTATTATTTTTATATACCGACATTCAATCTCAATCGAGATATCACATCGGTTTACATTCAGGTACTGTAGGTATTTCTCTATCCCCAGAGGGCTTACAATCTAAGTTTTTTGTACCTGAGGCAATGGAGGGTAAAGTGACTGGGACACCTGTAGAAATACCTCAATTTAGACTAAGGGACTACACAATTGATTCAGACTCTATATGTGAGCATGGAGTTAGGCCACCACTGCAATTATGTGGTGGTAGTGTAACCAAATGATTACACTACATTGTAATTGTGAATGCAAGCAATTTGCACCCCCAAACCCCACCCCTCCAGAGAATGGAGCCTGGGGTGGTTTAGGCTGGTTTAGGGTCTTTGTGCATGAGTACTTACCTAGAGATGGCTGCATACAACCTTCCTCATTTAATTGAAGCACAAGACACCATGGTGGATCTCCGTTATCTGAGTTTGACACTGAGTCATCAACTGTGTAGCTCCTGTTGCATCTGACAGCTCTTTGTTATTGGGATCTATTTTTGGGGGGACGGGGGGGGGGGGGGGGGAGGCAATGGGCCTGTGAGTTTGTAAGACAGCATTCTGGCCACTCCTGTATATCTTGTCACCTGCTTCTGGCTAGGATTTCATTTGGGGCATCCCATTCTGGCAAATACATGGCCATGGAAGATTACTTATAGCTTCCATGGCATCTTTGGTCTGGTGCAGAATTCACTAAAATTGCTAGCATTGGTCTGCTATTGGTTATCACACCAGCTGGGGACATGCTTGAGGGTCTGAGCTTACCTTGGTTACGACATGGACCCCAAAGGGATGGTGGCAGGAATGCAACTGTTAAGCCAGTGATCTGACTGACATCATTTGCAAAACCTCAGTCACAAAGGTGGTCAACTCCCCCACCTTACTACCTTCCAGTAGTGAAATTTTATTGAACTCTTATAATTGCATATAGGGTTTGCCCATTGGGTATGTTTGTATAGATGATGATGGCATCAGTGGGGATGACATGCAATTCACCTCTGAATACAAGTAGCTGCTCATACTGAGGTGGATTTAGCCAGCAATGGAGCATATGGTCTAAGCTTACAGGGTTTATCTATAGTTGCTCCTCCCCTGCATGCTCAGCAATGTATTGAATTATACTGGGATGTACTCTGGCTCGGGCTTTTGAATATGTTCATGTGCTATGGTGCCCTGCCACATTATCAGTGATTGGGCATTTGGACATCACTCTTTGTATCACCCTAAATCCAGATTGTGATGACCATAATGGTGGGTCTTTCTCTGTGATTCAGAGAGTGGATATTTCAACATGACAGCATGGAAGTGCTAGAGATGGATTAACTGTAAGTCCTTAAGTGTTCCCTAGTGTCTAGGCACTGCAAGTATTTGTTCTATTTACTGATAACTAGTAATCCATAGTCTGAAAAATAAATAGAATAAATGGTTCTGTTATAAACTGTTGTGTGTTGTAAGTTTGACATGTTTGTGGACCCTTGGTTGCTATATTGATGACTCCTCCCACGGGGAGGGGCCCCATGGGGAAAATATAGCAATAGGCTGACTCTTCAGTAATGACCACAGAGAGAATAGAAGCTTTATTATACAGAAGTTGGCAAGTCCCGAGGAGCGGGCTGCATTCCTCAGCCAGTGGAGTAGGTCTCGGATAATTAAGTTCAGCCCAGGCACTGAGTTGTATCAAGTGCAGAGAAGGTCTCACCAGAAGCTGGAAGTGAAGGGTCCAGTAGTGGTCCGCAGAGCGGGGTAGGCCGAGAACCTAGTCACAGATGACGTAGTCAGCGATGGTAGATCCGGTAGTGGTCCGTGGAGCAGAGTATGCCGAGAATCTATTCTATGGTGAGACAAGGCAGAGAGACTGAAGAGAGTAGGTACTCACGAAGGCTGGTAGCTGTAGGAGAGGTGGTCTCCACAGATCGGAGGTAGAGATGATGCAAGGCCCAGAGCACTGGAGTCAAGATATCTTCTGTAGATGCTGGTTAACCCAGGAGGAAGGCAGGCGCGTGCAAGGCCCTGAGGAGCGGGTACCTAGGATCCTGATGAGCTGGGAAACCTGGAGAGTAGATAGGATTGAAGCAAGACCCCTGAGGAGCGGGTGCCTTGAGCGTCCTTGCTGAACAGTGTAACCCCAGAGGGTTGGTAGGAGCTAGAACTCAGAGCGGGTGTCTCTGAAGGAAATTGAAATTAGCTGGAGCAGAATCCTTGCTAACTTGTAGCTGGATTGGAGATCAGAGGCTAAGTACCCGAAGGTAGTGATGTCATGCAGTGGGGACGCCCCCAAGGTTCCTGCCATTTATTTATTTATTTATTTATTTATTTAGCGTTTTTCTATACCGGCATTCATGATTAGAAACCACATCATGCCGGTTTACATAAAACAAGGGGTGAGAACAAGAAACGAAAAACAAGTGCAAGGAGAACAAAAGTTACATTACAACAGGGTCTTAAAACTGGGAAGAGAAATTAGAATAAGAGAGACGAACGGAAGAGATTAAAATATTTACATTATTTACATTTGGGCATTTGGCCATGATGTATTCAAAAGAGAGGGCATGCCCTAAGTGACCTCAGTGTAAGAATGGCGAATGCAATCGCCAATGCCGGTCCAGGGATGCCGGAAAGGTCGGCGGAGAGAGGAGGAGGCAGCCATCTTGCCCAGAGGAGAGGAAAGAGAAAGAAAAGAGGTGAGACAGAGAGGGCGCAGCCTTCTGCGACTGACGGGCGCAACATTGTGATAGCCTTGTCATGGCTGTGGGTACCCTTACCAACCTCACCCAGCAATACTTACTTAATGGAACTGTATTTTCTTGCTGTGAGGTTTATAATGGATTAGGTAGTTTAGTTGGTTTCAAGGTGTATGGCGGACAACCAATACTCAGATCCCAGTGTGAGCATCAGTGGCCCAGTTGAACAGCTGGATTCACTGCACCAGTTGTCAGTGATTTGTCTGGTTTCATTTTGTAAGGTTAACCTTTTGTGCAAGTTTTCTTTACTCAGATACTGAATTAGGACAGTTTGCCGCTGCATCCATATCATGAGACTTCCTTTGAAAGGGAGCCCAGCTGTTTTGATTCAGCCTTGCTAACTTGTCTCCAGACAACCATAAGGACCTGCATCAGTACACATTATAATTGTTCTCATGTTTGCATATCCAGAGTAGCTGCATGGTTTAGTCCTCTCGGTCAGTCCTCCAGCACATGGTAGTCCTCTGCATTAGGACACAAAACAACCTGATATCCAGCGTTCAGAAGATCCAACTGAAAAGGGGGCCACATTGAATGGTATTCATCTGCTGGGCCTGACTATATGGTACAGTTTGGTTGTGTCCCTCCCCCCCCCCTTCAAGTTTGCTCAGCAAATGGTGGTTCTCTGCATCTGCTCACCAAGCAGCCTGGTACCCAGCAGAGGGGAGATCCAACTATAAAAAAGGGTTTCATTGAATGGCATTAGTCAATTGGGCTTGTCTAGATGGTTTGGCTGCCCATGGATTTGTTTGCTTGGCCCCAGTGGAATGACTGCCAGGTCATCTTTGGTTTGGTTCTGTCCTTTGTTTAAGCTGGCAGCCATGATGCTTATGGTTGTTTGATGGCAGTGGTCTGATAGGCCAGTTTGAAGCAGCAAATGCAAGTCTGGCCTCAGGTATAATCTAGTTCCATTACCACAGTCCCTTCTCCAATGCTGGGAAGGGACTGTGTTAGTTAATTGGGCTAGTTAATTGGGGTTAGTTAATTGGGTCCAGGAAAGCTGGTAATATATTTAGAGGAACACCTGACTTTGGGTATTCGGCATGAGGCAATGTTTTAAAAAAAGGCTAATTTGCTGGCAAGGGCGTGTGGCAACTGGTCCACTTGGATTGCCTGGCTAATGGGTTTTCATTACCTTATGACTTGGTATTTATATGACAAACTACACAGTAAACAGTGAGAGTATTAATTCATTCCTGCCAGTAGATGCATTTTCCTCCTAGTGTGTGCGTGGCCATGGGCCCTGCTTCAAATCAACTAAAAGCCATACACAGGTCTGGCATTGGGCTAAGTTGGGTTGGTTCATACCATCTGGTGTCCTCTGGTCTGTCATGGGTCAGGATTCCCCTCAAGGGAGGTGGTTCTGGTGTTTGATTGATTGAGGATCAGCTGTGGGGTTGGGATAACATTAATTGCAGCAAGGCCACAGCGTATTGTTTGGGGTGACACCCAACAAGTTCAGGGAGCAACCTAGGTTCCATGGCTGGGGTACCTGAGCCCTAGGGAGGTATATGGTTGAAAACTGTCACCTGCATTGAGGCTCTGACTAGAATAGCTGGGGGTCACATGATGCCTCAACTCCAAGCTCTGGTGTGGCATCAGGCTTGTAACTCCAGATTCAGTCATGTCAAAGGCTTGGAGCATTGGCAGTCCTGCTTGCACAGGGCAGGCTGTCCAGAAAGTTGGGGCTTACTCTCCTCCTGAAGTACTCCTGGTATGGCAAATTGTCCTTCTTGCACGGGGTGAATTGTCTGAAAGACCTGAACCTACCTGGAGATCTATAGTGATTCACCAAAAGGGGCTTGGGTGTCTAAAGCCTCCCTAGTCAGGATTATTGTTAATAAAGCTCGGCCTTTATTATTTGTACTTGAATAACTCTCTGGGTATTCATTGAGTATTTGGCCTGTATATGCAGGTCCGAATGTGTCACGGTTACTACAGTTATGGATAATTTGCAGAGTTCAAACTGTAGCTTTTAACAAAATACCTTTAATGATGCTGTTATGTTATGAGTAAAGTCAATAGTGGACCCTTGGGCCGGCTGAGGTGGACAGCGTCCACAGGAGTTAATAAGCCGGGAGGCGGCACTCAGCTGGAGCGGACTGGTGGCGTCTTCACCCTGGAAACCCGAGACCCCCCCAGGAGGAGCCCGTAGGGGTCCGAGTCGCTGGGACTTAGGAGAATCGTGAAGAAGACCAAGGTTCGTGGCTGGCTGAAGACAAAGGAGAATCGTGAAGAAGACCAAGGTTCGTGGCTGGCTGAAGACAAAGGAGAATCGTGAAGAAGACCAAGGTTCGTGGCTGGCTGAAGACAAAGGAGAATCGTGAAGAAGACCAAGGTTCGTGGCTGGCTGAAGACAAAGGAGAATCGTGAAGAAGACCAAGGTTCGTGGCTGGCTGAAGACAAAGGAGAATCAGGAACCGGAGCTGGAGTCAGGATATGTAGACAGCAAGTGGAGCCCAGAGCTGGAGCCAAGGCACAGCAGGACCAAACCGAACCTGACCTGGAAGCAAGGCACGGCTGGAACAAGCAGGAACCAGAGCTGGAAGCAAGGCACGGCTGGAACAAGCAGGAACCAGAGCTGGAAGCAAGGCACGGCTGGAACAAGCAGGAACCAGAGCTGGAAGCAAGGCACGGCTGGAACAAGCAGGAACCAGAGCTGGAAGCAAGGCACGGCTGGAACAAGCAGGAACCAAGGCTGAAAGCAACGCTGGGAAGCAACTAAGCACTCAGGAGAGCGACCTCGTTGCAAAGGCAAAGCAAGGAAGTCAGACGATGGTTTAAATAGCCAGCCAGCGTCTGACGTCAGGAACAGGGCAGTTCAGCACTTCCGGGTGCTGGACCTTTAAGAGCCCCCTGCTCACGCGCGCGCGTTGCCTGGCAGTGGGAGGAGTCAGAATCGTCCTTCGGCAGCGTCTCCACGTGGAGAGAGACTCTGCCATGCGGCCCTGCAGGCCCCAGGAGCAACGGATTGCAGCGAGACCGGGGGAGGCAGGAGAAAGGTAAGGACCCGGTCGCTAGCCTAGCGACCGGGACTGCAACAGATGCACACAGATATTGCCCTATATTCAGACTACAACTGTTTAATCTCAATAAACAGAACCAATTCATTCTTATTTTCCCATGAAAGGTTTATTACACACTTTGAGTGCTGAAATGGAATAGAAAACTTTGGAACATATTTGTTTTCCTAAGAACATTAAAGTATTGAGACATTAAATGTCTCAGACCATGTACAACATCCCTTGTGAAGAAGTTATTTGTGAGGCGAAAGAAGCCATTGCCAGCCTATAGATACTTTCAGCAATTTTGTTTACATTATAATCACACTGTAACTGTTTCAAACAATTAGTATGTGCCAACATACATCGCTTTTATTCATTGCAAAATTTAAATTGGCCAACACGATTGGCCAGTTTGAACTCTTAACTACAAACAAAGCTGTGAAGAGCAGCTATATATAACCCACCAGGCTGCCCCCCTAGCAGTTAATAGGTCCTTCTTGCACGGTATATGGGTATGTGGTATATAGGTATGTGGGTTTTTGGTGCAATTTTCAAAATATCCAGACTGGGACAAAAACCTGTGCACCTTTTACCAGCAGGCTTTGCACTGGTTCTCAAAGTGAACTGACATCTCTACTTTTACTTTGACACTTGCTATGGGTACAAAGTAACTAGGGATGCTTGCATCTGCTTTTCCTGTTAATACAATTTTGATGGGCAAGAATGAATGAAGAGCTGAAAATAGAATGTTTGCACACATTTATGCTCCCCCAACACAGAACATGTCCCTCGGTGCCGCTAAAAGTTCACTTGCCTGTTAGCGGCATCAAGGGTGGGTAGTTTTCAGACACCCGATTAACACAGATGAAATGCTTTTTACCAGAAGTGATTCCTTTGAAAATTGTCTTGCATCAATAGGTGTCTGGTCATCCATCTAGCTTATGTTTCAAAAGTACAAGCTCTAGATGCGTTATCTAATCTAAAGTACATTATAATTATTTAGGGCATTTTTAGAAGCCACACACTGAAATGACATAATTTTTTTTTTAATTTTTTGATATGATAAAACATATGCATGCAGATGCTGCAGATGAATAGATAAATACGATTGTATTGTGCGAGTGTGTGTGTGTGTGCACAAATGTTTCTATGAGGTGGAAACGATACAAAGTTCCATGCATTATAAAAGATATATACTGGTTAAAGAACTGCATGAGCAAATACACTTCATTCATCATTTTGTGTAAGGACAGTATACATTTACAATATGGTATTGACCCTTTGTCTCTACTTTGGGACTCCAGAAAGTTTTACACATGCACTATTGACAAAGGTATAGTTTTCTTTTATCTTTTGATTCCTTTTTATGATTTACAACATATGGAATATTTGAAAGAATTATGTAAAAGGGATCAATGTCAACTTGCTTGTCTGTAGGCACAATAACTCCCCCAAAAAAATGGAAGTTTGGCATGCGGGAAGAAAATGTGAATATCTCAAATGACTTTGAAAACCAGAAACAACAGATCAGTATTTTCAGAGAAGTGAGCCTCCAAAAATATCCCCATTGCTTTCTATGAGAAAATATTAAAAGCTCTTGGAATGCTATCATTTGAAATGACATAGTCGTCAATGTCTACAAAATTGTCTCTATCATTTCATATCATTTTAGAAAAGAAATGGAAGAAAAAAGAACACATTTCATTTTTTTTATTCTATCATTTTTAGTGTGCATTATTTCAGAATGCTGCATGCTATTTGTCGAAATAAATAAAAAAAATGAAAGGAAAAAACCAGTAGCCATCAACAAAAAGAAAATTTGGTGACAACCTCCCCCTAATGACACAAAATGATACAATATAATATTATTTGGCTTATGCTGACCAGAGCTCCAGTCCAAATGCATCCCCTCAGCTTACCAGCACTTTGCCACAGAGAAACACAGGCAGAGACAAAGATAGAAAAATAACTGATGCAAATGGCAAAGGATGCCACAAACAGGTGCTTACACGGTGCATCCCCATTGCCATTGCCATCCCACACTCCACAAAGTCTACACACAGGTACCACCATATACCCTTCCAACACACCCCACAAGAAAAACCCTTAACCCTACGCACAACTACATCTCTAACCCTATGTACCATCACACCAACTCACCCACACAGATACACACCCCATACCAATGCAAACCCCTTACACACAACACTCATAGCCCCCCTTAATACACATGCATCCCACACTCCCACAAAACTCTACATTCCTACACAGTTCACATGCATGCACCCACACACTCAACAGATAAACATTTGATCCCAGCACCCCCATGCCCACCCACACTTACATCCCCTCCAGATTAGGACAATGATTCAGATTCTCATTTCCCTTTCCTTTCCACTACTCATACGTCCTCATACACACATACACACACACACCACAGCCACACATTCCTGCCCTGAAACCACACCCCTACCTGCCTACACCCCCCCCCCCACACACACACATATCGCTATATCCCCAAAACACCCAAATCCATCAATTCCCCCAATAAACGCAACCCTGTTACTCAGGATTCCTTTTTCCCCTGAAAAGCAATGTGCATGCCTTTAAAATGAATGCTGTGCATAGTATTGCCTCCCCTAAGTTAACCCCCACTTCCAAATCCAACTGCTTTTCTCACAGGTAAAAAGATTGGGCATGTTTGATCCTGATGTGTACTTTTACCTGGAGAAGTATGTGCAATATTCAGACAATTTACCCAGACAAATAGCCATTGCTTGATAAATAGCATTGGAAAATTGCCTTCTTATAGGCGGTAAGTTTCAAAGGAAATTCTGCACTTGAAGATTGTTTTATGGCAGAAGTGGCTTTTTTTACAAATGTTTTCACCCAATATATAGGTAAACGTTTTGCATATATTACAGTCGTGCATGCATTTTTCCCATTGTGGGTGGAGGTATTCCTGGAGGTGGAGTTGGGGTACGTTTGGGCTTACATGCATGCTTTCCAAATTTCAACTGTATGCAGGCAAATTTTCAGGGAAATGTTATGGCTTACCCAATAGGTGTAACTTGGGTGGGGTAGAGTGTGGGGCAAATTTCAAAGCATTCTTTGTATAAGGGTGCAACTTATACATTGCAGTAGTGGCATAAAACATGTGGAATGTATGAAAATTACCCACTCTTTTTCATTGTGAGCTATGTGTGTAGTCAGTATCTTTAAGTCTAGTCTTCAAAGAGCGCCTCAAAAAAAGGTGAATTAGAAACCTATTGGCAAATGTGGTAGAATAAATGGAATCCATCTGAAAAATGACTCGGTTCAATTTAAATACATAAATCTGTCGTGTGTGGCAATTACTTATAAACCGTTCTGTGTAATATAAACAAGTGTTGTGAAGGTCAAAGCATTACACTTTGGGAATGGCAAACATTGCAGTTTATTGACTATTCCATATTTGAGATTTCTATCTTCAGTCTATCCATTTTTTAAACATTTTCATGGCTAGTATAATGCTGTGGCTTAATGCTGTTTTAGGATCCAAACTTTCCCCTTATTTCTTTTTTTCTTGATTTTTTTGGTTCTCAGATATTATTGAAATTTCAGAATTTTCCAAATTATGTATTCATATCCCCTCATAACAATAAGCATGGAAACGTTTACACAGATTATGTTAGTGACATTTTGTTTTTTTGGTTTTTTTTAGAAGGTATGGCTTAATGATATCCCTTAACTTCTGCATGTTGGAATATCTCCACAAACATATGTAAACCTGGTTATGTGAATTTAACAAGTAGCCTGAAGACAATTTATGGCAGACAATAGTGAAAGAGAATAGTAAAATTTGCCCTTTGGACAGAGCACGATCTTAGATTATGCAAATAATCTTTTGTTCAAGCGCAATGTGATTTATATGAGGGAGAAAAACAGATGTTTTATCTTTAATAGATTAGATTTTTAGAGTATGAAGAACACATGCACAAATATATTGTAGTGGTTAATAGACACATGAATAGAAAGAGGTGTTCTTAGGGAGCAATTTCAAAGCCATTTCTGCACATTGAAAATTGGGTTTAGGTGTATCAATAGCTCCATATAAAATTGTGCAAAGCAGCAGCAAGAGCAACAAGTACACCCTAAGGGTGGAAAAGAGGGCACAAATAACAGGGGCAAAAATCCCCAAATGCAGCATGAGAGGGGCAAAGTGGCACCAAGAGTGGCATTAACATCATAAGGCACCATGTAGGGGAAAGAAAGGAACAAAGGTGGCATTAAAAAAAATCAGGTATTGATAGATTAATAAAGCAGCACTAAGAGTTATATGAAGATCCCAAAGCACCATGAGAGGTGCAAAGCAGCCACCCACAGTGGCAAGGTGTAAAGTCTAGCAGCAAGGTTAAGTGATAGAAAGATTCACAAGGCATAGGTTATGGGGTATGGCAGCAAGGCTGAGTGTTTAGCAAGAGTCCCAAGATGATACATCAGGGTGGCAGCAAGGCAGAGTGGCAGAAAGACCCTCAAGGTATAGTGTGAGGAACATGGCAGCAAGACTCCTAAGGTGTAGAGTCTGAGGTATGGAAACAAGGTTGAGTGATAGCGAGATCCCCAAGGTGTAGCATAAGGGGTATAACAGCATGACACAGTTGCATCTAGACCCCAAAGATATAGAGTTTGGGGTATGGTAGCAAGACAGAGTGGCAGCAAGAGCCCCAAGTTGTAGCATAAGGGGTATGGCAGCAAGGCAGTGGTAGCTAGTACACCAAGGTATAGCTTAAGGGTATGGCAGCAAGATGGAGTGGAAGCAAGAAACCCAAGTTGTAGCATAAGAAGTATGGCAGCAAGGCAGAGAGGACACAAGATCCCCAAGGTGTCGCACCAGGAGCAGGACAGCTTCATCACGATTGGTCCTCTGTCCTGTCTACTTGCCTATTTCTCCTGCCTCTGAACTGTCCTGGCTGCTACCTCACTCAGGGATTTCTTGATTGCTATAATTAACAGTTTCACTGCAGCACTTTTCAAAGGTCATAGACCATGAATGAGAAACATGAACACATTAAACAAACATTTTCATTTAAATTTGTGTGTGCCCTTCTTTCATTACCAGGGTCCACAAATGAAACAAAAATGGTCTCATTCATTGCATTTTACCATTTCAAATACATGCATAACCCTCCAAACTGTGAATTTCAGTATTATTCTGCAAAATTCCAGCTAGACTCTTGCCCATCCAAGGATGCCTCTCCAGCAAATATATTTAATTCTAGCTGCAGTTATGCAGTTCCATTTTGGTTCTTCTCCTTTCCCTCTCTTCCCTCCTTTTCCTCCCTTCTGGCCCCACCCCTATTTTCTTTCACTATTTTGCTTTTTCTTACCACTTGGGGACAATTGTGTAACCAAAAATTGGCAAAGGCCTGCTTAAATTACATCAAGTTTCAAACCTGAGCAACATATGTTCATTTTGAAAATGATCCCATCAAAACTTCCCACTCAATTGCATTGGCTAATTCATGGCAGAAAATATAATGTGCATGCATTTGAATAATCGGAAAGAATGTGCATAAATGACCCTGTGAATGTCTCTGTTCAGTGCAAGTAAACTTGCAGGGGCAATTCTTAAACAAGTCTTTATCTGCAGAAATGCCTTTGAAAATGACCATTCGTACGTTTTTGCACTTCTCCTTTGCACTCTCTGTATTCCCGTACAATGGAGTTTTAAAATACTTTGAAATATTTCCCCATTTCTTATGTCCATTCACTTCTCCATCATTTATCCTGTCATGTAACTAGATATGATACCGATCACATAACACTGAAATGATATTTATATTTCAATAACTCTTGAAAATTCATCATGGGGGTCCCATATTTCACTCAACAGCCATTGTTTTAAAATTTTGAATTCCCCCTCCCCCCCCCCCTCGAATATTGGTGCTCTGGAGCTGCAGCAGCAATGGTTCTGCTTAGAATATGGCCAGTCAAGGAAAATATTCACATCTGCCTTAGAGGGTAAAAACCATCTGCACATAGTCAAAGGGAGAAAACAGATTTCCTTAATTGGCATGGTCTATTACGCCAAATTGAAAATGATCATTGGGATGTTATTTATCATAAATCCAACATACAACATAAGAACATAAGAAATGCCATACAGAGTCAGACCAAAGGTCAATCAAGCACATCAATCTGTCTCTGACAGTGGAAAATCCAGTTTCCAAGGAATCTTATTGCTCATAACCAGGGAGAAGAGGTGTCTCCAAAGTCTACATAACTAATAATTGTTTATGAACTTTTCCTTCAGCAACATATCTAAACTCTAAACTCAGCTACACCTGCTGCTTTCACCATATCATCTGGCAATGATTTTCACAGTTTAATGTGTTTTGAGTGATAAAATACTTTCTATGATTTGTTTTAACTGTACCACCTATTAGGGATGTGCATTCGTTCAGGACAAATTAGCAATTACAACAAAAGTTCCTAATTCGTCCCGGTTCGGGGACCCCAAAACCCAAACAAATATTTCCCGAAATTTCGGGAAAAATTTGTTTTTGGGTTAGTGCGCACTAACTCCCATTAGTGCCTGCTAACGTAAAAATGTTAGCGTGCACTAATGGGAGTTAGTGCGCACTAACCCTAAATTCAAGTCCCCCCAAATTTCAAAGGCCCGAACCGCGGGAAATATCATATTTCCCGCGGTGGGCCAAAAACAAAGCCCAAACTGAAAGGGTCAGGCTTTGCACATCACTACTACCAATTAGCTTCATGAAGCTTCCTGTACTCATATTGGAAAAGGCTACAAATGTTCCCAATTTATCTGTCCCATACCATTCATGATTTTATAGACCTATCATCATCTCTCCTCTCAGTTCTCTCTTCTCTAGGCTGTTAGCCTTCTCGTAACATATTTAGCCTTTCCTCATAGAGGTACTGTTCCATCTCCTTGATCATATTAGTTTCTCTTGTCTGCACCTTTTCTAGCTCAGCTATGTCTCCTTTTCAGATGGGGTGAGAAAAAAAATCATACAAAACTCAAGTGGGGGGGGGGGGCATACCATGGAGCGTTATAGACACATTATGATATCTTCCACTTTATTTTTCATTCTTTTCCTTATAATTCTTAACATTCTATTTCCTTTTTTGACCACCACCGCACATTGAGATGAGTATTTCAATGTATTGACCAAAGTGACTCCAAGATCTTTTTCCTAGGTGATGATATCTAATTCCGAACCCAGTAGCATGCATCTGTAATTCAGTTTCCTCTTCCCTATATGTTTCACTTTGCACTTGTCCACATCAAACTTCATCTGCTAGTTGGATGCCCAATGTCCTCTTTCAATTTCTCACAATTGGTTTCTGATTTAAATACTGTGAATACATTTCTTCAAATTTATTCTCCTCACTCATCGTTCCTTTTTCCATATCATTAATAAATATAATAAAAAGCACTGCTCCAAGTACACATCCATGACATATGCCACTATTTACATTTCTCCAATGAGAGAAATTATAATTCAGTTCTATTCTTTGTTTTCTTTTAGCCAGTTACCTTACTTGCCTATCCACAACAGGACAGTGTCTCCTATCACACAACTCTTTAATTTCCTGACAAGTCTTTCATAAGGGACTTTGTCAAATGCCTTTTGAAACTCCAGATATACTATACTAACTGACTTATTCTTGTACACATGTTTATTAACCCCCTTAAAAATAATCCAACAGATTTATAAGACAAGACTTCCCTTTCTTAAATCCATATTGGTTCTGCCACATTAACCTATGACTATCCAGATGACTAGTACAATTTTTCTTCAGAATAACTTCTATCATTTCGCCTAGTACCGACATCCAACTCACTGGTCTGTAGTTTCCAGGATGACCCCTGGCACCATTTTTAAAAATGGGCATTCTGTTGGCCACCCTCCAATCCTCAAATACTGTGGCTGATTGAATGAGATGTTAGAGATTAATTATGCTACTATTTAATCTCTGTAATTTTTTAAATTCTTTTAGAACTCTAGGTTGTATACCAAACAGTCCAAGTGATTTGTTACTCTTTATTTGTCAGTTTGCTGATACATCTTCCCAATTCACCATGAGTTACTTCAGTTTCTGTGAATTATAATCCTCCAAGAATGTTTCTGAAGGAAGTATCTTCACAATATCTTCTTCAGTAAAGACCAAAGCAAATAATTCATTTTCCTGCTATGGTCTTTTCTTCCCCAATTGCACTCTTTACTTCATGTTCACCTATCAGGTAAACTGATTCCCTCATAGTCTTGTTGCTTCAAATATATGTGAAAATGTTTTTATTTTTGGTTTTTGCCTCTTTAGAAAGCTTCTTTTCAAATTCCCTTTTGGTCTGCCTTATTAATGCTTTACATCCAGCTTGTCAGTGCTTATGTCTTTCCTATTTTCTTCATTTGGATCTATGTTCCAGTAATAGCTTTTTCACATCAACATTTAATCATGTTGGCAGTTATTTGGTCTTCTTTCTACCTTTTCTTATACATGGAATACATCTGATTTGGGCTTTCAAGATGGTGTTTTTAAATAGCATCAATGCCTCAGGGGGACGTTTAACCTTTGCAGCTGCTCCTTTTAGTTTTATTTTTATAATTCATTTCCTCATTTTTTTATAGTCTCCGTGTTTAACATTAAATGCTACCTAATTAGTTTTCCTTAATGTCTTCCTTTCAGACATTATGTTATATTTGATTTTGTTATGTTCAAGATTTCCAAGCAGTCCCATCATCATTACCTCTCTCACCAGATCCTGCATTGCAGTTAGCATTAGATCTAAAATAGTCCCCTGCTTGTCTGTTCCAGGATCAGCTGCTCCATGGAGCAGTCATTTTTTGCATCTGGAAACTTTTAAATCCCTGGTATGTCCTGACAAAACCATTAATCAATATTGGGGTAAGTGAAATCTTCCATTATTATTGCGTTGCCTATTTTGTTAAACTTCCTAATTTCTGTTAGCATTTCTGTATCTTTATTCTGGCCAGGTGAATGATAGTCTGCCTCCGCAGCTATAACTTTTCCCCATTACACAGGGAATTTCTATCAATAGAGATTCCAGAAAACATTTTGTTTCCTGCATGACTTTTATTCCATTTGACTCTATGCCATCCTTAACATATAGCGTCACCACTCCACTAATTTAGCTTAGCCTTTCATTTTGATATAATTTATACCCTGGTATCACAATGTCCCATTGGTTATCATCCTTCACCAGGTCTCTGAGATGCCTATTATGACTACAAAAAGCACATGAGGGAAAATTCTTGGCTTTTTATCCTATTGAATCTTTTGTCAGCATATTAATTGGTCTACCTCTGGACATATCTCTGTTTGGGGTATAGAAGTTAGAAGCTATTTCCAATGCCTCATTATCTAATAATACTCTAAGATAACTTAACTCTTTCTTTCCTGGAATTGGATGTGAACATTATGACTCAACTTTGCAGAGTGCATGTATGCTGTCAAATGATGTTCTAAAACAAGGTCATGTGATCCAGATGTGCCTTTCACATTGAAACTGTTCGCATTCATGTTGTTCTAACATTGACATATCATGATGCTGTTTATCCTAAGGAAGGATGATCAGAGTGTGCAACAATTTTTACTGCTTCTGGAGCAGGCAAACACATGCTTCTCAAATTCTCATCAGGTTCACTGATTCTGAATGCTGCAAAACCAAAATGTTAAAATGGACCTTCTCCTAGTCTCCACCATCCCCTCAGGTTATCCTGAAATAATTCTTCCAGTTGGGTATGGACTCTTAACTTTAGGTTTGTGGAGGTTCTACTATTTTTTTCCTCCTTCTGTGACTATATTGCTAAAGAGTTCATCCATAACTCTCTTTTCTTCTTGCTGGAGTCTGAGGTGGGATGTTCATAATGGGGCAGATTTTATAAATCTGCGCATACGCGTACTTTTGTTCGCGCACCAGGCGCAAACAAGAGTACGAGGGATTTCAATAGATTTGCGCGTAGCCGCGCAAATCCATTAAAATCCGGGGTCGGCGCGAGCAAGGCTGCCCAAAATCGGCAGCCTGCGCGTGCTGAGCTGCACAGCCTGCCTCCGTTCCCTCCGAGGCCGCTCCGAAATCGGAGCGGCCTCGGAGGGAACTTTCCTTCCACCCCCCGCACAATCCCTTCCCTTCCCTTCCCCTACCTAACCCACCCCCCCCCCCCGGCCCTATCTAAACCCCCCCTACCTTTGTCGGCAAAGTTACGCCTGCTGGAAGCAGGCGTAACTTTGCGCTCACCGGGCCGGCTGCCGCGCTCCATGTTCCGGTCCGGGGGCTGGTCCGGAGGCCGCAGCCACGTCCCCGGAACGCCCCCGGAACACTCCCGGGCCGAAACCACGCCCGCGGTGCCACCCCCGAAACGCCACGTTACTCACGACACGCCCCGAAACGCCGTGTCACTCCCGGCACGCCCCCAACACGCCCCTCCATGCAAGCTCCGGGACTTATGCGTGTCCCGGGGCTTGCGCGCGCCGCCGAGCCTATGCAAAATAGGCTTGGCGCGTGCAGGGGGGGTTTGGGGTAGGTTTTCGGGGGGTACGCGTGTATCTTATGCGTGTACCCCTTTGAAAATCTACCCCAATGTCTCATAGATGGAAGGTAGTGGGAAAGAAGAACCCAAAATATGAAGCACCCTTTCATCAATGCAACTGATTCGTGCCATAGCTTAAGGATCTTTCTTTGACTTGCAGGGTTGCGGGGCCAAGACATTAAAAGAATCTGTAAAAAGATGAACAAATCTGAAGATTATCTCTACTTTATAAATGTAACCCCAATTCAGTCAATGGGCTGAATTTCAATGGGGCCATAAACATCCTGGGGCAGAGTCTCAATATCACAGTCACTAGTCCTTACTGCTCTGGGGTGTGGGTTCTTATCTTTTGGGGGAAGGATATCCTTCAAGGCTTATGGGCTGGAGTGGAGTTCCTTCTAAATGTGTGTTGCTGTGCCTGTTTGGGACGGGTACACTGACAAACCAGGCTGAAGTCACTGGATGAACGTTCAAAATGAAATTTACTGTGATTGATTGCAAAAGAATTAAGAATAATAAATAATGAAGTGTCCGTTACATCCAGGTTCTTTATCAAATGGTAGTCAGATTTAAAGTGTCTCTACATCTGTGCAGGTGTCCCTCAGTACAGTGGCTTAGAACGTGCTTATCCTCCATGGGGTGGAATGATAATTGTACCATAGTGATGTGGGTGGTCCTAACTGTGGATGGATAACCTTCCCACAGTACCTGAAGTCCACAGATACTCCCACTCTCCAACCATGCCACGTCCTGCATCCCTAGGATGAAAACTTCTTTGGGGGTCTCCAGATGTCCTTCTTCTCTTTTCTCCCTTGAATTCCTCTTCAAATCGGATAGATGCAGACATTCCTTGAGGGGAAAAAGCCTCTTACTGGAAACATTTCTTAAAGCTTCCAGCTCTGAGATAAGGAAAGGGGCAGAAAATATCTTTCTTCCCTATCAAGTATACAAAAAGAGGCAAAACGTCTACTTCTACCTTAATAGTCATTGAAACCTCTTCTTAGGGCGAAGAGGTGTACAGCTTTCTCTTGAGCTCTCTGGCTAGGAGAAAATAGACTGCCAGAAATGCACAGGCCCTCCTCTGAAACAAGATATGCAAAAACCTTAGTAAAATGGGAAAAAAATCCTTCCCTCACTCTCAAATCCCTAAAGTCCTGAACAAGGGAACTGGCAGGACAGTGCTTCTATCTTTCTTAGCTAGGCAGGGATCCACACTTGGAGAGCACAATGACACACATCTTGCACCTACAAAAGAAACTCTAAATTTCCACACACTACTTTGTCTTAGATTCCACCCCCCTTGCTTACTGAAAGTTAACCTTTGCAACAATCCTTTGGGGAGTGCTGTAGAGAATGGTATGTCCCACTAAGCTGGCTAAACAAAGAGCTGAGAACTAGGAATATCTACTAGAGACCCCATAGGTCTCAGAGATTTTGTATAGGGAGTCCTAATTTGTTTGACATGTTAGCAAAATCTTTCTGCTACCACCTCAATTACTGCTTCAACAAAATCCTTTTTCTTGGTCTGCTGACTCTCCAGAGCTTAGAACATGCTGGACAAAAGTGTTACTCTAAAGAAGCTAAATAGGAGGAACCCCCCAGTAGCTGCAAATCTGGGATGTTTGTTCTATATGTAGGTTGTGACAGGTGCAAGTGTGTCCTAATGCTATTCCTCTGTGCAATTATATTGATTGAATACCAGAAGAAATAAACATACTCTTTCTCTGGGACTTTGTGAGTGCTGATGTTGCCTAGAGTAGGCAAAGTTTTTCAAGCCATTGACTGTGCAGATGCCAGAGTAATGTGGAGGAGTAGCCTAGTGCTTAGAGCCACTAGGAAAGCCCTAGTTCAAATCCTGCTGATATTTCTTGTGACCTTGGGTAAGTCACATCACCTTCCAAGACCTCAGGTACCTCTTTAGGGCCTGAGTTGTTAAGTTTTTTTTCCCCATAGACATAAAATGGGGAAAAAAAGCCTTAGTAAATGAAACTCTTAGATTGCCAGCATTTCATCTTGAGTTATTAATGAAAAGGCATGAACAGGCATTGTAGTTGGTGATTTGATCATCGGGAACATAGATAACTGAATGGATGGTGGATGTGAGGTACCTTGCCTGTCTAGTGCAAAGTTGGCAGACCTCACACATCACCTAGATAGAATTTTACATAGAAACATAGAAATGACGGCAGAAGAAGACCAAACGGCCCATCCGGTCTGCCCAGCAAGCTATGCACTTTTTTTTTTCCTCTTACTTGTTACGCTTGGCTCTTAGTACCTTTTAGTTCTATTTCCCTTCCCTTTTAAATAGTGCTGGGGAGGACCTGACTGTCTTGGTCCATATGGGTAAGGATGGATAGGATGGTGTGGGAGGGAGGTTCTGGAAGCCAAATTTGGGATTTTAGGTAGAAAGCTGAAATCCAGAACCTCCTGGGTAGCATTCTCAGAAATGTTTCTCATTGCATGCATGGGACCCAGTGGCAGGAAGAGCTTCGAAGTCTCAATGTATTGATGAGATGATGGTGCAAGAAAGAGGGCTTTAGATTTGCTGGAATTACATGACTTTTTTGGGAAGGGGTTCCTCTTCTGAAAATATGGGCTCTACCTTAACCAGGGTGGAAGAAGATTGCGGGCACTAATATTTAGAAAGGAGCTAGATCCATTTTTAAATTAAATTATGGGGGAAAGACAACAGTCACTCAGGTGTTCATGGTTCAGACTGAGGTATTTTCAAAGGATACTGGCATGATGTGGAATTTATAATAACCCAATAAAGAGATTGTGATAAGGGCAGAAGTAGCCCAGGTGCATTTAAATAAAGAACAGAGAGAAGGAAATGATTATAAACTACTCATTTCAACTACTAGGCATGCTGTGAATATAATTAAAAATCATAGTTTGAATTGTCTGTATGTGAATACCAGAAGCCTACAAAATAAGATTGGAGTGTTAGAAATGATGACACTGATGAAGATGCAGACATAATAAGCATCTCAGAGATCTGGGGGAAGAACGATAACCAATGGGATACTGTGATACCAAGGTAGAAATTATTAGAGATGTGAATCGGAACCGGAATTAGTTCGGTTCCGGTTCAGATTCAAATCTTATAATTTTTATCGTCCAGCCCGATTGGTTTTTTGTTTATCGGCTGCGCCTGATCCGATAAACAAAAAACCCACCCTGACCCTTTAAAACTGACCCCTTAGCCTCCCCCACCCTCCCAACCCCTCCAAAAACATTTTAAAATTACCTGGTGGTCCAGTGGGGGTGCCGGGAGCGATCTCTTGCTCTTGGGCCGTCGGCTGCCTCTAATAAAAATGGCACCGATGGCCCTTTGCCCTTACCATGTGACAGGGTATCCGTGCCATTGGTTGGCTCCTGTCACATGGTAGGAGCACTGGATGGCCGGCGCCATCTTTAAACTAAGGGGGTCAATTTTAAAGGGTCGGGGTGGGGTTTTTTTTATCGGGCCATCAGCACCATTTTTATTAGTGGCAGCCGACGGCCTGAGAGCGGGTGATTGGTCCCGGGGCTTCCACTGGAACACCAGGTAATTTTAAAACGTTTTGGGGGGGTTTGGGAGGGTGGGGGAAGGTAAGAGATTAGTTTTAAAGGGTCGGGATGGGTTTAGGGGTTGTTTTGGTGTGCCGGTTTTCCCGCCCCCTCCCAAATAACTCCTGTTAGTGGACACAAACCCGATTAACGATTTTTCATGATAAATCGGAGGAATTTCTATTGTATCACACTATTTAATGATTTTTGACGATTTAAAAAAATGTCAGATGATATTTTAAATCGTCAAAAAACGATTCACATCCCTAGAAATTATATCAAAATGATAGACTCGGTCAAATTGGTGGAGAGATGATGCTACATGTTAAGGATGGCATAGAGTCAAACAAGTTGAAAGTCCTACAGGAAACAAAATGCTAGGAAAAAATATAGCTAATAATGAAATTCTAATAGAAAAATTAGGAAAGCTAACAAATTAAGTAACACTATAAAAATTAATTGATTTCATTACCCCAGTATTGATTGGGCAAATGTCTCATTAGAACATACTAGGGAGGTAAAATTTACAGATGCAATAAATGACTGCTTCATGAAGCAGCTGGTGCTGAAACCAACAAGAGGGGAAAGTAATCTAGATCTAATCATCACTATGATGCAGGATCTCGTGCAAGAAGTAACAGTGATGGAGCCACTTGGTAACATTGATCAAAGTGTAACAGAATGTTGGGAATTATTAGAAAGGGAATGTTGAATAAAATGGAAAATGTCATAATGCCTCTGTATCGCTCCATGGTGAGACCACACCTTGAATACTGTGTACAATTCTGGTCGACGCATCTCAAAAAAGATATAATTGCGATGGAGAAGGTACAGAGAAGGGCTACCAAAATGATAAGGGGAATGGAACAACTTCCCTACGAGGAAAGACTAAAGAGGTTAGGACTTTTCAGCTTGGAGAAGAGACGACTGAGGGGGGATATGATAGAGGTGTTTAAAATTATGAGAGGTCTAGAACGGGTAGATGTGAATCGGTTATTTACTTTTTCGGATAGTAGAAAGACTAGGGGCACTCTATGAAGTTAGCATGGGGCACATTTAAAACGAATCGGAGAAAGTTCTTTTTTACTCAACGCACAATTAAACTCTGGAATTTGTTACCAGAGGATGTGGTCAGTGCAGTTAGTATAGCTGTGTTTAAAAAAGGATTGGATAAGTTCTTGGAGGAGAAGTCCATTACCTGCTATTAAGTTCACTTAGATAATAGCCACTGACATTAGTAATGGTAACATGGAATAGACTTAGTTTTTGGGTACTTGCCAGGTTCTTATGGCCTGGATTGGCCACTGTTGGAAACAGGATGCTGGGCTTGATGGACCCTTGGTCTGACCCAGTATAGCATTTTCTTATGTTCTTATGTTCTAAATATAACAAAATCACTGAAGGAAGGACATTAAGGAAAAATTCTGCAGTAGAATTTAACTTTAAACAAGGAGACTATGAGAAAATGAGGCTATTAGTTTGAAAAAAACACTAGGAGCAATGATAAATATTAAACATTTGCATGCGACTTAAGTGCTGTTTAAAAACAGCATGTTGGAAGCCCAGAAAAAATGTAGTAGGAAAGGTAGTAAGAAGACAAAATAACTGGCAGCATGGTTAAATGGTGGCATGGAAGAGGTCATTAAAGTCAAAAGGACATCTTTCAAAAACTGGAAGATGGATCTAAATAAAGAAAATAGCATTGGGAAGATAGTTGCAAATTATTAACAAGGCAGGCCAAAACAAAATTTGAAAAGAAGCTTGTGGCCTACATGTGCATGTGCATGCGCTACCTGGCGTGCGCACATGTACACCCAATTTTATAACATGCGTGCACATGTTATAAAATTGGGGGTCGTCGAGCACAAGGGGGTCGGCGAGCACAAGGGGGTGCACAATTTTGCACCTTGTGTGCGCCGAGCCGCACTGCCATCCCTTGTTCCCTCTCAGGCTGTTCCAAAATCGGAGCGGCCTGGAAGGGAACTTCCCTTCCCCCTAACCTGTCCTTCCCACCCGTTCCCCTAACCTTTTCTCCCCCTAACCCTACTCTAACCCCCCCCCCAAAAAATTTTGTATTTACCTTTTGTGCCTGCCTCTGGGCAGGCTCAAGTTGCGTGCGCCGGCCGACTGCTGGCGCGCGATCCCAACCACAGTGGCAAATAGCCACTGTGCCTGGAGACTCAGACCCACACCCACCCCGCCCTCTTCCCACCCCTTTAGTAAAGCCCCATGACTTACATCTGTCCCAGGGCTTTACGTGCATCACCGTGCCTTTTGAAAATTGGCCCGGTGCGTGTAACCTTTTTAAAATCCGGCCCTCTGTTAAGTATATTCAAAGCAAGAAGCCTCAGAGGGAGTCTGAAGGACTGCTAGATGACTGAAGAGGAAAAGGAGCACTTGAGGAAGAAAAGGCCATAGCAGAAAAACTAAATGAATTCTTTGTGTTGGTTTTTATTGAGGAAAGTATTGGAGAGATACCTACTCCAAAAACATAATTTAAGGGTGATGATTCAGTGGAATCGAAGCAAATCATTGTGAACCGGGAAGATATAATAAAGCAAATTGACAAACTAAAGAGTAACAAATCACTGGGTCCAGATGGTGTATACCCCAGAGTTCTGAAATAACTAAAAGATGAAATTGCAAACATCTCATTCAGTTCTGTTATAGTACCTGAGGATTGGAAGGTTGCCAACATAACGCCCATTTTTAAAAAGGATTTTGGGGTGATCCAGGAAATTATAGACCAGTAAGCTTGATGTCAGTACCAGGCAAAATGGTAGAAGCTAGTCTAATGAACAAAATAACTTGCCCTCTGGATAGACATAGTTTAATGGGGCAGAGCCAACTTGGGTTTAGCAAAGAGGAGTTTTGATTTACGAATCTGTTAGATCTTTTTGAAGGGATTAATACATATATATACAAGGGTGAGTCAGCTGATAGAGTATATCTGGATTTTCAAAAGGCATTTGGTAAAGTATCTCATGAGAGGCTCATAAAGAAATTAAAGAGTCAAGGGATAGGAGGCAATGTCCTATTGTGGTAATTGGTTAAAAGATTTGAAACAAAGAGCAGGAATGAATGGTCATTTCTCTCACTGGAAAAGATAAATAATGGAGTGCCCAGGGATAAACACTGGAACTGGTACATTTTTTAAATATATTTATAAATGATCTGGAAAAGGGAGTGATGAGTGAGGTTATCACATTTGCAGATAACACAAAATTGTTCAAAGTAGTTTAATCATAAGGTGATTGAGAGAAATTGCAAGAGGGCCTTGCAAGACTGAGGGGTTGGGCATCTAAATGTCAGATGAAATGTAATGTGCAAAGTGCAAGTGCAAAGTGATAAATGTAGGGAGGAATATTCCAAACAATAGTTCCTCAATGCTGGATTCTGTATTAAGTGTCCCCACCCTGAAAAGGATCTTGGAGTCATAGTGGACATTACTTTGAAATCATAAGAACATAAGAAGTTGCCATACTGGGTGAGACTGAGGGTCCATCAAGCCCATCATCCTGTTTCCTGCAGTGGCCAATACAGGTTACAAGTACATGGCAAGTACCCAAAAACTAAGTATATCCCATGCTACTGATGCCAGTAATAGTAAAGGTATTCCCTAAGGGGTAGATTTAAAAAGGAGCGCGCAGGCGTACATGTGCACGTGCTACCCGGTGCGCACACATGTACGCCCAATTTTATAACATGCGCGCGCAGGTGCGCGCATGTTATAAAATCCGGGGTCGGCGCAAGCAAGGGGCTGTACAATTGTGCACATTGCACATGCCAAGTCTGCTCTGAGCCGTGCTGCTTTCCCCCGTTCCCTCCCAGGCCGCTCCGAAATCGGAGCGTGTAACCTTTTTAAAATCTGGCTCTCTGTCAAGTATATTCAAAGCAAGAAGCCTGGGAAATCAGAGTGGCCTCAGAGGGAACTTTCCTAGCCCCCCACCCCACCTTCCCTTCCCTTCCCCTACCTCCCCTGCCCTTTCCCCCCTACCTTTGATGACTTATTTTTTTTGTTTTAAAACTTACTTCAGCCCTGGGGCCGAAGTAAGTTGCGCGTGCTGGCTAATTGCCGGTGCGCGATCCCCTGCCCAGCGACCGTACGGAGGCCTCTGGCCACGCCCCACCATGCCCCCAGGCCACCCCTTTTATAAAGCCCTGGGACTTATATGCATCCTGGGGCTTTACACGCATTGCTGGGCCTTTTTAAAATAGGCCCGGCGTCCATATCCTTTTGAAAAACCGGCCCTAAGTCAATTTGATTAATAGCAGTTAATGGTCTACTCCTCCAGGAACTTATCCAAAGGTTTTTAAACCCAGCTACACTAACTTCCCTAACTATATTCTCCAGCAACAAATTCCAGAGCTTAATTGTGCATTGAGTAAAATATAATTTTCTCCAATGTGCTCTAAATGTGCTATTTTGCAATTTGATAGACTACCCCCTAGTCCTTCTATTATACAATGTAGAAAATAACAGATTCACATTTACCCATTCTAGTATTCTCATGATTTTATAGACCTCTATCATATCCCCCCTCAACCATCTCTTCCCCAAGCTTAACAGCCCTAATTTCTTTAACCTTTCTTCAATGGGGAGCCGTTCCATCCCCTTTATCATTTTGGTCGCCCTTCTCTATACCTTCTCCAGTGCAACTATATCTTTTTTGAGATGCAGCGACCAGAATTGCACCCAATACTCAAGTTGCGGTCTCACCATGGAGCGATATAGAGGCAAAATAACATTTTCTGTTTTATTCACCATTCTCTTCCCAATAATTCCTATCATTCTGTTTGCTTTTCTGACCACCACAGCACCACTGAGCTGATGATTTCAATGTATTATCCACTATGACGCTTAGATCTTTTTCCTGGGTGGTACCTTCTAATATGGAACCTAACCGTGTAACTACAGCATGGGTTATTTTTTCCTATTTACATCACCTTGTACTTGTCCACAATAAATGTAATCTGCCATTTGGATGCCCAATCTTCCAGTTTCGCAAGGTTCTCCTGCAATTTATTACAATCCACATGTGATTTAACTACTCTGAATAATTTTGTGTCATCTGCAGATTTGATCACCTTACTATTGTATCCCTTTTCAGATCATTTATAAATATAAATGTCCAAGTACATATCTATGAAGCACCCCACTGATTTCCTTTTTCCACTGAGAAAACTGACCATTTAATCCTACTACCTATTTCCTGTCTTTTAACCAGTTTTGTAATCCACAAAAGTACATTGCCTCCTATCCCTTGACTTTTAGTTTGCTTAGAAACTCCTCATGAGAGATTTGGTCAAACACCTTCCCTCAGAGAGGAAATGCCAGGAAGAGATGCTGGTGCCAGGTAGGCGACCCACCCACTACCTGACCAGCCGCCCACTACCTGCCCACTACCAGGGAGATCATCGGCGTGGCAGTGATACTGCAGTAGGAGAAATTACTACCTGGCACCAGCCTCTACAATCTCCGGCCGGCATCAACGCAAGAAGCAACAGGGGTTTGAGCTGAGGGTGCCCCTGTCCCTCCAGCCCCCCCCCTCGGAGAGGAAATGTCAGGAAGTGGTACCAGTGCCAGGTAGGCAAATTGCCCACTGTACAACTGCCCGCACACCACCAGGGAGATCATCGGTGCAGTGGCAATACTGCAGTAGGAGAAAGACCTATCTGGCCTCTACAATCTCTGTCCAGCATTGACGAGGGAAGCAACAGGGGGTTGAGCCAAGCGCACTCCCATCCCCCCTGGAGAGGAAATGCCAGGAAGTGGTGCCATAGTTAGGTAGGCAACCCGCCCGCCGCCCAACTGCGGAACCGCCCACTCTCCACTACCCACCTACCACCAAGGAAATCATCGTTATGGAGGTGCCGCTATAGGCACTTGCACCAGGAGATGTGTGCCTTGGCACGCACATGAAAAAACACAACAAAAGAGTTTGCCCCTTTGTGCGCCCCTTCATGCATGCCTAAAGCGAATCCTGAAGTTATTCCTCCTCTCTACTCTTCTGCTCCAACTACATAAGAAAAATGGAGCTGGCCCACATCATCACCTTAGGAGAGCCACTATTGTCAAACAGCAAATGAACACTAACCTAGTCTACCCCGCGAGCAATGACAACTCCTTAGCAGCCCACTCCTACCTAATGCTCACTCTGCTTCTTATGAATGTGCAGTCTATTTAAAAAAAAATCCTGGTAATTAAATGATTTAATTGGAAAGTTAAACCCGACCATCTTCTGCATCACTGAAATCTGGGTGAACAATAAAGATAATGTACTCTTCAATCAAATTGAACATTGTAAATTTGATGTCTATCACTTCCTGAAATCTAAACGTAAAGGTGGGATATACTTAATATTTAGTAAAAAACAGATCAAACTTATTCCATATAAAGTAGAAATTAACCCTCCCTATGAAGTTGCTATACTTAAATCACTTCAAATAAACATCGGATTGGTCTATTGCCCCCCCCCCCCCCCAGGACTACCTCAAAAGGACTGCTTACCACTAATAGAAGTTTTCACTAAAGCATTTCCTACACCTGAGTCTACCCTCATAATAGGTAACTTTAATCTACATGTTGATAAAGTAACCAAATTTTCTGCGTTTGAAACCTTCTTAGAAACAATGGAAGTAATGGGATGCTCAAAATTCGTAACCAAATCCACACATAAAGCAGGACACACCCTTGATCTTATATTTGCTAATCACAACAATTGTGTGATAAATACCTCTCACACAATATTGCCTTGGTTTGATCACCAATTATTAAATGTGGACATAAACTTCCTCAATTCCCCCCCCCCCCCCTCCAAAACAAAAACAGAAACAAATAATAACCAGACATTCACCTTCAGGAAAAAGATTGAGCCTGATTTACTTACAGAATCAATAAAAAATAAACTAACAGATTTCAGCCATGCTAATGCCTCTGCTTCATTCAAGGCCTGGGATAACATGGTTAAAGAAATTGCTGATAACTTAAGTCCAATCCAAACAAAAACTATCCAATTAGATCCATGTACCTCTAAACAAAAGAAACCATGGTACAATGAAGAATGAAGATGCTCTAAACAATCATTGAGAAACTATGAGAAACTCTGGCGGCAACACCAAACTCAGAATCACTTGGAAAATACAGATCAATACTTTGTCAATACCGGGTGTTAATTAACACTGCAAAAAAGAAATACTATACTAAACAGATTTGTTGGGTAATATTTAACTCTAAATTACTCTTTGATGTTGTTAAACATCTAATCAAGAACCCACATTTCTCAATCTTGAGCAAAAACTGCTTCTTAAAGAATGCCTGCAATGAATACGCCAATCATTTGTTGGAAAAAATAAACAGGCTAAAAATTAATTTTTCAACCTGCTCTCCTACCATAGCACATGTTGAAAAACACGAACCAGCTAAATGGACTGCTTTAATCGAGAGTATCTAAATTTCAAATCAATCAAATCATTACTAAAATAAAACCTGCAAATCACCACTTGACCCCCATTCCAACTAACTCCTTAAAACTGATACATAACATTATCACTTCAACAATCACATCCTTAATCTGTCAATCTCAGAAGGATTAGTTCCAGATAGGGCTAAACAAGCAGTGATAAAACCTATCCTTAAAATATACCAGCAATTCTGACAACTGGGAGAATTATTGATCTATATCGAAACTGCCCTTCTTCTAAACAATTCTTCAAAAAGCTGTATTATCTCAACTAGAAGACGTTCTAGATGACCATCACATTGTACATCCAAACCAATTCAGGTTCATAAAAAAATCACTCAACCGAGACTTTATTCGTGTCCTTAATAGAGATGAGCTTTGTTTTCTGGCTCGGGTTGGGTTTCGGTTTGGACGCTTTGTGGGAAAACTTGTTTTCCCATGGATCGTTTTTCGCCAAAAACGAAACTGGAACCCAAACCCAAAACCGTAAAAATGAATAAAAAAAACCAAAACACGAATCGGAAAAAAAACCACGAATCGGAAAAAAACCCACACCAACCCTTCATATTTACTTTCTTATAACCCCTCCCCACCATCCCGATCCCTCCCCAAGACTTACTAAAAGTCCCTGGTGGTCCAGCAGGGTCTTGCAAGCATTCTCTCCCTCCATGCCGTCCAGCTGTCGGGCCTGCTATGACTCCTACCATGTGACAGGGGATGACCAATGGCACCGGTTGCCCCTGTGACATTGTAAGGGCAAAGCTATCGGCACCATTTTGAGTGATAGCAGGCCCGACAGCCTGAAGGCATGGAGGGAGAGATCGCTCGCGGGACCCCGCTGGACCACCAGGGACTTTTAGTAAGTCTTGGGGAGGGATCGGGATGGTGTGGGGGGGGGGGGGGTGGTGTAAGAAAGTAAAATTGAAGGGTTGGGGTGGGTTTTTTTTGCTTTTTTTAAATAAATGTGCCCCCCCCCCCCCCCGCACTAACCCAAAAACAAATTTTCCCCGAAGCTCGGGGAAAATCCGTTTCATGGTTCAGGTCCCCCCAAACCACAACGAATTAGGCAATTTCATTGAAATTGCCTAATATGTTATAAAAGAATGCACATGTCTAGTCCTTAATGGACTCCATACTACAGGGATTTAGCAATGGCAAATCCTATATCCTGGTGCTAATTGACCTAACAGCAGCCTTTGACACTGTTGACCATACCCTACTATGCCATCAGCTGAGCAAAATCAGAATTGATAGCAATGTGCTTAAGTGGTTCACCTCCTTTCTATCAAAAAAGACATTGCAAGTCAAACTGGGCAACCACATGTCTGGCACTTTCCCAGTTGATGCAAATGTCCCGCAGGGTTCAGCACTATCCACAACTCTAATCAATATCTATATGCTTCAACTATGCAAATTACTATCTGATCTAGGAATCACCTTCTACCTATATGCTGATGACATACAGTTCTACATACCATGTACCAAATCCGTGGAAGATGCAACACTGATTCTCGTGTCACACATGAAAGCTATACAACTTGAACTATCCAAACTCAAACAAATGCTAAATACAAAAAAGTCTGAAACCATTCTGTTAAGAAGAAATCTATCTATAGCAACCCTGCAGAAACTCAACCTCAGTAACTTCAGTATTTCACCCTCACACCAACTGTGGGACTTAGGAATACAGATTGACGAGAACCTGACTATGGAAAAGCATGTAAACAAACTAATCAAATTAGACTGTGCTAAACTGTGCTTTCTACATAGACTTAAACCACTGCTGACTCATGTAGACATCTGCACAGTCCTGCAAACCCTCATTTTCTCAAACTTAGACTACTGTAACTCACTTTTACTTGGAGTACCTAACTATATACTGAAAAACTACAACTAGCAGGTCAAGAAAATGTGATCACATCTCGCATGCACTGATAGCTCTTCATTGGCTACCTGTACAACGCTGTATCAATTACAAAGTCTTAACATTAATACATACCTCCATCCATTCTAACAACTCTGGTCTGGTAGGTGTAGCACTACAGCCATACAAGCATTAAGATCTCAAAACAAAGGGCTTATAGCTGTGCCATCTTTACAAAATATTCATCTAACAAAAATAAGAGACCATGTGTTCTCCATAGCAGGCCCAATATTATTGAACTGTCTACCCAAGACACTACAACTGACCCCAGAAACAAAGAAATTTAAATGTGACCTAAAAACATGGTTATTTCAAAATGCCTATGACCTAACGTAAAACCTTCTGTACACAGAGCTTCCACCAACAAGGTCAAATCCATTCAGACGTTAACAATTGAACCAAAAACTTCTTCACATCCCAACCACGTCCAAATAAATAAAACTGAAACCTATTATATACAAATCTATTCCATCCCGATTACATTATTCAACACATATCTCGATGTATAATATGTATGATAGATGTTCACGTCAAGTCAGTGTACATGTCAATCTATTATATATATATGTCATATTGTAACCCGTTGTGATCTTCACTTGGAATGACAGTATCTAAAATGGCTAAATAAATAAATAAAATCCAAAAACACTAAATCTACCAGTTCACCTTTATCCACATGTTTATTAATCGCCTTAAAAAAAATGTAACAGATTAGTGAGGCAAGACTTCCCTTGGGTAAGTCCATGCTGTCTGTGTTCCGTCCATGCTGTTCTGTGTTCCTTTCCATTTATATGTTCTGTGATTTTGATCTTAGTTTCTAGGGATGTGAATTGTGTGCCCAATCGTTTTAACGATCGATTTTGGCTGGGGGGGGGGGGGGTGGAATCTGATCGGCATGTTTTTTTTTTTGTAAAAAAATCGGTTTTTCGGTTAAAACCCGATTTTTCATGATAAATAGGTGGATTTCCTATTGTATTGAGTCCCTTACCGATTAATGATGATTTTAAAATTATCGGACGATAATTTAAATCGTTAAAAAACGATTCACATCCCTATTAGTTTCCACTATTTTTCCCGGCACTGAAGTCAGGCTCATTGGTCTATAGTTTCCCAGAGCTCCTCTGGAGCCCATTTTAAATATTGGGATTACAATGACCACCCTCCAGTCAGCAGGTACAATGGGCAATTTTAATGATAGATTACAAATGTTTACTAAAAGATCTGCAATTTCATTTTTTAGTTCTTTTAGAACCCTGGGGTGCACACTTTCTGATCCAGGTGATTTGCTACTCTTTAGTTTGTCAATCTGGCCTTCTACATCTTCCAGGCTCACTGGGCCAGATTTTAAAAGCCCTGCACATGTAAATAAGGCAGGATTTACGCATGCGGGGGGGGGGGGGGGGTACGTGCACTGAGCCTATTTTGCATAGGCCTGGGGACGCTCGCAAGCCCCGGGAAGCGCGTATGTCCCGGGGCTTTGAAAAGGGGCTGGAAGGGGGTGTGGGTGTGACACTGGTCCAGGGTCGGTCCAGGGGCATGACCGAGGTCTCCGGCACAGCGGCCATGCCGGAGGATTGCATGCTGGCAGCCGGCCAGTGCGCGCAAGTTACGCCTGCCAGAGGCAGATGTAAATAAGAAAATAAAGATAGGGGGGATTTAGGTAGGGCTGGGGGCTGGGTTAGATAGGGGAAGGGAGGAGAAGGGAGGGGAAGGTGGGGTGGGGAGCAGAAGGAAAGTTCCCTCCGAGGACGCTCCAATTTAGGCCTCTGAGGCAACGGGGAAAGCCATCGGGGCTCTTCTAGGGCTCGGCGTGCGCAAGGGGGCAGATTTTCAAAGGGTTACACGCATATGACCCGGGGCTTTGAAAAAGGGGCGGGAAGGGGCAGGGTCGGGGGCATGTCGCCGGTCCGGGGGTGCGACTGAGGCCTCCCGCACAGTAGCTGTGCCGGGGGATGGCTTGCCGGCAACCGACCAGCACGCGCAAGTGGCAGGTGTAACTATTGAAAACAAGGTAGGGGGGATTTAGATAGGGCTCGGGGGTGGGTTAGATAGGGGAAGGGAGGAGAAGGTGGGGAGGAGTGGAAGGAAAGTTCCCTCTGAGGCCACTCCGATTTCGGAGTGGCCTCAGAGGGAATGGGGAAAGTCATCGGCTGCATGTGCATGTTATAAAATTGGGCATAGATTTGTGTGCGCCGGGTTGCGTGCACAAATCTACACCCTCGCATATCTCTTAAAATCTGGCCCACTGTGATTTGGTTCATTTCATCCAAATCTTCACCCTTGAAAACTGTCTCCGGAACTGGTAGCTTCCCAACATTCTCATAAGTAAACACAGAAGAAAATAATTAATTTAGCCTGTTCTTACTGGCCATACCTTCTCTATGAATCCCTTTAACCCCTAGTTCATTATCCAAATGACTTCTTCACAGGTTTCCTGCTTTGGATATATTTTAAAAAAAAATTATTATGAGTTTTTGCCTCAGTTAAGTTTGCAGCAGTGGTGAAAAAAGCAATCAGAATGTTAACTATTATATAAGGAAAGGAATGGAAAATAAATGGAAAATAAAACAGAAGATGACATAATGCATTTGTTTTGTTCCACACCTTGAATATTGTGTGCGGTTCTGGTCACCCCATCTCAAAAGAGAAATAGAAGAACTTGAAAAGGTACAGAGAAGGGTGATGGAAATTTTAAACTGGATGATACACTACAGCCTCCCTATGAGGAAAGACTAAACAGGTTGAACTCTTTAGTTTGGAGAAGAGAGGGCTAAGAAAAGATATTATAGAGGTCTATAAAATCATGTGTAGAGTGGAACAAGTAAATAGGGAATGGTTATTTTACCTTTACAATAGTACTAGGACTAGGGGATATTCCATGAAGCTAATTGGTAACGCTTTTAAAACAAATCAGAGAAAGCATTTTTTCATTCCATCATACAATTTAATTGTGGAATTTGTAACCAGAGGATGTGGTGAAAGAAATTAGTATAGCTGGGTTTTAAAAATGGTTTAGACAAGTTCCTGGATGAAAAGTCCATAAACTATTATTAGCCAGATAGAGCTGAGAAGCAACTGCTTATCCCAATTATGAGCAAGAAGGATTTGATCTGTTCTTTGGGATCCTACTGGGTAACTGTTATCTGAATGGGCCACTGTCGAGACCAGATGCTGGGCTTGATGGACCTCTGGTTTGACCCAGTATGGTATTTTTAATGTTTTTATGATCTAATAAAATAAATATATGTTATTAATATTTATTGAGGAGCAGTTGCATCATAGGTGCATGCCTATATCAAGTAGGGAATGTAGAATAAACAAGGAAAAAAAGAAAGCAAGATAGGTGAAGTTCCTTGTAAATGCTCCAGAAGCTGTAACTTTATATCAGATTGCTATAGCAGATATTTTCTAAAAATTGCAGTACCGCCATTCAAATCAGTGAATCAAGTGTGATTCATTCTGAATTTATTACTGTGCTTTTTTGCAGCACGTCATTGGGTATAATTTTAGAAATTGCAATGCCAAATGTTTTACAGTAAAAAAAAAAAAAAAGATACTGCTGTTTCAAAGACAGAATAATTATCTATACCAAAAGTAGTATATAAACATGCAAAGGTTATTTCATTTTGACTACAACCATGAAAGAATGTTAATTCTTAGCACTTAATAGTAAATTAGTGTCAGTAATACATGGTAATGCAGTCTGACAATAGCAGAGGGTGTAACATTAATTGTGATCTGCAGAGAAACAGCTGAAGATCAATTATTTTTTATCTTTACCTATATATAAATATATATTCACCTATTTATTTTGCTTATAACACCTATTGTAGGCATATTTTGCATTAAATATTTTTAAAATTTCATAAACAGGGTAATTTTCAAAGAGACCTCTGTGGGTAAAATAGTGTTTTATGTGCAGAAATGGCCTTTTTGAAAATTGCCTAGCTGATATGTACATAAAGGGCCAACATTTAAAAGGTGTGTGCGGGTGTAGATTTGTTCGCGCAACCCGGCGCGAACAAATCTATGCCCGATTTTATAACATGCGCATGCTAACGCGCGCAAGTTATAAAATCCAGGGTCAGCGAGTGAAAGGGGGTGCACAATTGTGCAACTTGCGCGCGCCGAGCCATGCAGCCTTCCTACATTCCCTCCAAGGCCGCTCCGAAATCGGAGTGGCCTCGGAGGGAACTTTCCTTCCTCCTCCCCCCAGCTTCCCCTCCCTTCCCCTATTTAACCCACCCCCCAGCCCTACCTAGAACCCCCCTTACCTTTTTCAGGTAAGTTGCACCTCCCTCTCTGCTGGCGTAGCTTACGCCAGCCAGCCAATGGCTGGCCCGCGATCCCGGGCACAGCGGCAAATGACTGCTGTGCCTGGAGGCTCCGGTCATGCCCCTGCCGCACCCCCGGACCACCCAAGCCCCGCCCCTTTTTGCAAGCCCCGGGACATACGCGCGACCCCGGGGCTTGCGCTCACCGCCGAGCCTATGCAAAATAGGCTCGGCGCGCGCAGGGGCAGATTTTCTCGGGTTACGTGCATATGTTATATGCGTAGCCTTTGAAAATCTGTCCCACAATTTTCATACCCACCCTGAATGCATGTAATGTTAAACACATTGCGGATCGTCATAATGGAGGTGGAAACAGGGTGGGGTTTGCATTTATGCGCATGTGCTTTGATTTTTTCAAAGTTTGCACTCAAATTTTCCCAAACACTTTCCTCGCACAAAATAGCAGAAGAAATGTTTTGTAACTTGTGTGGGCTAATTTTCAAAGCAAAATTTCATGCATAAGTTTGCTTTGAAAACTGATGTCACCTAGGCTTATAACAGCCTGCCCGTTAATGCAGGCTGTTAGAAAATTATCCCCTAAGTGAGAATATGCAATAAATTTTGGAATATCGAAAGGGCAACATCAGCCTTTACTGAGGATTTCTGATACCCATATGGAAGTGCCTAATATAGTACCTACCACTTCTGAATGGGATGGTCACACCATAAAAATAATTCTCATTTGCCATGGTTATTTATTGTTGCCATTTGTCTGGATTTTCTCCAGAGAGTACAGAATTTAAAGGCAGTGTCTGGAAGCCAGAGGGAAAGATAAAATATCTGGAAATTATCTTGAGTTTAGCCATCGAGTCCAGCTCAGTAACTTTGTTAGCACCTGTCAGCTGCCTGCATCTTCTCACATAGCCTGGAAATAGTGTGGTTTAACTTTACAACCCACAGTGGCACTACAATATGAACAGTTTATCAATGTGAGGAGGGTGGGGGAAGCTAAGGGGTTACTTTTAAAGAGTCGGGGTGGGTTTTTTGTTTATTGGCTGGGCAGCTGATAAACAAAACGCGATTGGGCCCGATGGGAAAAAACCCACATGTGAATCTGAACCGGAATCCAAACCGATTCCGGTTCCGATTCACATCTCTAGTATTTACTATGAGACTGATCACTAGGGATGTGCAGCAGGGATGGATTCAACCCATTCGTATTCGTGGGGAGCCAAATCCATTGCATCCATTCTTGGGGGACTCCAATCCGTTCATTAGTTACGTATGTATTCGTTTCCCAAAATAAACCCCATCCCAACCCTTTAAATTTTATTAACTACAACCCCCCACCCTCCTGACCCCTCCAAGACTTATCAAAAATCCCTGATGGTCCAGCGGGGGTCCTGGTGCGATCTCCTGCACTCGGGCTGTCAGCTGCCGATATTCAAAATGGCGCCGATAGCCTTTGCCCTCACTATAATACAGGGGATACTGTGCCATTGGTTGGCCTCTGTCACATGGTAGGAGCAATGGATGACCGACGCCATCTTGGGGGGGTCAGGAGGGTGGCAGGAGGGTGGCAGGAGGGTGGCATCTTGGAGGTCAGGAGGGTGGGGGGATTGTAGTAAACCCCTCACCCTCCTGAACCCCCCAAGACTTGCGAAAAGTCCCTGGTGGTCCAGCAGGGGTCCTGGAGCGATCTCCTGCATTCGGGCCGTCGGCTGCTAGTATTCAAAATGGTGCCGATGACCTTTGCTCTTACTATGTCACAGGGGCTACTGGTGCCATTTTTCGGCCCCTGTGACATAGTGAAGGCAAAGGCTATCAGCTCCATTTTGAATACCGGCAGTCGACGACCCAAGTGCAGGAGATCGCTCCAGGACCCCTGCTGGACCACCAGGGACTTTTGGTAAGTCTTGGGGGTTCAGGAGGGTGGGGGGTTTATTCGTTAGATATGTTGTATTCGTGGGGGTTCGCCATATGTTTCGTGACCCCATGGATACAACAAATAGGGAGATATACGTTGCGGATTGCCAGTACGTCGAAAATGAATGCACACCCCTACTGATCACTGGCTCAAGGGATAAGCAACAGTATTGGGGTAAAATAGCTTAATATATTAATAGAAAGTTTGTGTGACCTGATAAATGACAAGAATTTATGACGCTTCTTCAAATCAAATCATGTTTTCTTAATGGTTGAGGTAGCAGTTGTTAAGTAATTGTAGTTTTCCTGTCAGTTGTAATGGAATGCTATTGGTATTTTATATTTGGAATCATTTGGTTGTTCCTTGCTTTGTGAACAATTTTCTAGTATTAAGGCAAGTAAAATCATGTAAAATAATTAAATTGTGATGTGGAAGGACATAGGTGAAAATTGTACTCCACGCATTCATGTGTTAGAAATTTTCACAGTTGAAAATTGACAACTCTGTGATAAGGAGGCAATATTCAAACTCTTCACATTGCAGCAAAGTCTGAAGGTTACTATTAGCCATGAACTTCACACTGGTTTTCAAAGAGAAAGGATGCACATAGTTTCACTTTGAAACTTGCTGTGAGTATGAAATACCCACTGAAATAGCATCTGCTTTTTGCGTGGGTGCCTTTTCCTCTGAAAATAACATAGAATTGAAAATACTACCTAAGAATGTTATTTTTCTCCACCAATCTCAGCCCCCATCCCCTCGCCACACATTCCAAGAAATGCCTTTTCCTAAATGAGGCCAAAAGTACGTATATTTTGGGACATTATGCTGATTTTTAGTCACATTAATGGAGTGCAATTTCTAGATGATTAATTTACCTAGATACATTCCTTTTTACCCACATAAATGTCTTTGAAAATTGTCCTCCCTTTTAAAGCAAATGATACTTGAAATTAATTTTCTCATTTGCAGTTAATTTAACAATTTTAACTTCAGTGTATGATGACAATCATCACTAGGTTGCCCCAGGAACAAGTAGCCTAACATCTGAAGAGGCAAATCCAGGTAGATGACAGTGAAAAAAGAGAAGCTAGGCATCTTCCATCTATGCCAACAACCTTACCCTTGGATTGAGCCTCAAGTGCTGGTGGCAGGAGATGCATGAATAACTGGGGTAGCCCCCAAAATAAGCAAGTAGCTAAAAGCCTCAAACAGAGAAGAACATTGGAGAGCATCAGGAAACTAGGAACACAAAAGAGGTCAAACAGGATTGCTGAAGGCAAAATCTAGAGGAAATGAAGTCTTCTATATTCAGGTAACAAGTATGGAGCCAGAGTACAAGCAAAAAGAAGTAGGACCTACTCTGACAGACAAGAAGCATGAGTATAAGTACGTGCCTAGGCAGAAAACAAGGTGATCAGTGGAGGAAAGTGAGGTGCATAGAGCTGGGAGAGCTGAATAGATAGTCCACGTTACTCGCAGTCTCACATGCAGGCATGGACGTGAATTCAGTATTGGATCTTCACAGAGGTCCATATTCAGCCTCTGTGTGGCTTGGTTAGTTAGCCAGATAAACCTAAAGTTAGTTAGATAGTTAGATAAACTTATCCGGCTAACTTTAAGATAGTTGAATATATTCAGCGGCACAGCCGAATTCGTGGGGAGCCAAATACGTTGCATCTGTTCTCGGGGGACTCTGATCCGTTCATTAGTTACATATGTATTCGTTTCCCAAAATAAACCCCATCCCAACCCTTTAAATTTAATTAACTACAACCCTTCACCCTCCTGAACCCCCCCACCCCAAGACTTACCAAAAGTCCCTGGTGGTCCAGCGGGGGTCCTGGCACGATCTCCTGCACTCGGGCTGTCGGCTGCCGGTATTCAAAATGGTGCCGATAGCCTTTGCCCTTACTATGTCACAGGGGCTACCGGTGCTATTGGTCGGCCTCTGTCACATGGTAGGAGCTGTGCCACTGAATATATGGGCTAAGTTAGCTCGATAAGTTTATCTAACTAACTATAGGATAGCCCTACGGGGTGACCAGACTTAGCCGGACTACTTATCCAGCTAACTGAATAGCTGAGTTACAGGCTGATACAGTACAGTGCGCTCCGGCGGAGCACACTGTTAACCCATGATTGGACGCAAGTTTTCGACGCGCTAGCTTTACCCCTTATTCAGTAAGGGGTAATAGCGCGTTGAAAAGGCGCGTCCAACCCCCCCCCCCCGAACATAATAGCGCCCGCAACATGCAAATGCATGTTGATGGCCCTATTAGGTATTCCCGCGCGATTCAGAAAGCAAAATGTGCAGCCAAGCCATACATTTTACTTTCAGAAATTAGCGCCTACCCAAAGGTAGGCATTAATTTCTCCGGGCACTGGGAAAGTGCACAGAAAAGCAGTAAAAACTGCTTTTCTGTGCACCCTCCGACTTAATATCATGGCGATATTAAGTTGGAGGTCCCGAAAGTTAAAAAAAGTAAAAAAAAAAAGTGATCATATGATGCGGTGGGCTCGATAGGTCGCGTTCTTATCGAGCTCCGTCCCTCTCACTCCTTGCAGACCATCTGCTGCCCCGATAAGATTGTTTTTCAACCTGGGAAAATATCAACTCTTACCTCCTAGTGCGATAGCTAACTGGGATTTGTGTGTCTCTGCCCTATGGCGTCCAGAATTATCCGAAAAGACTGAGAGAAGCTTTGGGGTCCCTGAATCTAAGATGGCCGCTTCTCCGGGTGCTTCACCCCCGACGCAGGAAGACTCTCTGGAAGAAAAGATCTCACAGGCAGTAGTTGGTGCCCTGGATGTGAGATTACATCAGATCTTCGAGCAGATTGCGGAGGTTTGCTCTGATTTGGGAGATATGGACACTCGTATTGAGCGAGCTGAAGGTCGCGTTGGCCTTTTGGAGGATGACGTTGGCACTATGGAATGCAAGTTGGAAGTCCTTGTAAAAGAAGCTGCAGCCCGTGATGACAAGCTGGAAGACCTAGAGAATCGCAGTCAACGGAACAACTTGCGATTTGTCGGCTTTTTGGAAGCGATTGCTGAGTAGAGATGTGCTTCGTTTTTTTCTGCCGGGTCGTTTTTTGACTCGGATACCTCGTGGTAAATTTCGGGTTTTCTCGTTTCGTTTTTTTGAAGAACGAAACGAGGAAACCCGAAACCGGGCCAAAAAACGAAACGGCAAAGGAAGCTTAAAGAAAACCCACCCCAAGCATTTAAAATCAGTTTTCTACATAAATACAAAGTTTACAAACTACCCCCCCATCCCGATCCCTCCCCAAGACTTACTAAGTACATCCCTGGTGATCCAGCGGGGTCCCGGGTTCCATTTGCCCTCCGTGCCCGTGCTACTGCAAGCCGTGCTCTTTAAAATGGTGCCGAATAGCCTCTGAACTACCATGTCACAGGGGCTACCGGCGCCATTGGTCAGCCCCTGTCACATGGCCATCGGCGCCATCTTGTGCTCCTGTCATGTGACTGGAGCTGACCAATGGCGCCAAAAGCCTCTGTGACATAGTATGGGCAAAGGCTATCGGCGCCATTTTGATTACTGGCAGCCGACAACGAAATCGCTTTCGGACCCCTGCTGGACCCCCAGGGATTATTGGCAAGCCTTGGGGAGGTCAAGAGCCCCCTCCTGACCCCCCCAAGGCTTACCAATAATCCCTGGGGGTCCAGCGGGGGTCCGAAAGCGATTTCGTTGTCGGCTGCCAGTAATCAAAATGGCGCCGATAGCCTTTGCCCATACTATGTCACAGAGGCTTTCGGCGCCATTGGTCAGCTCCAGTCACATGACAGGAGCACAAGATGGCGCCGATGGCCATGTGACAGGGGCTGACCAATGGCGCCGGTAGCCCCTGTGACATGGTAGTTCAGAGGCTATTCGGCACCATTTTAAAGAGCACGGCTTGCAAGTAGCACGGGCACGGAGGGCAAATGGAACCCGGGACCCCGCTGGATCACCAGGGATGTACTTAGTAAGTCTTGGGGAGGGATAGGGATCAGGGGGGGTGTTGTATTATAGTTTATTTAAATGTTTGGGGTGGGTTTTAATTAAAAAAAAAAAAAGTGTCCCTCTCCCCATGCAAACCCGAAAAACGAAATTTCCCCGAATGTCGGGGAAAATTCTTTTCGGGTTTTGGGGCCTCCGAAACCACAACAAGTTAGGAAATTCAACGAAATTTCCTAACTCGGGCGAAAAACGAACCACATCTCTATTGCTGAGCATGACTTACCACGAAGTCTGGAAAATTGGTTGAGAGCGAATATAGCAGACCTCGAATCTGCACGGGGGTCTGATTGAAAGAGCACATCGGCTGGGCAGGAGGATGGAAGCTTCCTCTACACAACGGCCTCAAGTGGTAATCGCACGACTACTGAACTATGCTCATAAGATGTTAATTTTACAATTTTATCGCAAAAACAAGGGCATTAAATTTGAGAATAAAGCAGTACTCATATTTCAAGATTTTTCCGCTAAGGTTTCTCTTCAATGAAAAGTGTTTTCAGGAGTCTGCTCAGATCTGGTTTCCAAGGGTATTAAATTTGCCCTGATGTACCTGGCGAAGTTGAGAATTATTCATCACGGCAACGCCCAAGTGTTTGAGGAAGTATCTGGGGCAAAGGAGTATGTGGCAAAACTAACTATATCAGCCGTATTAACTTTTTTTTTCAGTTCTAGTTTTGGCTTTCTGATTTCTCTTTTTTGATGCTTTTTTTTTTTTTTTAATAGCTGCCTTAACATTGTAGAGGCTGAGAGCTTGGTCCACGACCAAATACGGTGTTTCCCTTTTTTTTTTGGTCCTTATTTTTCTGAGGAACCTTATGTTTGGGATCGGAAGAGAATATTCCATTCCTATCTTTAACTTCAATTTTAACTTTATACACAGCCATAAACTACCTTGTGATGATTATGCATTTTCCGTTTTTCTCGCTGTCATGGTGTTTTCATTTTTTTTTCTTACATAGTTGACGTACTCTACTATTTTTTGGAATGGCTTTTTCTATTTTTTGCTAATCTGTTTGCACAGAGGTGCATGAGGGACGAACGCATCTTTACCGCTGTGATCCGTATCCCCAGTGAGGGGGATACGGATCACAGCTCCGTATTGCAGTATTACCAAGGTTATGGGCCTGGCTCTATGTTGGGTTGAACTTTAGATAGTTGTTTCACTTATTATTCTGCATGGGGTAATTTACCAACCTCGGCCAGGGAGGGAAGGGTGGACTAGGGGGGGTGGGGCGTTGTACTTGTATTATGAGGTGACAAATATGGCAATATTAGTTTATATTCTGGTGTACTCTTACTCTTTGTATATGGGTCCTCTCTTGCATGGCATGTCTGAACAGCCTTTGACTCTCAACTGGATTTTTTTTATTATGTTTTTTTGGTTTCTGGTCAAATTTTTCTTTTTTTATGCATCATGTTTGGGCTAACCGTTGG